>NC_037535.1:2643686-2648345 GCF_001531365.2 Cynara cardunculus var. scolymus
CCATGTGTGTGTGTGTATGTATATATAATATTAATTTAATAAATTATTTTAGTTTTTTATTTTGTTTTTAAGTAAATGAAAAAAAAAGAGACTAAAATGTCTCTCACTTAACGGATGAGAGTTAACAACTGTTAGTGGGATGGACCAAACCCGAGCAAACGGGCAAACTACAATGGCAAAATTGGAATAGACAAAATGTAGGGATGAAAGCCAAGAAATTGGAAAAAGCACAGGATCAAAATTGCAACATTTTTCATTAATGATTTTCATTTAAGTCAACTCCGTTGCTTTTCTATATATTCCATCTATCGCTATCACAATTCACTGAACCGAATTCGCTGAAAAATGCCTTCGATTGCTGTTGGTGAGATGCTTCCTGATGGTACTCTTACTTACTTCAATGAGATAGGTAATTTGAAACCGGTCTCTATACACGCTCTTGCCGCTGGTAAGAAAGTTGTCGTCCTTGGTGTTGTCGGTGCCTTCACTCCCAGGTGCAGGTATATTAAATTCCTTCCTCTACGTTCTTTAATGCGCTTTAAGTTGCTTTCCGCTATAGATGTTAATTCTAAGCAATAGGAGTAGAGATTACAACTTTGAGAAACAGTCAGTTTTGAAATTTTAGGGTTTTGCTGATTGAATTCGTAAGGTCAGGGATTGTTTGAGATTGTAACACGTTCCTTCTGTTCATTTTTGTGGAACAGTTGGCTGCATGTCCAAGGCTTCATTGATAGATATGAAGAACTTAAAGCAAAAGGTATCGAGGACATTTTGGTGATTAGTGGTAAGTGCCTTCTATATTGGAACATTGAAATATATCTCCTTAGAGTGAACTGGATTAAGTGCATAATTGTTTGAATTCGGAGAATCTGTTCTAGATCACGTTGAGCATTCAATCCTATTTCTATAAAGACATTCTTGTTCTTTTATGTTTGAATGGTTTATTGGGTTAAATTACAGTAAACGACGCTTTTACGATGAAGGCATGGAAAAGCTGGTACCCAGACACGAAGAATATGAAGTTCCTCGGAGATGGATCCGCAAAATACACCTATACGCTTGGAATGGAGCTTGACCTTTCAAACAATGGATTAGGGGTTCGTTCAAGGAGGTATGCTCTGGTGGTGGATGACCTGGAGATCGTGATTGCAAAAGTTGAATCCGGTGGGGACTACACTGTGGCCAGGGTTTTTGATATCTTAGCAGCTCTCTAGATGCAACATCAAAAGTTATACAAATAAACATTACTATGAGTATTGATCTATAAGTACTTTATTTGGAATGTCATGCTTGATTAAATTAATATAATTTTTTTTAGTGGAAATGTAAGTTAGATTGAAATGAAAGGAAATGTTAAAGATAAAGGGTCAAATGAGAAATCATTAAATACAAGGACTTGTTTTGCCAAGTTGCAAAACAACTTGAATCCAAAGAGAAACTACCATATAGTATCGACAAAAGAAATAGTAAGAACTGGGCGTTGTGGTTGACGGTTTTGCGTGATACTATTGATAATTCGTCTTTTAGCAGAGGTTAAAGCCCCTCTCGACATTCAAGAAACCGTCAAGAGTTGAGAGAGAGAGAGAGAAAGACGGAAAATCAAAGTTAAGGTTTTTGGATTTTAGTGTCAATTCAAGGCAAGAATCTTTTTTTCGTATGGTTAAATCTTTATCTGATTGTCTGGTTCACTGTGAAAAGTTGAAATAAAGCAAAACACAAATACATATTAACAACTTATAATCTCCAAAACCGACATCAACCGATAAGTTCTTAACATTATATACCAACCCCTCTTTCAACAGATGTTTGAATTTGAACAGTAAATTCCTTCAAATTATTGATGCCTATCCATTAGGGCTCCCTAAAAATAAAGTGAGAAAACAAAGTAAGAGTTTGTTTCTTAGCAGCTTAATGAGCTTAATGAGACTCAGGACTTATTTGGTGAGTTATACATGACTTTCTGGTAGTGGCTTAATGATATAAAAAGTGGTTTGTTCAGTAAGTTTTTAGGGAGAGTTTTGTGCAAAAAATCAAGTCTTTTTAAACCCGACCCTCCAAATTAAAAAAAAATGTGTTCATTCCATCTATGTAAAAACTCTTACAAACAAAAATCTTTCAAATATATACAGACTGATTAATACATACAAACAACTTTATACATACATGACTTAATGAAAAACCAATCAAAACAGCCCCTAAGCTGTATAAAACTCGTATAATATTGTAATTTAAACTTGTAGACACACATTGATTCATATTAACGTGAATGACTCAAACCTCACCAAATATAAGAAATGTGCATGAATATCTGTCGTATATAAATATTATAAACTTCAAAAAACAGTTCAACGACTCATGACAACCGGCTTTGTCATGAGTCTATGATCGCAACCATCAATCTAGAAAAAAATCAAAAAATAGACAGATATGATTGTTTTTGTGGTGAAACAGAAGATTGTTTTTGATTGTTCGACAGAACAATTACAGTTGAGTTGGTTGTGTTTTGTTCATTTGTAGGCTAAGAAAGATTTTGAAACGACGACAATGAAATCATTTAACGGGACTGTTAAGTTGGTTGATATCTGATGTCAAAATAATTCATTACATGATTAAAAACTCCGTTAAATAAGAGACATTTTCGTACCTTTATCACTTTTTGTCTTTTACAGATCAAGATCGATTTTATGAATTTGGTCCTTGTGCTTTTTCATCGGGTAAAAGACAAAACGATGAAAATGCACTCAATTAACGTAATTTTTAACGAACGTTAAAAGACATGACCAAATCCGGACGTTCTTGCAAACCAGTATTACCATCTTTTAATTTTGTAACTGCAGAAACAAAAAGTGTTATTTTTCACAAATTACATGTACCAAATTTGTAGTTTACTAAAATAATGATGTAAAATACAACATTTCATCTGATTTGTGTAATTTATTTATTTTTTGATAATTAATTAAATATTAAAAACATTACTCAAAATAAAAAATAAAATAGAAATATTTTTGGACCAAAATCAAACATAAATTAATTTTAAGTCATCTAAAAGGAAAGATAAAAAAAATGCTTTTTAGATATAAAAACCATATTTTAAATATTTAAAAATAGAGATTTTGGGTTTTTTTTTCCTTATTTTATGGAATTTCCAAAATATTTTCCTGAATTGAGAAAATAAAAATTTCTCCATATTTAATAGAGACAAAAAGGGAAATCTTTAAAATTAAAGTTTTAAATAATAATATTTTTTTTATTTTAAAAGATATAAATTAATAAGTTTTTTACATATTTTGTAATTTTTAATAGTATAATTTTATGGGTCTTAATTATATTTTTTTTATATTTTACATTAATGATTTCTCAACATGTTATTTTAATTGAAAACGGAGCTTTTATTCTCTATTTTGCTCTAATTGATTCTATGTTCTCTAAAATTAGAGAAAGATTCAGGTTTAAAGAAATCTTTAAAACTTGATGTGTCGATGTACAATTAATTTTTTATTCATTTTTACTAACGAGATTGGATTATAATTACTTTATATAAAGTTTTTGTAAAAAGTGTATTGATATAATAAATTTATATGATATTTTAATAATGTAATTAATGTTGAAATCTCTAAAAATTGAAAATCCGTTGAAGTTAAATGTAATTTCTTTTTTGAGATTTTGACTTTTAATTCTCTAATTTAAAGAAATTATAAAGAATCTGTTGGAGATGCTCTTGATTTACCGAATGTTGTCATTAAGTATAAAACAATTTTAAAAAATTTATAAAAACAATAAAATTACTTTTTTTTATAAATTGATTATTACAAAACAAATGTTTTTAATATATTTGAAAACATTATTACATACAAATCCTATGAAATATCAACCATCCCAATAGGATTTCAAAACCCTGTGTTTGTTATTTCAATGAAATCATGTGATTTTAAATCCGAAAAATCCTTCAAACTAAACATGAGATTGGAATAAAATTCAATTCCAAATCTCATTCAGTCGACCTAAAGATAGTGAATTCATTAGCATCTCAACTTCAGTCATATTCTAAAAACTGAATTTGTGGGTCATATGAAAATAACCACCAAATCGATGAACCCAGAGTTTTGTCGGTTGAAGATTTACACGACTTTGTTTGTTTTTAATTGAAGACTCAACATAAATACCAAATGTTAGCGGTCTGTGGAAAACTTGAAATTTTTATTGGATGGTTGGAGATGATGGTAATCAACAAATTGTCCTATTAAATATGTCTCAGTCTTTTAGAGATTCAATCATTAGAAACTTATTCAAATTCTTTGAAATAAAAAGTTATATATATATATATATATATATATATATATATAGGGTTGGATTCACGTGAGACGAGTATGTTTTCGTGAGATCTATAAGACCATTTTTTTACACTTGAAAATTCACAGCAAAATGCGGTGAAGATAAAAAAAACTGAACATTCACAACAAAAACACTATAAAGTTTTTATTGTAAAAAAAGGGTTTTACGGATCTCACGAAAACATGTTGGTCTCATATGATCACAAGTCTCTCTCTCTCTCTCTCTCTCTCTATATATATATATATATATATATATAGAGAGAGAGAGAGAGAGAAAACTGAGTTGTTTGTGGTAACTGTGAGAACCAATATTAACCACAAATCAATA
>NC_037535.1:2650055-2651140 GCF_001531365.2 Cynara cardunculus var. scolymus
ATGTTTTTATTTTTGAATAAAATATAAATTTGAAAATATCATAAAAATTTGACAAAAATATATCGATATTAGTATCAAATTAACTATTTAAAATTCCTATTTTTTGTGTAATTTTTAATTCAATTTATTTATTATAATTTAATTTAGGTTTAATAACGAAGTAATTTTTATTTGGTTTAACAGTATAATTTTTTTATAAAGATAATAATTTAATTATTTTATTAGAACTCGATAATTATCCTAATTATATTTTAATTTTTTTATATTTTAAAATGAGATGTTTATCCTCTAATTGGTTTTGTTTATCTGCAGTTAGTTACGCGAATTCAAACATAGAGCTTTAATAAGTTGTACTTATGCATAATTTATTTGTAATCTTGAATTTTAAGTAATATGTATTAATATATAGTATTTCATGCATAGAAAATGATTTTTAAAATTTTTTGTCAAATGTTTTATAATATAGTATCGATATAGATTATTGTAACACCTCATAATCCACATTTGCATAAAACACATATTTCATTACATAAAAACATGAATTACATCAAAAAGGTCCCACTAGTACATGGATTGCTATATGTACAAAATCTACATATAAAATTCCAAAACGAAACCTGTACTACTACATGAATTACAACATGTATCTCCRAAAGCAGGAAACAGATTAGGAAAATAATCACATTTTCCCTTTCCCTTTAATATCCCCGGACCCAGCTATTCCTGCATTGCATAATTTAAATCAGAAAATGAGGGTTAGAYCATACAGGTCTAGTGAGTAAATCCCCTGTTTGCAAATGCAGGGTGTCAAACACCAAAATATGATAATRTAATTTTGGCTTTAGAAAGATACTGCAATATAACAAATATGCAGTTTCCAATATCATATATAAAGAAGTATATCCAAAAATCTCACTTCTTTAGAATATTTCTAAACAGAAATCTTTCCCAGTATCAAAACCTTTGAATGAAAATACCATTCATTTAACAGGAAAGATTTAAGGCAAAACTTGCCTAATATGACAAATAATTTTCCCCTTCTCAATAACATCTAAATTATTACTTCTAAATAGGAATAATATCTC
>NC_037535.1:2651240-2656335 GCF_001531365.2 Cynara cardunculus var. scolymus
AATCTTGTAAAATCTGTATTGATCTTCTTTATCAATATATATTTTAAATTTGAAAATTGTGTTTGTATTCATCCCCCCCCCCCTTCTACAAACTGTTTAGTATTCTTGTAGACCCTTTTGGGACCAACAGTAAGGAATGTCTTTATCAGGTACATGTTTTGCAGATATATGGTCAGTCTGTAGGCAGATCTTCTTTAGATGGATTAGTAGCTTCAAACAGCTACTTACAAATCTTGGTACATGAAGATCTTCCTTTAATCGGCCAGTAGCTTCAAAACATTTTTAATCTTCAAATCAGCTACTTTGGAGTCTTGGTGTATAACTTAGACAGTTAATCCATGGTACCGTATTGGTGACATTCTGTCTTCACATCGGCTAGTCTTGAATTTTGCCAACGGCTTTAAATGAGTATCAAAAAAACAACATACAAAGGTTGAAAACGTGTTCATGAGTTGAATATGGTTTTTCCCCAAAATCATGATTTGAAAAGATTAATAAGTGAGTTTGAAAAGATTAAATAAGTGAGTTTGAAAAGATTTGCTTAAATACTCTATGAATTGACGGCAAAATTTCCCGAATTATTCATTTTGAAGTATGATGTTTATGTTTCGCATTCACATCATAAGGGGGAGTAGTTATCAAATGAATGAGTCATTTCTTAAGATAGAGGGAGTAGATACTAAACGTATGAAAAGTGTTGTTTCAAGGGGGGGAATAAATTCATATTGAATATATCTGATCTCATTTCAAGGGAGAGTTGATATTGATGATGTTTCTAAATAAAGCGAAGATGATTGTTGAAGATTACTGTGGAGCTGTGATTAAGGGGAGTTACTGTAAAAAAGGAAATAGAAGAAGATTGTTATTGATTTGTTACGAATGGAAAGATTGAAAGAAAACTTCAAATTGATAGAGATTGCTTAAAAGTTGAAAAGAAGTCAATGATAAGTTCAGGGGGGAGCTCGTCAGTTTTTGTAAATGTTAATATTTGGGGGGAGAATGTTCAAGTTTGTTCTTTGAAGAAGATTGTCAAAAATTGAGAAGTTTGTAAGAGTTCTAAAGTTTGAAGAAAAGTTCTTCTAAAAGAGAAGATTTTGCAAATGCTATGAAAGACGAAATTTGAAGATGTCAAAGTACTTATCCATTAAAGTCAAGCTTCTGAATGAATTCTGAAGATCATTGTTGTTAAAGTTGAAGTTATAAAGATTTGAAGAATTTGTTGTTACTAAAACTTGAATCCAAAGGAGAAGAATGTTGGGTACAATGTGTTGTGCTTAAATGTTGTATTCAAACTTGGTTATTTCTCTTGTATTTCTTGTGTATAAATGGTGTTGTTGCTTGTAGTTTATGTGAGTTGTATGCACTTCATTTGTAACTTGCATTTTTGTAATCTTTGGAGATAATACACAAAACCTTTGAAGAACTTTCTCTCTCTACTATTCTTAAAAACTGTCATCGTTAACCATTGTTGATCTTGATTGTGTTCTAATTTTGTGATGGATTGATTAATTGTTGGAACATCGATCTCTTTAACAGAAAAAATTAAATAAGTTAGTGGTCATGGACCAATTTCAGTGCGAAATGAGATCCATAAGGACGATCTCTAGACTTAACAAAGTTCTGATCCCACTTTTAAAGATTTCATCAAACCTCGGGGACCAAAATTAGAGTTTACTCTTTGATAAATATACATTATTTTCAGCAATTAGTATCTACATCAATAAAATCATCAATTTAGGCTATGTTTGGCAAACTAGGTGATAAACTAGCAGTTAGCAGGGCCAGCCCATTACATGGGCGACATGGGCCTTTGCCCAGGGCATCCACAGCCCAAACCCCTTTTAGTATATATCAAGTTCATTGTTATTTACGTTCTTAATAAATAGAAAAAAAGTTAAAAGCTGGTTGGTTTCACGATTTCTCACATCTTCCTTCTGACTTTTTTTAATATCATCAATTGATTCCTCCACACCTCCACCTCGAATAATCAAACGACTTCTCACTTCTGCCTTCTGATTTCACGCACCAATGGAAGACGCATCGCACATGCTTCCCTCCTTAATTCCCTGTCATCGTGACTCTTGATCAACGGAAGATGCATCAACCATCAGTCCATCACAGCATCACCGACGACGATCGATTAGAAGCAGACGAATTACACATTCATGATCACGGCTTATGAGTTTTGCCTCCTGGAAGTTCTAGCTTTGACCCTTCGACGGTCGACCATCGCAGTTCTACCTTCTGATTTTGCTTCAATCTTGAGGACTCGGGTGTTTTCCTTCTTCTCTTAATTCTTATCCGAACTTGAGTCTTGAGTCTTGCATATTTGGTGATATATAATTTTGCATATTTGGTGATTATTGATTCTTGAATCTGATTTGATGATTTACAATTTTTACATATATTGGTGAATCATGATTCTTGAATAGTTTGAATCTAATTTAGTTTAGGTTATTAGGTAATTGCATATTTGGTGAATCTGAATTGTGTAATTGCATATTTGGTGATTGCTTGGTTGTTTGAACAATTTGGTTTGGTTAAATATGTTTCCTAGATCATAACCCTCTGGTGCTCAAAATAGAAAAAAGAAAGGAAAAACAACAAAAAAATTGCTTAATCTTTACATGGATCGCTAAATAAATTTTTTTGTGAGGCAAGAAAAACCCATTGAAAATGAATGTGGAAAATCTCGTTGATAAAGAACTTGTTGTTGATACAATTCTAATGACTTTGTTGAAAATCTTGTTGACGAGCCTCATGCTGGTAATTCTAACTCTAATGACTTTGATGAGCCTAATTTGAATATGTTTGAGCCAAGTATTTGGGATAGTTCAAATTCAAAGTTGAAAGATTTGCTTAAAGAAAAAGGGCATGTTAGAGAAACTAACATCGTTTTTTCCAAATGATAATCAAAATAGGCATTTTTCTTGTACCCGTTATATTCGTAAGCTACGAGGTGGTGAATGCCATGATCAGAAATGGTTGGTTTACTCCAAATGCTTAGATAAAGTTTTTTTTTGCTTTTGTTGCAAATTATTCAAAAGGGCTCAATCAAAAAGTCTATTAGCAAGTGATGGATTTAATGATTTGAAACATCTTAGTCATACATTATCTTACATGAAAATAGTTCTGAACATTGGATTAATTTAAAAGCATGGTATGAGTTAAAAATGAGGTTGGATAAGAATCAAACAATAGACAAGGACTTGCACGAGTTAATCAGGAAAGATACCGCTCATTGGAAACAAGTTTTGATTCGAATAATTGTTGTTATGAAATGTTGGCAAAATACAATTTAGTTTTTCGTATGAAAAACTTTATGAGGAGTCAAATGGTAGCTTTTTAGGCATTCTTTAAATGATTGTTGAGTTTGACTCTGTCATGTTACACCATTTTCATTTGATTAAAGAAAAAGAAACTTATTATCATTATCTTAGTCATAAAATTCAAAATGAGTTGACTAAATGTTGGTATTCAATGTGAATAGTGCAAATATTGCAAAAATCGAGGAGTCAAAGTATTTTTCAGTCATTCTTGATTGCACTCATAATGCAAGTCATACAGAGAACATGACTTTGATTATAAGATGCGTAGATGTGTCGAATGTTCTTACCAAAGTAGAAGAGTTTTATTTGGAGTTTTTGATAGTAGAAGATACATCTGGTAAGGATCTTTTTGATGTGCTACAAGATGTTTTGAAAACCCTTGATTTAGATATGAATTGTGTACGGGGACGAGAGTATGATAATGGGGACAATATGAAAGGGAAGCACCAAGGTGTTCAAAAAAAGTTGTTTGATATAAACTCTTAAGCTTTTTATACATGTGGATGTCATTGTCTTAATTTAGTTTTGTGTGATACGGCAAACTCTTGTCATAAAGCAAAAACCTTTTTTTGGTACATGTCAAATAATTTATACTGTATTCTCTACTTCTACAAAGCGGTGAAGTGTTTTACTTGAATATCTTGATTATTTGACTTTAAAGTCTTTATGTGATACTCGTTGGGAAAGCCATGTTAGAAAGTGTTTTAAGCAATAAAAACTCAAATTGGCCAAATAAAAAAATGCTTTAATAAAATTAGCCAAATAAAAAATGCTTTGATAAAGTTAGCCAGTGTATGTGAAGATGGAAAAATGTGTAAAGATGTTGAATCTTTGATAAATGGTGAGCTTTCAAGTTTTGAATTTATTTTAAGTTTGGTTATTTGGCATGATATTTTATATAAAATCAATTTAGTTAGTAAAAAGTTACAGCAAAAAGATATTCTTCTAGATAATGCGGTAAAAAACTTGGAAGGATTGGTCGTTTATTTTGAAAAGTACAAGGACAAATGGGCTTGACTTAATTATCATCGAAGCTAAAGAGATTGCAAAAGCATTGAAGTTGAACCCGAATTTTCTATAAAACGTTATGTTTGTAGAAAAAGCAACTTAATGAGATCCCAAATAGTGAAAGACAACAACAAAATGTTCAAAAATAATTTAAAACTGATTACTTTTTAGTTCTAGTGGATATGACACTTTCTCAGTTTAAGACATAGATTTGAACAAATGGAACATTTTAAGACGTAGATATGACAACGGGTTAGCAATTTTGAGCATCGAAAATAAATTTTTAGCAAAGGTTGACCTTGATAGACGAATTGAAGATCTTACTTCACAAAGTGCACGAAAAACATCGTTTTAGGTGGTATTATCTTTGTTTTCTTGTTCAGGATTTTGGTTTATATCCTCCCGTTGTAACTTTTTTTTTCCTCGATAATAACCGATGTGAGAATGAGCCGCCTAACTTGACTAGGTTACAACCCCCTTAAAGTTTTGTGTCTTCTTGGTTCATTGGAGTAGGGTTGTTTTTTTCGCTCTCCACCTAGGACATCCAAAACCATTGGACCGACAAGCTATCTGATGAACAAAACATGTTTGTCAAAACTAGTTGATAAAAATGTAAAATAATCTAAAAGGACATCTTGAAAAATTAATCAATTATAATATTTCAAAATATAATCAAAACGAATATCTGATAATATAATATATTAACTAATACAAACAAGATGGTAAACAAGATTAAAAAATATAATACATCAATTAAA
>NC_037535.1:2656690-2670662 GCF_001531365.2 Cynara cardunculus var. scolymus
AGTGTAAAATTAAGTAATAATTAATTTTTAGTTTACATTAATTAATATTAGTAATATTTAAATTTTATTAATATCTATTTATAACTAATAGTAATAACTATGAATTAATATAAGATAGGGATATAATTGAAGAAAGTGAAAATAAACTACCAAAACACTACTCCAGGTAGCGTTCCAATAAACTAGTTTATGTACATCCAAACGTGTATCTAGAAAACAAGGTAACTTATTTTTACCAAACAATACATTACCAAAATAGATGTATCATATTGTTTGGCAAAAATAAGTTAACTTGTTTTATGGGTACATGTTTGGATGTACATAAGGTAGCTTATAAGCTATTTATTGAAACACTACTTGGACTAACATTTTGGTAGTTTATGGTTACTTTTTTCAATTATAGCTCTCATTATTATTAATTATTAAAAACTATTAAAACACAAATATAACAAATTTTAAAATATTTATGTATCATAAAAAATAAATAGTTAATTACATATTCGATCTTTTTGGTTTATCTGATGTCATATTTTTGTCTCTAATTAAATAATTATGGAACAATGTTCCAATGGTTTATATTTTATAACGCATAGGGTCTATGTCTCTATATAAATATTTCGATGAAATTCATATAATGTATATTTACCAACGAATACAGGTCATAAAATCAGCTCTCTGGTTCTCAAATTACTTATTGACATTGTGAGGTGTAGGGGTGTTAAAGAAGATTTCAAAAGAGGTATTCTAGTTTAGCGAGTTCAAGTTAATATCAAACACAAAACAGAACTCGTTTAATTTAACGGGTCGAACTCTATAATATCAATATTCGACTCGGCTCATTCAGAAGTTAAATCAAATTCCTTTTAGTCGACCACGCCATTCAAGCATGCATTTTTTCAAGCCTAGCATGTTCGTATGTTCATAAAATTATATAATAAATATATAAACATTGTCGAGTTCAAGCAACGAATTAATCGATCTTGACTCGAGTCCATAAACAAACTTTTAAATTTTAGGTATCATATATAATTCAAACTTGTTAAACGAGCATCAAACTCGATGACAATCATTGCTTTGAAAAGTTATTTGAGCTCGAGTCAAACTTGAGATTATTTTATCGAGATGAGATCGAATAACAGGTGCTTGGCTTGACTTGGTTTGTACTTATTTAAGGGTTTTTCGAGTAAGCATTTTTTTTTATTAACCTGAATATCCAACCCGTTATACGAGCCGACTAATCTCAGTGCGACCACTTGTTTTGTAGATAGCCCGAAGTCACCACCATTGAACCTCTGTGGTCACAAGGGAATTTTTATTCTTCCTTGATTTGAACCTGAGACCTCCTAGTATTTTTGACCTTTGAAGCCAAGCTCAAACCAATCAGGCACCACCCTTGTGGTTTCAAGTAAGCACTTACCTACAATAGTCAATAGATTTACGTACTTATCCGGAAAGTGCTAACCTAGTAAGAGCCTTATCTTTCATTTACCAGGCAAGATTATCGATCCTTGCTATTCTCGCTCGGTAAGATAAGTGACACCTGGTAAACAACTCCTTAGGTTCATAAATCAAAACGAGACAAAATAATTCTTTGAGTAAGTTACATATTTGGTCCATGGGGTTTAAATTTGTCTTAGATTTGGTTGCTATATTTTTTTTTATTCCAAAATAGCCCCTAGAATTTGCATTTTTGAAACGTTTTAATCCCTACCACTAATTACCATTAATTTTTATTCGTTAAATGAGGGGTATTATTGTCCTTTCCAGTTTTTGTATTTTTCTTTTTTGACCTATTAAGTTAGAAAACCATATGGATCTAAATTATAATTAGGTCTATACATGAGTTAGGTTAGTGGGGTTGAAGACATTTAAAGTTTTGAACAACTCAACTTATTGTTTGCAGTTTGAAAAAATCTCAACTCAACCCAAGCAAAGCAAAGCAGAACTACAACTCAACCCAACCTGAACCGTGTGGGTTCTGTTGGGTTGGTTATGTTGAAACTTTGGTACATCATTTTACAACCTGACGAAGTAAAGTCAAAACAAGAGAGGCTAACAAACTAAAAAAAAGTTGAAATTCATGCTAATAAAAAAGTAAAATTATGGTTGAGATTGTAATATAATTTTGAATATAGCTAATTACGGGTTGGTCTAATGTTTAATGTATGTATATTAATTAAAGATTTCTCAATCATATTAAAACCTTAATTCAGTTGCATTCTGATGTGTAACTCAGTTGGCAAAAGGATGGGAAGACTTTTGTGCAAATATTAACATAGTAGTATAAAAAAGACATCGGGTTCATCGAGTTGTGATGATTTCCAATTACCATAACCCAATTCAAACCCAATAGATACGATTTGGCCTAATTTTGTATCAAGTATGTGTCCGATTACCTCGGGTTGAGTTTCTTTGGGTTGGGTTGGCCTGCTTGGTCGGTTTTTTGAGCACATCTAATTATGATTACTCTATACATATATACACAAACTCAATGAAGCCCTTTTCTTGCTAACTCTAGCCTCACCATCAACTCTTTAGAACCAGAAGAACCCACTCCCCTCCCGCCTACAACTCCGACTACCCTCCCCTTCCCCCTTCTCGATGCAGTGATATGTTAGGTTTCATCGGGATCACAAAATCGCAGTGGACACAAAAACGATAAACAACCATAAATATTAAACAAAATGAATTGTGAAACCCTTAACAACCAGAATCTAATACATATGAAATAGAAACAAAATACCGACCATAAGGTGTTTCAAGAAAACTACCTCAAAATGTTATAATTGTAATCTAAAGCACAAGAGATTAATGTATACCTTTTCTCTAACGGTATCTACACGTAAGTATCAAATCTCGAACTGATTGCTAGCTCGTTGAACCAGAACAACCACACAAGAGAAATCGATTATCTTGCGTGTGTGTGTGTGGGGTGTCGCCCAATGATAGGAGGAGAGGAGGAGGCAAAAATGATTTTTTCTCGACCCTAAATCTAAACATAAGAAGGTTCATATACTTCCTCATTTCCATATATGGGTCGAGTAGTGATGGCCCGGTCCCAGTCGAAAATGGTAAGACCGGTTAAGCTTCTTCATAACCGGTTATGGCCGTCGGTCTCGGTATTAAAAAATAATTTTTAAATTTTTTTAATAATATATATTTTTAACGCATTCTAAAATTTGAATTGGGTCACTCAAATACACTTTAAAAACGTTTTAATATAATTAAATTTGCGTTGTCTTAAAAAAATACGTTATAAAATTATTTTAAAATACATTTATTTATAAAATTATTTGAATTTTCGGGTCGGGCTAATCCCACAAAACTGCCAAAAACCCCAACTGGTCCCGGTTTTCGGTCTCATAACCGGTCCTTACCGGTCCCAGGCCGGGCCAATCCTTTGCCGGTCTCGGTTCCGATCCTCCGACAGTTCCGGACCGGGCGGATTTCACCATCACTAGAGTCGAGCCCCTTTTAATTAACAAACCTGGGCCATAACGTATTTAATAACTTCATTAATTATTAACTTAATATATAATTACTTATGTGACATAAAAATAAAACATTATTTAACGAACTTGGGCTTTTAAGGCCTAATTAATTATTATTTTAATGATTAATTTATCTATAAGCCCAAATAAATCATTGTTTATGGTAATTATCATAATTAAATTATACACATACAACTTATTAATTATTACTCGATTAGAAAATAATTATTCTTTATTACCACAACATGTAATATAATCTGATATGGCTCATGATCGTCATATTCAAGTTCAAGACATACATGCTCTATGTGTACGATCCTTACAGGTTTATTTGACCCCAACAACATTTACATGTGACGTGCGCATACATAAACCTACATGATACACCACAAGGACTACCTTATCACCAGATCCAGACACTATAAGGACCACGCTTTAGCGATCCAATCACCAAGGTGCTTAGGTGCCTCAATGCTCCGATTATCCAAGTACCAAGGCGTCTCATTGCCCTTTTACTTATCTCTCTCTAATTGATCCCCTGTTACTGTTGATCCAAGACCCAATGGCCTCTCGCCCCTTTTTTTTTTTTTCAAACAACAATGGCATCCGTATTTAATATATGTTATTTTAGAGGTGATATTAGACTAGGGTTTTGATTTCAATGTTCTGTTTAGGGTTTTTCACTTTGATTTAGATAAGGGTATTAGGAACAAATTCATATGGTATTATTTGTTGATTATGAAATCAAATTTGTTTGGGCATTTTGTTCATCTTCGATTTGTGTTTATAATATTTGTGCATCTTTTTCATCTTCAAATAATGTTATTTTTTGTGTTTGTGGAGGGGGTACCAATGGTGGTGGGTGGTGGGTGGTGGATGGTGGTTTTAGATGGTATTAGTGGCAGCTTCAAATGGTGATGGGTGGCGGTTCTGATGATGGCAGGTGGCATGTCTGAGTGTCTAGTGGTGGTGGGTGATAGTTCTGATGATGGTAGGTGGTGGAACAATGGTCAATGATTGATAGTAGGTGATGACAACTAGGGGTGCTAAAAATCGAACAACCCGACCAACGCAACACAACCTAATATGAAATAATCCAATCTGAAGAAACCTTATGTCTAATTGAGTTATAAAATATTCAAACCTTAGGCATTGGGTTGGAATCGGGTTACGGTCATTTGAACCCAACTCAACTTGATGAACGCGATTTCCTTTTATTTCTTGCATTTAATATAATTGTTGAAAGAAGTGGGCCATGAAATCAAGTTTAGATTTGTCTTTAGACTAATGGTAGTAATTGCATGGATATTGAACGTTCCTAATAGCGAAAAAGTATATTATTTTTTAACATGGTTTTCACACCTTATTTTTAATAGTATGGATTATTGTTGTGATGATGATGGTTATAGATTGATCAGACATGTGACATGGATTTTAGTAAAAACGTACCACATCTGGTGAAGTTTCCGATCTGCTAGTTAATATGTAAATAATAAATCATCTTATTTATATATCAATTAAAAAACTGATATTTTACATAAAAACTTTTAAGGTTGTTGAAAAGTCAAGAAAATATTGTTCGTGATACACACTCCACTCTAATGCAATCAGCTTATCTTTCCAAGAGCGACAGGTAGATGGAGTGGCTGGCAATGGAGAATATATGGATTGTAATGACTATTGACTTAATGAGGTAGAAGTGTATTATGCAATGTTTCTAAAGCAAATGAAAATTTGGAAGTTCCTGTGAAAGTTTAAGAATGCTTTTGGAAGTGAGTAATGCTGCTATACTATCCTATCTTTTTGAAAAGCAAAAGCTGTGGTTGTCAATAATGAAGTAAACTTTTGCATGAAAATTGACCATTGACTTTATAACTTGTATCATGGAATTAATATTCTTATTCCTTGAAGCAGATACTAATTGTTTTCTATGCCTCATTACATATCTACCCAAATTTCAAGTTTTTACTCTTTATATTTGAAAAAGTATGATATCATTACATCCTGGAATTAATATGGTGAAAATTAAAAAGTGTAACCATTAGCAAGGGGTTGAATGTCATCAGTAAAAAGTATTATACTCTTAGTGACAACCTAATATGTTTTTTGATTTTGAGTTTTGGTTATCTGGGTTTGAGTTTGTGTTTTAATTTGGGTTGAATTTGAATTTGAGTTTTATTTTGTGTGTGTTATGGTGTGTGGTGGCCGATTTTCATAAATTATTCTAATATTTTTGTCCAAATAGTAAAAAAGAAATCAGTATGGACTAAAATTGGAACTTATAAATAGTATAGGGATGAAAATTGTAATTTACTCAAAACTTATATCACAACGCCGACTCTGGCAAATGGTTATTAGGCTTCCGTATTGGGCCCCAAAACTAGCCATAGAACGAACCCTAGAAATTGTGCAAAAAGAATCGCGATCCCCAATTTCATCCAACCAGAGGGAGACGTGCATCATCTCAAATCGATTTCATCGATTATCGAGTTGTTCAAGCTTGATTCTTGATCTTTCGTCAATTTCGTCCATCCGGACTGTATAAATCTCAGGTTCTTACGATTCTATCTCGATCTAATCGTTAGTTTTTGCTTTATGTAATCGATTGAATCTTTCATCATCATTTTCACGCATATTTTTGTTATGTATTACCTACGTTAGTTGCTGATGCTTTTTGCCGAGACGATTTCAATTATTTTCTATCCGTCGTAAGCGATTCAGTAATTTGCTGCGTAGATGTGAGTAAATCTTAGTTCTGTTGGTTCAGTCCTACCACCTCCTTCTCAATTGCTTTCATAATCTTATTCCGGCTTAACTGCGTGTGTCTAGATGGTGTATTGTTTTTAATTTTTATTAAATCTGTTTAGTTGATTTATATGTTAAAGTGGTGGTATATTAGTTAAATTTACGAGAACAATGGAACTATGCGTATTTGTTCGTATGAAGTGTTGTGCAGTTTGTTTGATAGGTGGTGTTAATACAAACTTCGATTTTGTTCAACTTTGTTGGTGCAACATGACCTAATTCGCTGGCTGTTGATATAGATCATGATGAATTTGACGTGTATGTGTTTTTGACCAATTGTGCAACAGAAACATAGAGGCTGTATCTTCAGTTATGGGAATGTGTGATTTTGTGAAAACGTGACCCTGATGCTTGTTTTTATAGTTACTTTTTAAGCTGGGACTGATGAACTCCTTGGCATTGATATTTTAGCTAGCCTGTTTGATTTGTTTCAAATTTTGTATTTGTAGGGTATACGGGAGTGAATTGGTTCTTGTTAGATTTTTGTCTCAATGGCAGCTTTGAAGGAGCTTTTGCCACCTGCAAAATCATCTTCTGCTACTTTCTATGATCACTCAAGTGATCCATGGTTTAAGCAAAGATACAGTGCCCCAACAGAACAAGAGAGCGCCGAGGTTGTTAAAAATGACCTTATCCCGTTGTATAACACACCAGAACGGTTGAAGTATCGACCATCAAAAGCACAAGACTATGGTGACGGTGGAGCTTTCCCTGAGATTCACTATGCACAATATCCTCTGGATATGGGTAGGAAGAAGGAAGCTTCTGGGCCGAAGACATTGCCTGTTACCGTTGATAACCATGGTAACTTGACGTTCGATGCTATTGTGAAGCAGAACGAAAATGCTTTAAAGATCGTCCATTCACAGCACAAAGATCTTGTTCCAAAGATTTTGAGAGATGATGAAGAGGAAGAGGAGGATGATGAGAAGCAGAAAGAGATTGATGAAATCACACAGCAGACAAAATCAGCTCTCGAGAAGATTGTGAATGTGAGATTAAGCGCAGCACAGCCAAAAAATGTTCAGACTCAATCTCAAGATTCAAAGTTCATCAAATACAAACCTTCACAGCAATCAGCTGCATTTAATTCAGGTGCAAAGGAGAGAATCATTCGGATGGTGGAGATGCCCGTGGACCCACTAGAGCCACCAAAGTTTAAACACAAGCGAGTTCCAAAAGCTAACGGTTCACCACCCGTCCCAGTTATGCACTCCCCTCCTCGACCCGTGACTGTGAAAGATCAACAAGATTGGAAAATCCCTCCATGCATCTCTAACTGGAAGAATCCCAAAGGGTACACTATTCCACTTGATAAACGTCTAGCAGCCGATGGTAGGGGACTTCAAGAGGTTCAAATCAATGATAACTTTGCAAAGCTTTCTGAAGCATTATATGTAGCAGAACAAAAAGCTAGAGAAGCCGTTGCCATGCGATCCAAAGTTCAGAAAGAGATGATGATGAAAGAAAAGGAAAGAAAGGAGCAAGAATTACGTGCTTTGGCTCAAAAAGCAAGATCCGAAAGAACCGGTGCTGCTTCTTTTCCACCACCTGCTGGCAAGCATAACGATATGGATATTGACGAGCCCATGAGAGGCGTACACGAATACGAACACGAACGCGTAAAAGAGAGGGACCCACCTAGAGAAACGAAAGAGGAGAGAGAAGAGCGTCTCCAAAGAGAGAAAATCCGTGAGGAGCGGCGTAGAGAGAGAGAAAGAGAGAGACGTTTGGAAGCCAAAGATGCAGCCATGGGAAAAAAGAGTAAGATCACCAGAGACCGAGACCGTGACATCAGTGAGAAAGTCGCACTCGGCATGGCGTCTGCCGGAGGGGCTCGCGGTGGTGAAGTCATGTACGACCAGCGGCTATTCAATCAAGAAAAGGGAATGGACTCTGGTTTCGCAACTGACGACCAATACAACGTCTACGACAAAGGCCTATTCACCGCACAACCAACTCTCTCTACTTTATACCGACCAAAGAAGGATACCGACAACGAGATGTACGGTGGAGCCGAAGAACAGATGGAGAAGATCCGGAAGACCGATCGGTTCAAACCCGACAAAGGGTTCAGCGGTGCGGGCGAAAAGAGCGGTCCGAGAGACCGACCGGTGGAGTTCGAGAAGGAAGTGGCTGAGGAAGCTGATCCATTTGGTTTGGACCAGTTTTTGACGGAGGTTAAGGGAGGGAAGAAAGCATTGGATAAAGTCGGGAGTGGTGGAACGATGAAGGCGAGTGGTGGGTCGTCGACACGAGAAGGGTATGAAGGGTCCGGGAGGAGTCGAATTGGGTTCGAAAGGGGGCGATGAACGAAGAGTTGTTTATGCATTAAAGACTTGTATTTTTGGTTGTTTGTTTTGTACCCATGACTATGGATGGATTGGGTAGTAGTTTGTTGTATTGCTACTTGCCAGAAACTCGGTTGAAAATAATTATCAAAGACTGTTACGTTTGTATCAATGTGGACTCTGGAGTTGAGAGAGTCAAATTGGGCTTGATCCGACCATTTATGGTTTGATAGTTCGAGATTGGTTACAAAAATGGTTCAATAGTTCGAGATCGGTTACAAAAATGGTTTGATAGTTCGAGATCGATCGGTTACAAAAATGGGTTCGATAGTTTGAGATCGGTTACAAAAATGGTTTGATAGNACAAAAATGGTTTGATAGTTCGAGATCGATCGGTTACAAAAATGGGTTCGATAGTTTGAGATCGGTTACAAAAATGGTTTGATAGTTCGAGATCGGTTACAAAAATGGTTCGATAGTTCGAGATCGGTTACAAAAATGGTTCGATAGTTCGAGATCGGTTACAAGTTTTATGGAATTTTCTGGATTGGTCATGTGTAAAACCAGTTTTTGATATCTTCTCTCATTATAACCTTTTCAAGAATTTTTAAGTAAAATGTGTGGTGTAAAATGTATTTCAATATCGAATTTTAAAAATTGTAATTAGAGAAACATTAATAATATTTGTGTAAAAAGGTTATTTTTTATAAAATTAAAGAGCAAATTGCATGAAAAAACAACGTACTTTAACTTGATTCTTATTTTGGGTAACGTATTTTTAAAACTTTCATTTTGGTACCTAAAATGTAAAGTTTTAAACATTCAATTACTCGGGTAATCGGTTGAAGACTAATTTTAGATTAAAAAAAGACTAATATTAGATTAAAAAAATAGATGTCACTAACCATGCCAGTAAATGACCAAAGAGCCTTTGGCCTAGCGGTATGTGAGTCATTGACCTTCTTAGAGGGCAAGGGTTCAAACCTCACATTGTGTGAGTTTATTTTGTTCTATTTTGCCATATATAAATATTATATACTTAAAAAAACCACGTCAGCAAATGATACTGAGTTGGATACCACATCATCGTCACATCAACATGATAATCGGTTTATGTTTCAACTGGTTACTCGGGTACTTAAATGTTTAAAAATTTACATCTTAGGTATCAAAATGAAAGTTTTAAAAATATGTTACCCAAAATAGGAATCAAGTTAAAATACGTTACTTTTTTCATACAATTTGCTCAAAATTAAAATTGTTATCAAATAGAGAAATTATGAAAGTTCAGATTTGAAGGGAACTTTAAAACCCAATAAATATATTATTATTTTTAAAGTTTATTGAGACGATGAATTTATAAAGTATTTTAGTAATATAATAATTACTGAAATCTCCAAAACAAATTGTTGGTTTAGAGTCTGAGGATCAACCGGTAGTGGGCGAGGGGATTGTTTTTTCCTTAAACAGTTATTTCAAAAAATGAATCGATCTGATAGACAAGTCATAAAAAGACAATTCATGATCCAGATACTTAATAATAAGACGGAATAATCAAATTGAATTTAGCGATTTACTTGAGTGGTCAATTTACGGGACAATAGAGAAAGGAGTTTTATCTTCGAAACCCGTTGGAAGGGGTAGTGTGCAAGAAAAAAATATGCAGAAATGATCAACTTTTTTCGGACCCCCCGAAAAATACTACGAGGGGTTGGGAAATGGTCGAAATAGTTGAATAGGAGAATTACGATGACTATAGCTCTTGGTAAATTTACCAAAGAAGAAAATGATTTGTTTGATATTATGGATGGCTGGTTACGGAGGGACCGTTTCGTTTTTGTAGGCTGGTCCGGCCTATTGCTCTTTCCTTGTGCCTATTTCGCTGTAGGGGGGTGGTTCACGGGTACAACCTTTGTAACTTCATGGTATACCTGGCAAGCGTTTGGGTAAACGCCCCTTACACAACGATAACTACTAATTGCAACGTAAAACCAAATTGATTCGATCAATCTGGAAACCGATTTGGTTTATAAAAGGGTGACATCAATGTACTTCTATGAATAATTTCACAGGAAATTATACAACCAAATTTGTATCAAATCCATACAAACAAATTTTGTATCAGCAAAAATACATAAACTTGCAAGATATGACCAATTTTAAATGAAGACTTCCAGCATCATCCACAAATTGTGTCTCAACTGGGAAGAAACCAACCAAAACTTGCCTTCTAATCTAAGCAAACACTTCCGAATCGATTTGCTCAATATTTGGGAAGATTTGTCGTAGACTAGTCAAATACTCCGTCGACTTTGCCTGCAAAATATGTGAACCATATTTATATACAGAGTATTTTTTTACAGGCTGGGGTTCTTTACGGAAACAACTGCTCTACCTTTTGTGGGTAGAGCATAGGTTTGTGCACATCCCACCTAAACCCTACTTCTGATATTATTGGGTTAGTTCAGTTAATATCTACATGACTTCTTTCAGCTACTACCTCCGTCCCAAAATAAGTGTCCACATTTCTATTTTAGTTTGTCCTAATAAGTGTTCACTTCAAAAAAAATATGCGTCTGTTTTCCCATTCTAACCTTGATTGTATGATGGACAAAACTAATGTCTGTTATTAAGGGTAAAAGTGTCATTTAGTCAATCAAAAAAGTGTAACAATTACGCATTCCTAAAACTGTGTGCCATTTTCATTATGAACATTTTTTTTGATTAACCTGGATATCCAACCCGCTACGCGAGCCGACTAATCCTAGGCGACCACCTGCTTTGCAGATAGCCCGGAGTCATCGCATTTGAACCTCCGTGGCCACTAGGAGATTTTTATTCCTCCTTGGATTTGAACATGGGTCCTCCTGGTACTTTTGACCTTTGAAGCCAAGCTCAAACCAATCAGACACCACCCTTGTGGTTATGAACATTTATTTTGGGAATGGAGGGAGTAGCACTATTTGGTATTTAACCCTGTTTGGATCACACCACGACATTTCATGACTAAATATTAGTATTTGGTCACCACCAAATCATCAATGGATGAAATAGTTTTTAGCCACTCTACCACCGATTTGTTTATTTGGCATTCCAGAAGGTCAAGGGTTCAAACCTCACCAAAAATGAGAAAAGTGTGTGGGGTTCAAGCCACTCTAACAATCTCACCACTCGATATAAAAAATTAAAACCATAATAAGTTAATATGGTTTTTGCCTACTCAAATTCAACCTAATATGCTATAGTAGTTCGATATAGTTATCAATTTCTCTACACATAAATAAATATGTCAAGTTTTAAATATTTTGGAGCAGAAAGACTGTTGCAACATATGCTTAAATGGCAAGTTAAAAGGTAAGTCACTGAGCTTACAAGAACTTGATGAATTTCAAAACCAATGGTGGTCATGACATGCATTTTATCCCAATCTAGTTGGCTACAAAATGCAATCTATTAGAAACTTCATGAGATGAACCCCACTTGGAGCTTGCCTCTGATTAATGCATTTAATGAATATATATATATATATATATATATATATATATATATAGACTTGGGATCATGTGAGACCAAAGGTTTTTCGTGAGACCCGTAAGACCAATTCTCAACCCTAGGATTAGATCTACAATCTGAATATTCATAATCACAAAATTGCCACGAGATTTCTCAATAATCACAAAATTGCCACCGTACAACTTTAGACCATTAGACCATTAGCTTATAAAGTTGATCAATGAACATAAATTGGTCTCACAAAAACCTTTGGTCTCACGTGAACTCAACCCTATGTGTGTGTGTGTGTATATATATATATATATATATATATATAACATAGAGGTGCAGCCAAACACATTTATTTACCAATTATCTGAGAAGATATGAGTCACAATTCATAATCGTGACCATGGACTGGACAATAACCAACTTTGAATGGAAAAGCATAATAGCAACGGGAGAAAAGTGAACATGAAGTGTTTATTGCTTTCTCTGTCCCAGAAAAAAATTGCAAGATCTCATGTAAAATTACCCATTAGCCCATTATAATCATTACAAACCAATTAATGGTGTTAATTTGAGTCCACAAGAATTCTTTTATGTTCTCACTGAAGCTTTTTAGATATTTGACACATAATCAAACGTTTTACTTAAACTATTAAGAAAAATCAGACGTTGCAAATTCATGGGAGGAATATCATATAGAATATAAAGCAAGAAGCCATGGAGATGTAGAAGCTCAAAAATTTGAAGTATATAAAATGCACGTACACACGGATTGTGCTCAAGGTAAATGGTGGTTAGCTTCTCTCTCGAACCAGAAACTGCCTCAGCGATGCCATCTAATGATGCAAGCTGGTTGTCATTGAACCATAGATCTTCTAAGCTGCAATGAGAAAACAAACCAACAAAAACAATAAATTATACTACAATGGATATGATGAGAATGAATTCAAATAAGGGTCTGTTTAGTTGGTTTTCTATCAAGTCCTGTATGAAATAAAGTTGTATGTGTAGATTAATCTGTTTGTATAGATTGGGAAGGTTTTTGTTTGGAGGGTTTTTTCGTAGATGGAAGGGGTGTTTTCTTTAAATTAGGAGGGGGCAGGTTTGGAATTTTTTTGGCATTCCGCATAAAACTCCCCCCTAGAAGCTTAATGAATAAGCCACTTTCTATATCATTAAGCCACTACCAAATGGTCATATATAGTTGACTGAATAAGCTGTGAGTCCCATTAAGCTGCTAATTCATGTATGCATACCAGGTGAGCTTTTCAATATCCTCAATTGCAGCAAGTTTATTTGAAGAAACATCCAAGACCCGTAGATTTGCTAAAGTTGACAGGCCTTCCATTTTCACAATACCATTATGGCTCAAGTATAGTTCTTCTAACGCGGTACATTCCTGGATATTGTAGAGAACCATATAATTATAAATAGCTGCATTAGTCATTCAGGTAGAGAAGCCATATAAAGGGTTTACTTTGTGAATAAAAAGGTTACCTACTTACCTCTAATCCTTTCATAGAAGTTAGTCGATTGCTTTGCAAACTGAGCTTTTTAATGCATTTTAATCCACATAAGTTGATGGCTTTTATACGATTGCGACCTAGCCATAGCTCCTGTAAGTTTGTCAAGTTTTGCAGATTCTCGATCACCTAAATGAGCAAAGAAATTACTCATTTTCTCCATCAGCACAAAAGACTATATTTTAACTTGCACAGTTACATAAACACAAAATGTACAAAACCATGCACAGACAGTTTTAGCGAATAGTGTTAAAATCAAAACTATTTACTATTTAAAATTTCAAGGGCTTTTGACTACCAAACATGGTTTTTCTAGGGGATGTTTAGTTGGTGGTAGAAAGAAGGGGGAGGGGAGGGGAGG
>NC_037535.1:2670692-2675032 GCF_001531365.2 Cynara cardunculus var. scolymus
GGAGGAATGGGAATAATAAGGAATAATAAGGAATAATGGTGTTCGGTCAATATAATGCAATAAGTGATTACTTAAAAGTGGGTAATCATCCACACCCTAGTAAAATAGGGGAAATGACTTTTCATTCCCCAAAATTATCATTTCTTATTATGCCCATTTCCTTTTCCATTCCCTCAAAAAGAACCAAAAGCCACCTTAGTCTCTATATTAGCAAAAGATTTTGTAGGGTCAAAATCACTTCAAAACTGTTGCCATTGATGATTAGCCAATCAGACACCTAAGTTTGAGATCTAATCATGAGGTTTCGGGGACTACGCTAGTGACAACCCTTACGTGTCCATCCTTTGTATCTCTGGACAATTTTGTTAAAAGTGTGTAAATGCAAGTTTGCTAGTAGAAAATCCAATCAAGTCTTGAGAACACAATCATGAAAAAAACGTTTGCATATGTGCAAATAATTTTCTTTGAATACAGGAAGGGTTTTGCAGTTATGTAGCGAGCCTCTAGTGTCCTGCATATGTAATAATCAACTCAAGAAGAATGGACTTCCTGTTGAGAAAAAAATCCTCACCCGTAACCTGTTGGAGCCAAGTTCAAGAATTAGAAGTTCATGAAAGTGCTCAATCTCCTCAATCTTGGTGACTTCATTTTTAGAGACATAGAGTTCCTTGAGTGTGCTGGACACCTTGGACAGTCCAGTCATTGCTGAAATTTCATTGAAAGAAACATCAAATACAAGGAGGGTTTTAAATATGCTAACATCTGGAATCTTCTTCAGCTGGTTGTCTCTGAGAACCAACTCCTGCACAAACAGCCCAAGTAATTTATCAAAGCCACACAAAGTATATCTTGGACAACAAAATGGTTAAAATTGTGGACTTAGGTATGGAAGAAACTGCACATGCATATAATCATGTTGAAACTCGAAAGATAACTATTCAACACATGATGGATATCTTGATTATTTTGGTGAGAATGTTCTACACTTTGGGTGAATAGAAGTGCATGACAAGCCTCTGTCCCAGTCAATAGGGGTATTCTCGGAGTTCATGTTCATAGAAATCTGAAAAGTCCAACACCAGAAGTCAAGCTTATGCTAGAATCTCGCTGCTCTCTGTTGAGCTTGGAATCGGCTGTACTAAAAATAAGTCTAGTGAGGCAAAGTTAAAAGAAGTAACCATTGATTTGAAAAACAAAATGTGCACTCCACCCAAACTGGCAACCTAGTGGCTACTGCTTTCCTATAAGTTACCATCTCATCATTACACCTGATATAAAGCTTAGTTGTTTGTTTTAAGCAGTCTAAAGCAACAGCGTCACTGTCAATCTGTCACTCCTCCACTTCGTCAAAAACAGAAAAGGAAATAAAAAAATTATGGTTCTATTGGATCAGTGAAAGTACAAACAATCAGTAACTGCTAGTAGAATGAACGCTACCCATTGAACATATAAAATCACCTGACAAATCGGATGTAGAACTATTCTTCACTTACCCATTATAACCCAATGCCATGTCCTTTGTCTAGGGGACACATACAACAAAAGCTATCCTATTTTTCACCTACGTTTAACCTGGTGAGAGAAGATTTACTATTCTTAAGGCTTCAAGAAATAATAAAGCACATGTTAACAGTAATTGAAGAAAAGAACAAAAACTCTACCTAATAAATCAATCAGCCTGTATGCTATAGATACATTACCTGTTCTTGGTTTGTAGACTAAAGTTATAATCACCCTAACCTCTGTTAATAACAACTTCAGAAGTGGTAGCCCACATCAAGGGTGATATTACCTTCTATGCATGGTGGTTACTTGACTTCCTTATGAGTCCTTCTATTTCCTGCTGATGGTATGGTAAAACGAAAATCTGTATTTCTACTCACGGTGGTCTACTAGAATTCTTGCCTTAAAATGATGAATCTTGATCACCAGAGCAGAGCTCCTCTCTATAGAGAAACTTTTGCATACTACATCTACTTAGGCACAATGGATGACTTCCAACATATACCGAGTGTTTCGTGATCATTTAAACACTAATAATCTTAATCAAGTTTTAAGTAATTTAAAGTTATACCTTGCACTTAGTATTGGATGACTGATAGACGACTGCATCATTTTCTCACCTTATCTAATTTCCGGCAACACCCCTGGTTCACAGGCTATCGGCTCAAAGGTATTCCCATTTATTTCATTGTGGTGCATATGCTACATATATATTACCACATACGACCTATAGATTCATATTAATCCTAGATCATGTTATCTCAAAACATAGATGTATTAGATCAGCGAATATACAAGTATTTACAAAATCTTTAGATAAAAATAATACAGATTTTGCTGATTTTTTTGTACATCAACTACAGCAATCCTAAAACTATATAAAAAGACTCCTAACCATGTCTGTGTGTGCATGTTATTTCTAAAGTCAAATCAATTTGTATCGATCTTCATTATTGTATGGTACTAATTCATTCATTAATGTCCAAAATGTATCTCTATAACAAGGGCGGAGAGAAGTATCACGAGGCCAAAAATAGCAATCCACTAGAAATTTGAATAGCTAGATAAGCAAAGATATAACTTATATTACTATATCCATGCAAAAATAGCGATGCAATTCCGAGGTCATAAGTCGTAACCTTCGAAAACCATATTCTTCTTACTGATTGTACCCGGTGCAAGTATAACCACGGTAAACCATATTGCTATATTAGAACCACTAATTGCAAAACAAACACACATATACACACTTATATATAGTTATACCCATATGCATAGAGCTTTCAGAACATAACCGAATTCGAATCAGTTTTTATAAAAATATTCAAGATTTCAGAACATCAATCTCGCAATAACAACTGCAGAACATTACAACACTATACTACATCATGTCCATAATAAAAAATACAAATTTTATTCAAGTTTAATCTCAAGTTACTATAAGCAATCAGCAAAAAGATCCACGATGTCAGTATCTACACACATTATTCTCAGAAGTTAAATGGACTTGCATCGTTCTTATTCTTAACATCCAACACAAAAAACTAAAAACGTAAAAATTAAAGAACACAGTGCATGAAATTAAAGAAATAAACAGATAAACATATACCTCGAGGCCGGATATGGTGTCCCACTGCGAAATAGGCTCAACACCGGCATCATTGAAGAGGTTCTGTCGAAGAGAAAGCTTTTTGAGATTTGATAAATGAGAGATACGAGAATCCAACTTAGTTAATCGATTGGCCGTCAAATCAATCTCGATGAGGGTCGGTGGGAGGTCAATTGAATCGAGATCATGAAGCTGATAGCTGCTCGCATCGAGGATAGTCAGCGGCGTAGATTCATCGTCGATCATCGGATCGTTGGCTGTTGCTGGTTCCATTGATACAGCATTAAGAAACCCTAGAAACAATAGCGGAAGGGGGAATGATCGTTTCCGCCGTTGGAACAAGTTTGCTTCTCGATTTCCATTTTCTTCCCTTTGAAAAGGAAAAAGAGAATTTTATAAAATATAAAATAAAAACTTTAAACTTTATAAATAATTATTTTTACATATATTTTTTTCAAATCTATCTATCTATCTATCTATATATATATATATATATATATATATATATATATATATATACTAGCAATATGCCCGTGCAATGCACAGAATAAGCAGACTTGAAAGTTATTCTAAATGAAAAATGAAAAGCTCTTGAAGGTCTTCAATAGATTCTCCAAAATTGAGAAAATAGAGATTTTGAACTAATTTTATGCTCCAACAGATTTCCTAAAACAATCTCTAAAATAGAGAAAATAGGAAAAGAATAATATTTTTTCTCCAAATATGAACACCACAAAAATGATTATCATGTGAGAGAAATATTTTTTTTATATATCCCACCATTAGAAAACTTTAAAAATAAATATTTAAAGAGATAAATAATATTCTAATAGATAAATGAAATATTTTAACAAACAAACAGAGATTGTCAACAAGGCCAACTTCTTGAGCAAAATGCTTAGCATCAACTTGATGTCGCCTGCTAGTTAATTCTTCAATCAGAGTTACAAGGAAAAAACAAGGAACACTTGGATATTTTTAGGCATTTGGATGGGTTCTTTATAAAAATAACAATACTGCCTATCAAAAAAGATGCAAACTCAAAGCTGTGAAAACACACAAAAGGTTTAAGTTTCACACGTAAAAATCTAAAGAAACAGGATCAAGGAAAGCAAGAGAAAGAAAAGGTATTACCTCAAGAGACCACCATCGTTAAATTTTTGATATATTATCTATCTATACTATATTATAAAGCAATTGGCTAAAACTCTTAAAAACTCTTAAACCC
>NC_037535.1:2677579-2690822 GCF_001531365.2 Cynara cardunculus var. scolymus
GTGATACCTAATCATATATAAGATGCATAGTGATACCACCGTGTTACATATTCGATCGACCACACAAACGACATCAATGTGATACCCAAGCACATATATGATGCATTGTGATACCATTGTAGTATCACCGGAGGACGATGACCGGCGGACGGTGGCTGGAGAGAGAAGAGAGGAGGGAGGAAAGTTTTAAAATAGCAAAAATATCCTTGCATTAATATTTTAATTCAAAATTGCCAAAATTATAAATTTCCTAATTTATCTATTGATTTGTGGTTAATATTGTTTCTCACAGTTACCACAAACTAATTAGTTCTCATTTGATTAGGCCCCTATATATATATGTGTGTGTGTGTGTGTATATATATATATATATTAAAAGTTCACTAATTAGATTTTATTAACTTTTTCGAATTATTTGAATACTATTTGTTGATGATTCTATTAACAACTAACATATATTTTTATAGACAATCTTCAGATCATGGAAACTAGAAAACATCTTCAATTACTTATATGAACATGTACATACCATACAGATGAATGATTATTAAATTGTTCTTCGGTTTTTAATTTTTTTGAGGTTTTTCCCTGAACCACACTCTATCAACAAATACCGTAAGAATGGAAGGTTACAAGAAAGTTCATGTGTCAATTATCTAAGATGCGCAAGTGAATCAATACGAATAATCTGTAATATCGGTTCATTCTCATGATAGTTAGCATTTTTATTTTAATTGACCCATATCAACATTTTTTTTTTTTTTTTATTAAGTGGATATCCAACCCGCTATGCGAGTTGATTAATCTCAGGGCAACCACCTGCTTTGCAGATAGCCCGGAGTCACCACATTTGAACCTCCATGCCACAAAGAGATTTTTATTCCTTCTTGGATTTGAACCTGGGACCTGCCGTTACTTTTCACCTTTACAGTTTGACACACATACAGTTTGGTTTATGATTTGAAAGAAAAAAAATCAACCTGTACATACGATTTGGTTTACAGTTTAAACTTTGAACCGCAATGCTAAACAAAAACACCCCTAATTACAACCATTGGTTTATTTTGCAAAAAATCTAAAACCCATATAACAATTATTCCAAATATAAAAGCTTACCAGTTTAATTACCTTACCAAATGAATATAACAAGAACCAAAAATCTTACCGGTAGAGGGAATACAAGGATTGAGAGTCTTAGGGCCGTTTACATTTACCTTAAAAGATAACATTCTTGTTCATCAAAATGGATTGATGGCGGGTGTTTGTAACCTGGTAAGCGCTTACCGGGTAATAGTCATTACCCTCACTTATTGAATAAGATTCTCGATCCATGACTTCACTCTTACCTTGTAAGATTCTCGGTATTTGTTATATTCCCCCGGTAAGATAATTGCGGTGGTAAGTGCTTACCAATGTAAATGTTTAGTAAACATCCCCTTACCACGTAAGTCAGGGTGATGACTATTACCCGATAGTCACTTACCGGGTTTAAGACGCTCACCAACAATCCATTTTGATGACCAAAAATGTTACATGATAAGGGAAGTGAGAGTGATATCTCTTGCCGGTAAACGCTTATTAGGCAAGGGTTTGGTAAATGGCACCAAACTCTTTTGAGTTAAAACAACCAAAATGTATCATGTTACCACAAGGCTTTATTGTTACAATCCAAACATCACTTATGTAGGGCTATAAACGAACTGAACGAACACGAACGCAGACTTGTTCATGTTTGTTCGTTTAACTTAACCGAACAAACGAACTAACACGAACGATAAACGAACGAAAATCTTTGTGTTCGTGTTCGTTCGTTTAGAAATCAGGTGTGTTCGTTTATGTTCGTTTGTTAACATGCTAAACAAACGTAAACGAATGAACCGGCTAAACGAACATAAATAAATATTATTTAAATTCAAAGTAAATAAAAAAAATATTATATATTAAATTTAATATATAAACGAACGTTCACGAACATAAATGAACGAACGGGACTCTTGTTCATGTTCGTTCGTTTAACTAAATGAACAAAAAAAACTTGTTCACGTCCGTTCATTTATTAAATAAACGAACTTTCCGCCAAACGGTTCACTGAACGTTCGGTTCGTTTACGACCCTACTGTTGCCATATGATATCTGTTTAGTTCAAGAAAACTTGATTTGACAACAAGACCACCATTTCTGAGCGATGTAAATTTTTCTAAGCATAACATCTGAACTTGTATTTGTATGATTTAAGGTAACCTGTAAATTCTAAATCTCGAGCATACTTCGATATAAATCGAGCTCTCGATAGACTTTTTTTTTATTGCGATCCACATAAAAACGAGAAAATTTGGTATCTATACATTTTACCTGTGCAAAAACGTTAAAACCCGTGACCAAATTTCACCAAAACCACGCTCAGCCATCCTTACTCGTCATCCTAGTTTATGTAGTAATCGCACTTCGGACTCAGACATGGGTTCCGTTACCTGATTGAGCTGACTCGTTCTGATTGAGTTGACTCATTCCAGACAAAGTTGTTACGAGCAAGCTCCGGAATTCCATTTTCATCAGGAAAGCTGTGCGTGATAAGGTCGGGGTTATTTGACTTCATCTTAGTCAACATTGTTATCGATACTGATTCTTGTTCTTTAACACCATCAAAGGTTAGTTCTCTCTCATCATTTCTCCCATTGTTTTCCTTGATCCCAGAATCGACTTCAATGAGTTCACCAGCATCCGTTACGTCATGCAGAATCATGTTTGAGTCAACTCGGTGAGTTGAACCCAATGGTTTGACACGCCCTTTACGTCCAAAAATGCTAGAAATTCGTTCTTGGTTAAGATGGATCGGAAAGGTCTCATCAATGACACTCTTCTTTGAATACGATTGCCTGATCTCGTACAGTAACCAAAGAGCGAAAACCACAAAGCAAGCAAAGTGAAATGTGTGCTTAGTTGTTGATGATTTCGGACGAGTGGTGAACCGGTAATTCATCATAATCAACAACTTCTTAGATGGATTTCCTAACAAAAGATCAGGCAAATGATCAACTCTAGATTCATGGAAAACATGCAAATTAAACACACCATCATGAACTTTAAGGCATTATGATGTAGCAAAACTGATTTTAAAAGAAAGGGAAATTGGCCACATTACTAGGAAGGTCTTTTTTTTGTTAACTGTGGGTGTCCGGGCGAGCTTGCGCGGGACTAATCCTAGGGCCTGGAGAACAGCCACGAAGATGCCCAATGGCCTTGAAGGTTTCGTTTCGAACCAGTGACCTTTAAGGAGAATCCTCAAAGGCCCAAGCCTTATTGCCTGTTGAGCTAATCCCACGAGGTTTACTAGGCAGCTTCATTTACACCAATTTTATCCATTTTCCATTTCATGGTTCTCATTGTTAATTTGCTTTCGTATCAAGGAAACAAGACACATAATCACAGGTTCATTCACCCCCGCGGTTGTGTATACGAGTTTCACACAATATAAGAATGTTACATGTATAACAAACGAAACGAACCCGGTATATCGCATCTAAGGTGGTGTATGGGGAAGGTACAATGTACTCAGACCTGAGCTCTACTTCAAATAATAGAGTGGTAGTTTCTGTGAATGACCTCCAGTTTACTAAGAGTGATAAAGAAAGTCATAAATGATAAAGATTTGAAAAAGTTGATTAAACATAAAGCAATAACATACAAATAGAAGCGTGTACATGAATGATACATGCATGACCTTCATAAAATAAAACCCACTTTTCATTACTGGTAGAGTCTAATATCGGCTACATTTGGACCATTTATTCTCAACAAATATTGGAACCTCCCTTCTCTCTTAAGAGCATCTCGAACATATTCTCCAAAATTTCTAAAAAATGGAGAATCAAAAATCAAAATCTTCAAAAAAAATCATATCTAACTCTATCAGTTTCTCTATTTTCGAGATTACAACATTAATTATATTATTAAAATATCAATACATTTAATAATAGATTATCTCTCTTTCCAAAACATTTAATTTCAAAGATTCCTATAGGTGAAAATAATAAATAAAAAAATCGTTTTCTCCTCTCAGGCAATCATTTTGGAGGAATTCTTCAAATTTGGAAATTTTTGGAGAATTTGTTAGAACAAATTTTGGAACTTTTACCTTATCTCTGCTGTTTATTTGAAGGAAGTTTTGTAGAATTTGTTAAGACTAATTTTGGAAAATTTTACCTTTTCTATGCTACTTTCTCTATTTTGAAGAAAGCTTTGAAGAATTTATCAGAACAAATAAATCTCTGAAATCTCCATTTTTTCCATCTTGAAGAATCTGTTGGATTTTTACCCCAAATTCGAGAGACAACATAAAGGGCACTTTTGGATGATAATCTAATGGGTTCCACATGTGACAATTACTATTTCGGTATCAAGAATGACAATTAAACCTATGAAATAGCATATTGCAAGAAACAAAACATGGCTTTTTAGGTAGTTTGACAACTTGCCTAACATCAACGTTTTTTGCTGTGATTTTTTCATCTTCTCATGGATATCACAAAAGAAGGAACTCCCATCCTGGCCAAATTTGGTACAGAGTCAAAACTAAGCTTTTTGTTTAACAAAATTGAACTACGCATGAAATCAGAAAATGTATAAAAAAACCTAAAATAATTCTTACAATTTTGAGCTCAAGTACAACTGTACAAGCTATTTGACACTTAAGACTCAAAATTCTGCAACAAATCAGTCATAAACTTCTCCATTCTAGTCAAACATCAAGAGAAAAAAGAGGCAAGAACAACACCGATTCAACCACATCTGGATGACAATTGCACAAAAAAAATCAATAAATGAATAACAAACTATCGATAATCCAGGAATCATAGACGAAATTCTCAAGGAGATAACAGCATAATCTTATACTGTTATACATATCAGACATAAAATGAAGATTAAGTCGAAGAAAATAATAAGATATCATCATTAAACTGTTTCACTTACTTACAATTGCTGCAAACTGAAATCAAACTACCACACATCGTTCCTTTTCCGCTATCAACAACCGATTTGCAAGTAATCAATTGAATGCTCCCACACCTCAATTGCTCACAAACAGAAACCCTAACATTTGCATGTATAGCAAACAAAAGCAGTTGGGAGATAGTATATTATACTCTTGAGGAGTGGAAAAAATAATTTACTTACGATACTTAGTTGACATTCATACAGGAACATTTACACGTAAGACCTATTGCTCATGCAATTTCGGTGCCGCCTGATCAACAAACGAATCGAATATAGACGAACGTCGTATATTGATAAAATTCAAAGCAATCATCGATAATCTCCAAGTTCCACTAGAAATTGCGAAAAACGACGATGGAAAACGTGAAAATCAAACAAAAAATTACCTCCGGTATACGAATCGAACAGAATCTGATCGTAGAGTGAGCTCCCAAACCCTAAATCTGAAGCTGATTATGTCTTCTTGTGAACATTTTGGCAAAGATATGTTCGGAAAACTCTGGTTTTTGGTGTTTTCCCCTTTGAACAAATGAGGAAATGTTTGAATTTTCAAAACTCAAAATATAAATGGAAAATAAACGGTCATGAAGTGTTTTCTCATGTGTTTTCTGTTGAACGGAATATTCCTTTTTTACTCTTAAAAACTAGAATAAATTACAGTTTTGGTCCCTTGAGATTTCAAAATTTTAAAACTAGTCTATAAAATGTAAAAAATTTACATGAATGATTATTACAGTTTGTATTTTGATTTGAAAGTGATCTCTGATGCTAATTCCGTCAGTAAAAACGACTTTAGTTGAGGTAAAGAAAACAAAACCCTTTAATAGTAGGGATAGATTTGTCACATTTTAATAAACTAAGGGTCGTTTATCAAAAGGTTACCCGATAAGCGCTCGACACGTCACTTACTTTACCGGGTGAACATGACAATGACCGATAAGTCTTACCTGGTAAGATCGATGGCAAAGACCAAGAGTCTTATTTGGTTTACTGCGTAATTTTTGCATACGATGTTGTTTTAATGGACTGGAATCTTACCTGGTAAGGTAAGTGATAGTGTTGAATCTTATTGGTAAGTGCTTATCGGGTAAGCATTTGGGTAAACGGCTCCTAAGTACAATTACAATGATATATACTTATAACCAAAATGGACTTTTGATTGTAAGATTAATTATTTCTAAAAAGTCTGTTTTAACCCTAAAAAACTAAAATTTGTTTTTTTTTTTCAAAAATTAATGAATTAAAATCTATTTTTCATTTCAAATCTCGTTTTTCATTTCAAATCTCGTTTTTTTTTTTTTTAAATTCAGATATCAAATTGAAGTTCTTTTATAAAAAAAAAATCCAAATTATCACAATAAAAATTGTTTTTTTTACTAATGCAATAAAAAAAATCAATTTAATAGAAAAAATTAATTGTTGCAATAAAAAATAAATATTAAATATCGCATTCAAGATTTTTATAACCAACCAATCCGTATCAATATTAAAGTTTAAATCAAATTTGACAAATCAAACCAAAAGTTTGATAGAGACCCTTAAATTACCTGTTACATGTTCAACAGATTTACCATACCCTTAAATAAACAAAAAGTTTGATAAAGACCTCTAAATGACAATTTTGAAAGTTGGTTCCCCAACATAGGAATCATGTGAAAGTTGGTTCCATTTTAATACAATTTTCCCTATAAAATATCAGGAATGACTATTTTGCATGAATTATTATGGACTACGAGACTAAAGGGATATGATGTAGGTTTTGCAATGGATCATTAAGGCCCAGCCCAACTACAGCTTTCCAAGGTCCAACCCATCAGGTATTTGGGCCTACTTTTCTTTCATTATTGATTGATCATTTTTTTTGTAAGGATGTCCGGGCCAAAGCCCGACTAATCCCCGGCAAATTTGGAGGCTAAACATGGCCCCACTTAAATGTCGCCAACACTCCCCTCCCAGGGCTTGAACTCGGGTTCATGACTATGCCATGCCCAAGCCTTTACCACTAGGCTGGATTGATCATTGATATATGCTTAGATTTGATTTTAGGTTTTGCTATATTTGGGTCTTGGTTTTCGAATTCTTAGAAGTCGTTTCGGTCCGTTCAAAACTATAAGGTCGGGTTCGGTTTATAGGATTGTATAGGATTTGGAGGGATTCAGAATTCAATTCCATTCCAATTCCATATTTGTTTGAAGGATCGCATGAATTTAAATTCCCACAGATATGAGATCTAGAAATCTCATAGGGTTAGAGCTGTAAACGAACCGAACGTTCAGTGGGAAATTCGTTTATTTAATAAATGAACAAAAATGAACAATTTTTTTTGTTCGTTTAGTTAAACGAACAAACATGAACAATAGTCTCGTTCGTTCATTTACCGTTCGTTTATACTCGTTCGTTTATATATTAAATTTAATATATAATATTTTATTTATTTACTTTGAATGACCCCCCCGGAAGGAGGCCTTCTTCGCCTTCTCAAATAATATTTATTTATGTTCGTTTAACCCGTTCGTTTATGTTCGTTTAGCACGTTCGTTTAGCATGTTAACGAACAAACATAAACGAACACGAACACACCTGATTTCTAAACGAACGAACACGAACACACATATTTTCATTCGTTTACCGTTCATGTTCGTTCGTTTACCGTTCATGTTCGTTCGTTTGTTCGGTTAAGTTAAACGAACGAACATGAACAAGCCTCCGTTCGTGTTCGTTCGGTTAGTTTACAACCCTAGGGGTAGTATTATTTTGCGGGGTTTCGTAAAATTTGTCTGTAATAATGTCTTAGAATATATTACAAACATTTGTTCTGTAACAATATATTAATAAAACGACAATCCGATTATTTTCTATAATTTGTTTTTATAAATTATATATAAAGAAAGGAATTCAATTCCATTCCAAATTTTACAAACCAAACATCAAGATCCCAAATTATTTTCATGAAATCTGACATCTGAGAAAACATTTCGTCAAATCAAATGGGCCTTAATGGTCCATTTGGGTTGATGAAATGTTTATGAGTGATTATTCTGTGGAAGAATTTTTGGAATTAAAAGGATTTGAAAATTTTGATCTGTTTTGGTTCACAGGATCTGTATTGGGATTAATCTCATCTTTTATTAATGATTATTATTAAATGAATGTTTTTAATATATTTTAAGACATTATTACAAACAAATCTTTGAAATCTAGTAAAATACCATCTACTCTCACGTGAATTATAAATCTAATGTTTGTGACATTTCATTGAGATCTCGAGATTTTAATTCTGGACTTTTCTTTAAACAAAATACGGGATTAAAATGAAATCTAATTTCAAATCCCGTAAACCAAACGGGGCGTAACTATTTTCTTTTGTATTTTTCACACTTAAAACAATGTCGTTTTCTTTTTATATTTTCAAACTATTAAATCTCAAGTTTGTTTTAAATTTACTAGAACGGTACTCGCGTGATGCAGCAAGATACATCTTCGTTTTTAATGTTCTGTTTTATTTCTTTGTCTTTGTTGACATAATACGGTTTATGTGGTTTTGAGAAAAATAATGTTTTTACTTTTGAATAAAAATAAATTTGAAAAAAAAAATATATCGATATTAATATCCAATAAACTATTTAAAAGTTCTCGTTTTTTTTTTGTACAATTTTTTAATTCAATTTTCTATTATAATTTAATTTAGGTGAAATAGTGAAGTAATTTATTTTTGACTTAAATTTTTTTTATAAAAATAATGATTATTTTAGAACTCAATAATTATCGTTATTATATTTTAGATTTTTTTAAAATAAGATGTTTATCCTATATTTGATTAGGTTTATCTGCAATGAGTTATATGAATTCAAAAATGAAGCTTTAATAAATTGTACTTACGTACAATTTACTTGTAATCTTAAAATTTAAGTAATATGCATTAATACACAATACTTCATGCATAAAAATTGATTTTTATGAGTTTTTGTCAAATATTTTATAATATAGTATAGATAGTTTAGTTTTAGACGTATTTCAAACTGGTTTGGTTACTGGTCCTGTTAATTATAAGCGGATCAATATCACTAATTAATATAGTCGCTTTCATATACTTAGATAGGTTGCAATAAAAGACCTTCGACTTCTAGGTATTTGTCTATTTTTTTCTTGAACTAAAAATGCATTTAGTTACTAAAGGGTCTTTGGCCTAGCGGTATCGTAGTCTTTGTCTCCTAGCAGGTTAGAGATTCAAACATCACCAAAGGTGAGAAGGATGTGTGAGTTTATTTGTTGCATTTGCAGTATATAAATATTATATACTTAAAAAAATGCATTTAGTTTTTTTATCAAAGAAAATGTTGATGCTTTTAAATCAACTAGAAGGGTACTCGCGCAATGCAACGAGATATATCTCAATTTCTATGTTTCATTTTATTTTCTTGGTCTCTGTTGATGTTATTATACAAATTTATGTGGTTTTGAGCGAACAATAATGTTTCTCTTGATAAAATATAAATTTGAAGATATCATAAAAAAATATTAAAGTTTTCATTTTTTTGTATAATTTCTTTAATTCAATTTTTTATTATAATTTAATTTAGGTTTAATGATAAAATAATTTAATTTTGGTTTAATAATATAATTCTTATGAAGATAATAATTAAATATTCTGTTAGAACTCAATAACTATTCTAATTATATTTCAGATTTTATATTTAAAATAAGAATTTTATTCTGTGTTTGATTATATTTATCTATATTTAGTTACACGAATTCAAACATGGAGATTAATAAGTTGTACTTACGTACAATTTACTTGTAATCTTGAATTTTAAATAACATCCATCAATAAGTAGTACTTCATGTATAAAAGATGGTTTTTAAGAGTTTCTGTCAAATGCTTTATAATATAGTATAGATTCATGCTTTTAAAACAATTATATTGAAGTGTTGCACTTATATTTTTTTTAAACCAGTAAAAATCACAATATATTTGTAATTGTATATTGCTTTATATCTATACGTTTATCGTGTGTATTAATAATTCCGTAAACTTTCCTGAAGTAGATGTGGAAAAGCGGGCGCTAATGCAAGGAAAGGAGGTGTTCTGCGTCTACGATTTTCACTGTTTTGCTTATCTACATCTGCAAAGTAAGAAACAGAAAACAGACAAAATTCTAGAACCCCTCCTCAAGGCAAATACCTGTTCACCTCATTTCGTTATCAGTATTCATGGATCTCGTTTTACGTCAATTTTTTAAATTTAAATCTCAAAATCAAATGTTTGTTGTTTAAAACCCGTTACTTGTATGTCTGGCTGATGTTGTCTTTTTTGTCATTTTCATTTGTTCCCTTGTCGAAATCAATAGCATCAATTGAAACTTGAATTCAAGTCACAATCTCATGATTCAAGCTTGATGTAGCGATTTTTTCACATAATCTCGTGGTTTAGAACCGATAACAATTTAAAGAAAAATATATAAAAAAAACATGATTCTTGTCACCTAAGGTTTGAGTTCACGTGAGACCAATTTGTTTTGGTGAAACTCGTGAGCCCACTTTTTTACACTTGAAATTTCACAGCAAAACGCCGTGAAGTAGTGATGGCCAAACCGGCCCAGCCCAGGACCGCCGGAGGACCGGGACCGACCAAGGACCGGTTATAGGACAGGAATCTGGGACCGGTTATGGATTTGGGGTGTTTCACGGGACCGGGACCGGGACCGGGTATGGAACTGGTTATGCAGTGGCGGATCCAGGATTTTGGTCTAGTGGGGGCACCTTTAAGGTAGCTTAAACGCCCACAAAGTCGTCCGATGTGTTTTTAGCCTTATTCCATCATTCCAAGAGATTTTTGAAGTTTTTTGGATTATTTCGAGGGATTTTTAAGGGTTTTTTTATCAATTTCGATGAACTTTTCAGTTTTTTGGTTGATTTCAAGATACTTTCTTTAGTTGGTGGGGGCCTAACAATAAATTACGGAGGAAAACCATGGTAAAAAGTAAAAAAAAACAACTTTTACCCTTAGAAAATTCTTTTTTTTTTAATTTTTTAGTGGGGGCCTTTCCCCCCACCTTTTACAAGGTACATCCGCCCCTGTGGTTATGGACCGCCCCGCCCCGCCCTTAATTTTTAAAAAATGTAACGATTTTTTTTAAATGTAGACGTTTTTTGGCCTTTTTTTTGTATTTTTTGCTTTCTAAACAATATATATAAGTGTCTTGGTTGATGGATTTATATACCAAGTTCTCGATTTGCAAAAAACACAAAAAAAAACGTTCACAATTATCGGTTTCTCGCTATATTTTGTAAGATAATGTAATTTTAATTATAATAAACGCATTTTTAAAGTGTATTTTAGTGACCCAATTATAAATTCTATAATGTATTAAAAATATATATCATTAAAAAAATAAAAAATAATTTTTTTTTAATGATCGAGACCGGGACCGGCTGCCCATAACCGGCTACAATAAAGCTTGACCGGGCTCAACATTTTCAAGCGGGACCGGTTATGAGAAATCTTGGGACCGGTTGAGACCGGCCTGACCCAGTCCGGGACCAGTTTTTGGCCATCACTACCGTGAAGACTTCACACCAAAAACACTGTGAATGTTACCTTCACAGCGTTTTACTGTGAAGTTTCAAGTATAAAAAAGTGGGCTGCCTTACATGATCCAAAGTCTGTGAGCTAATTTATAAATCTTGCAAAAATAATAATTAAAGAAAAAGTGAGAATTAAACAAAACAAAATACAACTTTAATGACTAAATAATTACTTAAATAAAGGAGAAAAAAAGACTTGTCATCTAATTATTAATAGAGGTTTGATGAAGCCTAATGATGTTCATCAATTGCTTTTACTTTCCAACTTCCAAAAATAATATAAAATAATAATCCATTTTTTTTATTGAAAGGAAATTTCGAGCTTTGTGAAGTGTTATATGTCGAATTAGAAGTAGTGGGTGTTATCTTGTTCGAATCATAAGGGTTTATGTGTGTGTGGATTATGTGAGAAGCACAAGAACAGTAAAAATCACATGTGATACTGTACAATATGTTAAAAAAGACGTGGGCGACGGGTTAAGTGAAAACTCAGCTGCACAGTAGATGGTCAAAGCAATATGTTTGTATCGCATATGATTTTACGTTAGAATCATATGTGATTTAGCTTTTTTGGCAAATTGACTATCTTTTAGTTTGAACTTCTCTCTTTCTTTCTCTCTCAGTATATGTATATATATATATATATAGAGAGAGAGAGAGAGAGAGAGAGAGGAGGGAAGTTCCATTAGAAACCCAGAAACTGTTGTTTTATGATCAATATAAAAGTGTTATTCATTATTAATTACACGTTTATGATGAATATGTTTACAAGATTCATGATGAATAACACATCCATATTCTTGATAAATATGTCGTGTGTGACGTTGTGGATGGTTCTGAGGTGGTTAATCAATTTTAAATTTCTAACATGGTGAGAGCAACATGTTTGTATCACATGTGATTTAACCTTTTTGGCAAGTTGACCATCTTTTAGTTTGAATTTCTCTCTCTCTCTCTCTCTCTCTCTCAATATATGCATATATATATATGTATGTGTGAGAGAGAGAGAGAGAGAAGTTTTGTTAAAAACCCAGAAACCATTATTTATTATGAATATTCATTATGAAGAATACATTCATGATGAATATAAAAAGTGTTATTCCTTATTAATCACATATTTGTGATAAATTACAAGATTCATGATGAATAACACATCTATATTCTTAATAAATATGTCGTGTGTGACATTATGGGTGGTTCTCAAGTTCTTAATCGACTTTAAATTTTTAACGAAACCTACCCCTATATATAAGCCCTACAAAAGTGTTCTATTTTTATCGTTGAGTATAAGAATTGGTACAAAAATGAAATGTTGTAATTAATTTTGTTGTCAATTAAAAAAAGAATTGCTTATAATTAATGGGAAAGTGGGTTTTTTTTCTTCTTTAAATTGTGTTTAATTTAAAACCATGATAATTAATCAAGTAGCAAGTATTCAATAATTCATGAGTTTAAAGAAATTATTATTATTTTTATAAATAAAATAAATAATTAAAAAGGTTGTTTTCTTACAAGTAATTTAGAATAAATGTCTCATCACCTTGTACTTTTATTCCCACAACAACAAAACAAACACATAACTACTTTCAACAAAATGTTAAGTCTTTCCATTTCAATCCATTATTACCATCCATTCATTTCTTCATATATATATATATATATA
>NC_037535.1:2690922-2706879 GCF_001531365.2 Cynara cardunculus var. scolymus
TCTATATATATATATATATATATATATATATATATATATATATATATATAAAGTGAGATCAAAAGTTTTTCGTGAGACCCATAAGACCAATTCTCAACCCTTGGATTAGATCTACAATCTGAACATTCATAATCACAAAATTGCCACTAGACTTCTCAATAATCACAAAATTGTCATCGTGCAACTTTAGACCATTAGTTTATAAAATTGATCAATGAACATAAGTTGGTCTTACGGGTCTCACGAAAAACTTTGGTCTCACGTGAACCCAACCATATATATATATAAAGAGAGAGAGAGAGAGGGTGAGTTATTATGCAACCATTTATATTTGTACAACCACTACAACTCAATCTCAGCCGTCCATTTAATTTGATAAATATGTGAATTCTTAAAAGTTTTTATTGTTTTCAAATATAAAATATTGATCATAATTAATGAACTCTAATCATCTTTAATAAATATTCAAATCATAATAAATGAACTCTCGTCATTTCTATAAATATCTCAATTAATTGGGTTGTACAAATGGACATGGTTGCATTTGAAATATACCCCATATATGTGTGTGTGTGTATATATATATATATATATATACGTGTATATATATGAGAGCTCATTCAAGGGAGAACTGATTAGTTTGTATTAACCGTGAGATTCAATGTGAACCACTCGTTTGAGATATTTAAGAATATTTTTCTTAAATAAGCTAAAAGGGTAACATAATAATTCTATTTTTGACAACTAATATAATATTTAACTAAATTTTTTAAAAGGAAATATTTAATTAAAATCAGTTACCCAGTATATCAATTACCTAATATACATCGTATTTTAAAGACGTTTGTGAATCAAAGTGTATCATAGTGATAAAATTCACAATGTTTCATGTGTATCACAATGTATTCTCTATGTTTTATGAAATGTATCATAGTACGCATTTTCATTATTTTCATTGTTTTACAAAATGTATCATATTGTGCATCTTGTATGTATACCTGAGTATCATAGTGAATATAGTTTGTAGGTATCACAATGAGTATCTTCTGTTCACGTAAGGTTCATCAGAATAAGGTTTGCTGAATAAGATTCGTCGGAGAGAGGAAAAATGAGAGATGAGATAAAATATTTATAAAATCCCTAAAATGCCCTTAATTAATATTTAAGTTAAAATTACCGAAATTATTAATTTCCTAATTTAACCTTTGATTTGTGGTTGAGATCGGATCTCACGGTTATCACAAACAAAACAATTTTCATTTGATTAAACCCTTATATATGTGTATGTGTGTATGTATATATATATATATATATATATATATATATATAAACTTGGGATTACGTGATATTTTTTAAGTAAGAAGTATAAAAGGTTGTGAAAGCACTCTTATATTATGTGAATGTTACGTTATATTTTATGAAAGTGCTGAAGATTACGAGACCTGAATGTATACCTTCACACTAGTTTTATCACCTTCAGTTCCAATAAAAAAGCACATCATGCATATCTCACAAACCATCGTCAAAAACACACACATCGTGACAACTTAAACTATATATGACACAAATATTTAACAGCCAACTGAAACTGAATATACGTTGAGACTTAGACAACCTCTAAGTCGATTGAAACATACTACTGACTAAAGTAGAACTTTCAATACTGAAATAAACATGAAACAAAACGAAAATCAACCAAGTCGAGCAGATTTAGGTTTTTTTTTTCCTTGCAGCTGTCTACAACTGATGCTCTCGTCTATAAATATATGCCACTAGCTATTGATTTCAGTGAACTTATAGTTTTCATACGATAAAAAAAATGTTGAAATCATTGTTCCACGGAATCTTATAATCATATAATGTTGCTTAAATGAAACATGCTCGTAAGTATAAAACATAATATTACCAAAAAGCCGTCTTTCAAATAGAAATATTTTCATAATAAATTGTTTATTGACAAGATCAGATGTCCTTCCTAATTGTTTAATAACCAATTATCTAAATTCCCACTGTATGATAGTATCTAATCAACATTTCCGACCCTCTATGAATTTATATACGTCAATATATATCCTTCATCTTCGAGCATTCAAATCGAACGGCGATTTTGAGACGTGTAAGGTCGAGTATAACCTTTTCTTTTCTTATATGGTTCTATTTTTTACCCCACCAGATAGTTCCCAGCCAAAATTATACACAATCAAAAAGAAGTGGCAGGCAGAACACCACAACTAAAGGGGTGTTTGGTAATGGGTATTAAACAATTTAATGTGAATGAAAATAAAAAAAAATGTTTGATTTTTTATAATACTAGAAGGGTACTCGAGCAATGCAGCACGATAAATCTTCATTTAATGTTTAGTTTTTATTCTTCTCTATTGATATAACACGATTTTATGTGATTTTGAGAAAAAGTTATAATGTTTTTATTTTTGAATTAAATATAAATTTGAATATAGCATAAAAATTTGAAAAAACAATAAATCGATATTAGTATCAAATTAACTAACTATTTAATAATGCTCGTTTTTTAATGTAACTTCTTTGATTCAATTTTTTATTATACGTTAATTTAGATTTAATAACAAAGTAATTTATTTTTAGTTTAATAATGTAATTTTTTATAAGGATAATAATTAAACATTCTGTTTGAACTCAATGATTATCTTAATTATAATTTAGATTTTATATATTTAAAATGAATGTTTATCCTCTATTTGATTATGTTTATCTGCAGTTAGTTACGTGAATTTAAAAATTGAGCTTTAATAAGTTGTACTTATGCAAAATTATTTGTAATCTTGAATTTTAAGTAATGTGCATCAATAAACAGTACTTCATGCATAAAAAATGGTTTTTAAAAGTTTTGTCAAATGCTTTATAATATAGTATAAATAATGGGCTCATTCCTTCAGAAGCCCAAATTTTCATTTCAGGTTAAACTGAGGAGAATGAAAATTCATTCTCATTTTCATTCTCTGTCATTTTCATTTGCATACCTATTTTCATTCCTCTGCTAAACGCTCCCTAAGTCATCCAATCTTTTTTTTATCGAATCAGTAATGAGAAAGAGCTAATAATGCGCGTAAATAGCTAAAGCTCACTTGAGGAATCTACTGAAAAATATTCAAATTATTCTTCAATAAAAAAACCTCTAAAGATATTCAGCCAACTATACAAATCAAAAATAGGTGAAATCAAATATTGTTCAATGAATGAATATCTCAAATTTGGAGTTATTATACTGAATATTCAAGTTCTTATTGTCGGTGAAATACATATTCTTACTCAAATATACTTTTTTCTGAATATAACTGAAAATGACAATTCCTTCTGTTAATCGTAGACGTTTGAGCCATGTTATATGTAGATCGACTATTCATGTCGGACTCAGATGAACAGTCAGAAAAATTTTCAGGACCTTATAAGACTCGAACTAATAAACTATTAGAAAAAAACTCTAAAACCCGTTTTTTTAATGCCAATTAAGCTAATCCAGTTCTTTTATATAACAACGTAAATGGTTTCTATGCCTCAAACTTACGTGTTATTCAAAAATATCGATACATTAAAAAATGATAATGAAATAATACGAGTGACAATTATTTGTGTGGCTATTAAAGTTGACAGTCACCACAATTTAATTACGAAACTGATATTTTATATTAGGAAATTGACTGAAATAGCTCAATCTCATTAACCGAATTCATTTTAAACTAATTTCTAAAAGCTCATGCTCTTAGTCCAAAATAATCGGTCTTTATGTAAATGCTTTACGCACTTGCATAAATATTGATTTCAAATGCTGAGGTTCAAATGCGGTGACTCCGGGCTATCCGTGAAGCGGGTGTTCGCCATGAAATTAGTCGGCTCGTGTAACGGGTTGGATATCTAGGTTAATAAAAAAAAAATGATTTCAAAGGAAGAAAAAAATCCTTAGGCATATGTATAAGGAATATTACCTAAAAATTTGAATGCTGATACAAAAATCTGAATCTTTAAGTAAAAATCTGAATCTTTATACAAATAAATCTTTGTTTTTTAATCTGAAAATCAATTTTACGCAAATATGTGATACATTCGTATTATAAGACGAGAATTTAGTTGAAAAATGGCTAAAAAATAAAACTGGTTTGGAAAATTGACTATTTTGGACAATTTCTTTTCAATGATTGTTTTTTTAATATTATATTCAATTTTTTAAATATAAGACGAGAATTTAGTTGAAAAATGGCTAAAAAATAAAACTGGTTTGGAAAATTGACTATTTTGGACAATTTCTTTTCAATGATTGTTTTTTTAATATTATATTCAATTTTTTAATCATAACAAGAAAAATACATTTATTTTATTTGTATTTTCCTTGTTGAATTTTAAAAGTTGTTAAATAAATTATTAATGTTTTAAAAATTAATTTTTTAAGTAACTTTATCCGAAAACCTTGTAATGGTTTTTTAAAAACCTGGAATTTTTGGGTCAGTTTATGTACATCGACTAATCCTCCAACATAGAGTCATCGTAACTGAACTTTCATTATCGCAAGAGCTTTGATAACGTCTGGATTTAGGATATATGAGATTTTCCACTAAAATCTCCCTGAGAATTAACCAGTATTTCTACTAATAATACTGAATTGTTTTTAATTTTTTATAAGCATTTTTTGAAGCTGAATAATTTTATAGTGGTTACCAAAATTATATGGTTTTAACAAGAATTTAGGGTCGTTTATCAAACACTTACTAGTAAAATTTAACATTACCACTTACTTACCGGGTAAGACTTTTGTCCACCAAAACGACATTGTATGCAACAATTTACCCAGTAAGCGTTTACCATGGTAAGAGTCGTTGTTCTCACTTACCGGGTAAGACTCTCAGTATTTATCTCTCTCTTACCGGGTAAGATTCTTGGTCCTTACCATATTCATCCGGTAAGGTAATATGATTTGTAAACGCTTACTTGGGTAAGCGTTTGGTAAACGGCCCTTTAATAAAATTCTACAAATTAGAAATTGTGTGAAAATGTGGTAATTTGACATTTTAAGCACGACTTTATTTTAATTTTGTGAATGCTAAAATACGTTATATTCTATTGATATAATACGATTTTATGTGGTATTGAGAAAACGATAATGTTTTTATTTTTGAATGACATATAAATTTGAAGATAGCATAAAAATTTGAAAAAAAGAAATCGATATTAGTATCAAATTAACTATTTAATAGTTCTCGTTTTTATTGGTGTAACTTCTTTAATTCAAAAATTTTATTATCATTTAATTTAGATTTAATAACAAAATAATTTATTTTTGATTTAATAATATAATTTTTTATAAAGACAATAATTATACATTCTGATAGAACTCAATGATTATCTTAATTATATATTAGATTTTTTATATTTAAAATAAAGGTTTATCCTGTATTTGATTATGTTTATCTACAGTTAATTATATGAATTCAAAATTGAAGCTTTAATAAGTTGTATTTACCGCAAAATTACTTGTCATTTTGAATTTTAAGTAATATGCACTAATAAACAATATTTCATTCATAAAAAATGATTTTTAAGAGTTTTATCAAATGCTTTATAATATAGTGTATATATAGATATAGGCTTGTTATTTTGTTATCCAAATCATTGATGTTAACTATATAATCTAATCTTGACCATTAATCTTTAAGATCTACGGATTAAATAGAATGATGACATGTTTTGTAATAACTATAAAAGTAGTACATAGAAACAAAGGCGAGCGCAAGTGAACTGGGGTATTTTTGGTAAGGATACTGAAGAATTATTTAAGGAATCAAGTCCTTTCCCAGTAATCACTCCTTCGTTAATTACTGCATTACCAAAATGTTTAAATCGTACACTGAAAACATTGTGAGCAAGTTCAGATGAGTCATCTGTGCACATACCTATGAACACAGTATTTTTTATATGAACCCATCTGTCAATAGATGGAACATGTGATTCATACATTTGCTTAATAACCGCAATGATCTACGCATGAACACTGGATACTCTAAACATGCTTACGTAAGTACACAGTTAGGTTCAACAATTTTAGACGAGAGTATCATTGAAAAAATAATATCATGTTCGAGCTCGAAAATTATTTTCAAAGTAGGGCTCAAGCTCAACGATTGTTCAATTTGAGTTATACATTATACACAAAATTCAAATTTTACGAGCTCATTTATGGTATCGAGCTCGCGATTAATGAAAATATAAACATATTTGGCTCTACAAAATGTATGCTCGAATGGCTCGGTTCGGTTTAACGAGTTTTATTTTATGTTCGAGATTACTTGAGCTTGAGCTCAAGTAAGGGATCGTTTCCCAAACGCTTACTGGGTGAAATTTGGCAAGGACCAAAAATTTTACCCGATAAGAGGCATGCCATCAACCAAGGTTCTAACCCAGTAAGTGAGGAAGAAGACTCTTATCCAGTTAGCGGTCACAGGACAAGAGGCTTGCAAACAATTCATTTTTATGGCTGAGAATGTTATCCGACAAGGTAAGACAGGTGGTGACTCTTGTCGGTAAGCGTTTTTCCCAATAAGCATTTGGTAAACGGTCCCTAATTTAAAATTTAATAAATGTAAATGGAATCAATAATAATAATAATAATTTCATGGAAAAGAATGTGTGGGTTCTATAACAAAGCAATGCATCTTCTAGTTTTGCTTATGAAGGGGGCAAAGGGAAGTTTCTCATCTTTTTCCATAAATAATTATTAAAAATTTAAACTAATGTGTCAATTTATATATATTACCAGAAAAATATTTTATAATTAATTTTTAGTATCATATTACCCGATGTGGAGGTAGTGACATTTTGGTAAAGATAAATTGCATGAAAAAATAACGTATTTTAACTTGTTTCCTATTTTGGGTAACGTACTTTTATAACATTTATTTTGATACTTAAGATGTAAAGTTTTGAATATTTAAGTACTCGAACAACCGGTTGAAGTATTAACCGGTTATCATGCTGATGTAACAAGTGATGTGGTATCCAACTCAGTATTATTTGCTGATGTGGTTAATAACATGAATTTTTTTAATCTAAAATTAGTCTTCAACCGGTTATTCGGATACTTAAATATTTAAAATTTTACATTTTAAATACCAAAATATAAAATATAAAGTTTTAAAAATACATTACTCAAAATAGAATATCAATTTTCCTTTAGGTCAAAAAAAAAGAGAGAGATAAAAGACCAGTTTTAGAGAATTACATGGTGTAGGGGCCGTACATTGCATCGTACAGCGCAGGATCGCCACGTGTATTTGTTATTTATGATGGACCAAATTATAAACAGAATAATAATTATTCTTAAAAAAACACAGAATATTAATGATTAAAGTTGTCGCATACCGACTTGTACGCTTTGCATTGAAATCCAACAATATTTGGTACTCCCATAAATACAAAATCAAATACACAATAATTACTGTCACGAAAATAAATTAATAAAAAAAAGAAATTAGATTTATTAATTAAATAAATAATCATATAATTTTTCATAAGAAATAATTAAAAATCATGTATTATAAAAATACAAATTTCCTAAAAAAATGTCTGAATTTAAATCCAAAAGTGGATCAGATTTTTCACTACATTCCTCTAAGGTTTAATTAGTACGTCACAACCAACTTCTATCCTGGTATCTCACCATGAAATTCATGTTCCTAAAAATAAAAATATAGTTGGATATCCAATCTGCTATGCAAGCCGACTAATGTCAGGATGACCAACTGCTTTGTTGGTAGCCTGAAGTCACTGCATTTGAACCTCTGTAGCCACAAGGGGATCTTTATTTCTCTTTGAATTTGAACATGTGACCTCCATGCATTTTCAATATTGATTTTTTTAAATGAGAAGTTTTGAAAGTTTTTTTTTTTTATTAATTGTAAGTATTTGGATCAGTTTTTATATGTCTCGACTGATCTTGTAGGATTTTAGAGAACATGTAAAAACCTCACCAGTGACTTTGAGGGTCTCGAACTAGTGATCTCTAAGAGGACTAGAGGAATCCCAGAGACATAAGTTTTATTACTGATAAATTTTTTGAACGTTGGTTTCATGAAGATTCAAAAAACAGTTCCCCGAAAATTATAACAAATATAAAACTGATTTCATCTAGAAAAATCCATACAGACGTTGAGGGGCTCGAATTGGTGAATTATGAGGATAAACGTCAAAGGCTCAAATCTTATTACGAGTATAAGTTCTGAAAGTTGCTTTCATGAATATTTAAAAAAAAGTCCCCCAAAACTGTATCAAATACAAAACTGATTTCATCAGGAATATTTCAATAGTCTTTCAGGGTGTGTTTGGTGTCCAGACAAGACAGGACATAACAAGACATGATAGAACAACTGTTCAACGTTTGGTAAGATAAAACTGGACAAAATAGAACAAGTAAAATAACCAATTTACCCCTGATGAGTTGTTTATTTTAATTAATTTATGTAACTTATTAAATTATAATAGAATAATTATTTTTTATAACAAAATATATCATTTGAAGTTTTCGTCAAAACAATTAAAATGACACCAAATAAAAAGTTTATGTAGTTTTCTATTTTTATTTTTATCTTTTTTCTACATTATTTTTTATTATTAATATATAATAATTTACATAAATTAATAAAAATATAAAAATCGTATAAAAATAATATTTTAATGACAGTAAAATGAAAGTTCAAGAAACATAAAATACAATAAATAAAATTTAAAGAATGAATAAAATATAAAAAAAACTTATTTGATGTTTTAGAAGAGAATTAAGTTTTATTTTAAAGTTATATTGGTAATATACAAGTCTGTTCCACCTTGTTCCATGGGGTTTTGTTCCACTCTGTTCCACATAAAACTCATTCCAAACATGGGACAAAGATCTCTGTCATGTTCTGTCATGTCCCTATCCAGTACACCAAACGCACCCTTAAGAAACTCGAACTATGATTTCTGAAAATGAGCCCCAACGGTCCAAATTATTACCAATAAAAGTTATAAATCTCACTTTTTTTTATTAATTGAAAAATTGGTTTTTCAAAACTATAACAAATACAAAATTAATTTCTTTTAAATATTTTATGTATAATTAGTAATTTATATTTTTAATTTAATTAAGAAAACCTCCAAATAATAGAGGTGAGTTTTATTTATATATAAAGTCAGGTGAAACAGACCTTCCTCCTATCCCCACAAATGCACTTCCTGGAAGTAGCTGGAGTATTTTTGGGGTAACTACCAATAAACCAAACCATCAAACATTAATAAATTCAGATATTGTCGAAGTACAAGACATGTCACAGATTCGATCTTAACCCCTCTGTAATTTAACCATAAATGTGGTGTTTGATTGGTTTAAGCTTGACTCCAAAGATCAAAAGTACATGGAGGTCTCAGGTTTAAATACAAGGAGGAACAAAAATCTTATTGTAACCACGGAGATTCAAATGTGGTGACTCTGGGCTATTTGCAAAGCAGATGGTCATCCTGGGATTAGTCGGCTCAGTTAGCGGGTTGGATATTCAGGTTAATAAAAAAAACATGTAATCCTCAGTGTTGAGTGAGCCAAAAAATGATTTCACATTGGTGTTTTTGAAAACGGGTTTCATTTTGAAAACGGGTTTATGGCTTGCTAAGCCTATATTTTAGGCCTTATAGTTATGATTTTATAGACGTGATTTCTTATTTGCCCGCATGTCGTACCCGTTCACTACGACTGTTGGCTTGGCTTGGTCAGCACGACGTACACGTTATCTCGGTTTTGCATGTACATCGTGTCCGTTCCCAGCATTGCGGCTTGGCTTCCTTGCACCATTTTGTCCGTGCCTCGGCCAGACAATATGTCTATTTCAAAAATTATGATTACTCAAAAAATCAGTGTTTGTATATATATAAGATTATATAAGTGTATCTGATTTTAAATATGTTGTTTTAGCTAATTTGATCATTTGATTATGATTATTAAATATCATAATAATTATTATTAATACACATTTAATTAAAAAATATTTTGTTGATGATGTGATTAAGGATTTAAAAAATGGTTTAAATAATAACTTTTTTTAATTAATTTAATACAATTATGAGTTACTTCTATCACTAGTAACGGACGCCATTAATGCGAAGGGTTTCAAATGCACCATCAATTAACGTACCAAATGCTTTGAAATTAATCAAACACCAAACCACTATGTATCGTTGGTGGGTGTTTGTAATGTAAATTATATGAATTAAATGATTATAATCAGATAATAAGTTAATAAGAAATTTTTTACTGGTATTTATAATATGTTCACAAGTTATATCAGATATTTTAAATCTAGACTGCGTTTATAAACTATAATAATATTTCTAAGAAAATATTTACAATGTATTCATATTATGAATATTTTAAAGTTAATATTACATTTTTATGAGAAAAATCTATACTATATTATAAAGCATTTGACCAAAACTCTTAAGAACAATCTTTCAAACATTATGTACTGCTATATAATGCTAATTATTTAATTTTCAAATTTACAGTTTCTCAATCGATACATTTTTTTTTAAAAAAAATTTGATACCTTCAAATTTATATTTTATTCAATAAATATGAACATTATCGTTTTTCCAGCACCACATAAAATCGTATTATAACATCGACGGAGATAGAATAAAACGAAACATTAAAAAAATCGAGTTGTATCTCGCTACATTACGCGATAATATCTAGTTTAATTTAAAATATGATGGAATTATGTTTTAAGAGTAAACTACAATTTTGGTCCCCATGGATTACATATAACTACGAATAACATCCCTAAATTTCAATAAGTTTAATAATAGTTATTGTTGTTTGCATTTATTATGAAAAGGGTCCTTTGGTCTAACTCCCTTAGTCAAAGGGTCGTTAAATGAGGAACATCTTCATTCTTTTACCGTATTCACTCATTTTTCTTTATAAAATATAATCCATGTATTTAAAAATATAAATAATATATATATATATATATATATAATTTATAAATATAATGTGTCTCCCCCCCTCCCCTTAGCTCTCTTCGTTCTGTCCTTAATGACACAAGCCTCATGCGTCCTCGTCTCGATCATGCAACAGACTTACAAGGCTACAACAGGGATGACAAATGGGAGATGAATAGTGTAAGGGGTTAGAGGTTTGGTGGTAGAAGATGAACGGTGAAACACTAGATAACAAAAGAAGCTTCCAGGATTGAGTATCAGTGGTGGTTCAAATACAAAAGAAACTTCTAACTAAGGTAAACTGCTAGAATCTTGACTACTACAGATTTCTCTTCTTTGATGTCAAGACCTGACTCTTCTTGCTCCCCTAAACGCTGCAAGTGTATTAGGAAAACTGGTACTGATTGTATTTCTCCTGTTAATGCTACGAGGCAATAATCAAATTTAAGTTTCCAGCCTTAATTAACTGTTGTTGCTTTTACAGTTAAAAAACTCATATCTTCTCTTAATCTACTCGCTTAACAATTTAATAGACGATGTTTAAGCAAACCACAATTTCCGTTACTATACTTATTGAAGTTTAGGGACTTCTTTTTAGTTTTATGTAAAGTACAAGGACCAAAATTGTAATTTACTCATATTTTAATTTCTCCATAGTAACGTTAACATTTATGATTCATATTAATTCATTAATTATTCGTTTCCTTTTATACAACCTATATATACACCCCTTATGTATCTATCTCCCTACACAAACAACATCATCATCTTCTTCATCTCTCTCTCTCTCTAAACCTGCAAAAATGGAGATGGAACAAAGGGCGCCATTGATGGCCAAGAAGCTATGGGGAATAATAAGAGCAATACTCTACATGGTGAAAAGAGGCTTATCAAAAGGCATACCATGGCTTGAACTTCACATGATGATAAAAAGATCCGGCAAGATCGCCGGAAAAGCCATCGGAAACCTCCTCCTTGACCACCAAACACTCTCCTCCGCCCTCACCTGCCGCCCTAACGATATCCATGCCACATTCATAGCTCCTCGTGAATACGAATTCAGTTGCAGTAACACCCCGCTTTTTTACCCCAAACGGAAAACCAACCGCCACCATTACCACGCCGGCAACCACCACCACCATGGTGGCTTATATCGCCGATCACATAAAGACCACGAACTAACCGTCAATAATGTGAAAAGGGTGTTCGATATTTTAAACAATTACGAAACGGCAACGGTGGCGGAGCCGGAGAAGTCGCCGTTGACGCTGCTAGGGTTTGGAGGGAGTCCGCAAGTCCGGCAGCTTCGGGTGACGGATTCTCCTTTTCCGGTGAATAACACGGAGGAGGATGGTATTCAGGTGGATAAGGCGGCGGACGAGTTCATTAAGAATTTCTATAATGAGTTGAAGCAACAAAAGAAAAGAGCCGCCGTGGAACTGCCGTCGCCGTCGCTGTCTCCGTCGCCTTATCAGAGTTGGGATCATATCCGATAAGTTGGTGGTGTTTTTTTTTCTGGTAGTTTATTGTCTCCATTCTGTCACACTTTTTATTTGTTTTTTTTTTTTATAAATAATTAAAGTTTTTTTTTTTTTTTAATTTTTGTGTTTAAATTAATTAATTTATAAGATTATGAACTCAAATCTTTCATTTTCACCGGAACTCAATCCTTACAGACCAACCTGATTTCTTCCGTTTGGGTTAAAACCATACACACCTTTAGATCACGTTACAATTAACTAAGCCGCGATCAAAGCCTTATAGATATGAAGACGCACCTCATAACTCTAAGCCATTGACGGTTTCACGCCTTGAATGATTAGTTAGTATGCATAAACAAATACGTACAGACACGAGTACCCGAAAAAAAATTACAATTGATTAATTTAAAAAAGACCCATGTGGTCACGAAGATTCAAATGGGGTGACTCTGAGCTACTTGCAAAACAGATGATAAAAAAAAGTTACAATTGATTAATTTAAAAAAGACCTTGTGATCATGAAGATTCAAATAGAATGACTCTGAGCTTCTTGCAAAACAGATGATCATCCTAAAATTAGTCGACTCACATAACAGGTTGTATCCATGTTAATAAAAAAAAAGACTCATAAAAGATTAAATATAAGTTGGTAATTTTGTATTGTGTTGGGACATTATGATGGTTTTTCCATGGTAGTTATGGTTGCCAAAGTTGTTGGGAAGCCATATTGCTTTACTTTATAAAAGTTGATCACTAGTTTAAGCCTACTTTTGTTTTTTATAAATAAAAACGTATTTCGTCTGAAATTTTTATAACTCAGTCGTTTAACTGAAAAAAACGTAAAAAAAGAACCAATTTTTTGGGTTCTTCGGGTTAGAAAATTTCGAAAATTCTACATGACATAAGTGGATCGATGATCATTGGTGTGGCCTGAGTGGATCCAATAATTTATGTAGTTGATGTCATTTACATGGTGTAATTTATGTATCACGTTCATGATCGATGCTCACTACTTCTGGTTGGTTGGTCAGATAATCCTCCACGACAACAACTGCACCAAACCATAACCCAAACGTTGCGATTCTTGTACTGTAACATCTGAGTTGTGTTGGGAAAACGAGTTTATGTCCATTTCATAAATAAAACAAAGTAGAGTCCAAACAAAAATGAGAAGACGTTTGCGGGTTTGTGTAGACAATCCTATATAAGAGCTTCGTCTTAACATATCACATGTCGGTAATGAGAACTGATATTCGAAATGAACGTTAAGATGTCAAAAATCATTGTTCTAAATAAGTGGGAAATGAAACAAATACTTAGTTTATATATGATCTCATCATCAAAATGATTAAGGGGCCGTTTACCTAAATTCTTACTCGGTAAGCGCTTACCGTTAAGAGTCAACACTATAATTTATTTTATCGAGTAAGATTGTGGTACATCAAAACGTATCTTATGCAACAATTTACCTGGTAAGCGTTTACCCGGGTAAGAGTCGTCATCCTCACTTACCGGGTAAGACTCTCCATTCTTATCATCGTTCTTACCGGGTAAGATTCTTGCGCCTTGTCATGTTCATCCAGTAAGAAAATTTGTCTAGTAAGTACTTATTGGGTAAGCGTTTAGTAAACGACCTCTAATATGAATAGAATACTCTCTTTATTATTATTTGACCAACAAACAATAACCTAAGATAACAATGTTTTTGGTCTTCGAGAAACATATAACATAGTTGTCATCAACCATCGTCATAAGTCTTCATAAAAATCGTTAGAATAATATTATTTCATATGCTACTCGTCACAAAATATGTGCATTTCCCGTTACCTTTCATAAAGTTGTTTAAGGACCTGTTTGTTAGTACCTTAACGGGACCCACAGCTTATTTAACCAACTATATATGTTTGATAGTGAGTTAATAATATAGAAAGTGGTTTATTAATAAGGTTTTAAGGGAGAGCTTTATACAGAGAGTCGAGTTTTTTCTGAACTTGTCCTCCAATTAAAAAAACATGCTCCTTCCATATGTGAAAAACTCTCTTGAACAAAAACATTCTCAATCTCTACAGACAGATCAAACTACATAAACAATTTTATCCATATATATATATACTATATTATAAAGCATTTGACAAGAACTCTTAAAAATCATTTTTTATGCATGAAGTGTTGTTTATTAATGTATATTACTTAAAATTCAAGATTTATGCATAACTTATTAAAACTTCATGTTTGAATTCGTATAACTAACTGCAGATAAACATAATTAAATACATGATAAACATCTCATTTTAAATATAAAAAATCTTAAATATAATTAGGATAATTATTGAGTTCTAACAGAATACTTAATGATTTATAAAAAATTATATTATTAAACTTAAATTAAATTACTTCGTTACGTTAAATTAAATTATAATAAAAAATTTGAATTAAAAAAATTACAGAAAACAAAAACTTTTAAATACTTAATTTGATACTAATATTGAGATTTTTTTTTAAATTTTTATGATATTTTCAAATTTATATTTTATTCAAAAATAAAAACATTATCGGTTTCTCAAAACCGCATAAAATCGTATTATATCGACATAGATAAAGAATAAAACAAAATATTGAAATCGAGATGTGTCTTTATGCATTGCACGAGTACCCTTCTAGTATGAACTAATAAAAAACCAACCACACAACCTTCCTAAATGTTTGTGGTTATGATTTAGTTGAATTTTGATCAAGGCCGGTCAAGAACAACATTTCGACAGCAAAAGGTAAAAATAGAAAAGCAAAACCTACGTTTTAATTGGATTATTTGGTTTGAGACTCTTGAATCGACTTGGTTTTCTACTGAATTGATGTCCAAACTCAAATAAACCGAATTAAAACTCGTATTTAATCGTATAATCGAACCTAATAGTCATCAAATATCATAGCCGATTATGTCAAATCTTAACGTGCACGGAAATGCTTGGGTTTTTATTTTGCACAACGATGGTTTGGCTTCGTTTGTTTGGACCAATAGCGCGATGATCATACCATCTTTGTAGCGATTATGGTATGTTTCAAGTTACCTTAAATTCATCAGATATAAATAAATGTTTTTATTACAAAATAACGAATAATTATATTAATCATAATATATAATTAATATCAAATATTCTCTGTACTCATCAAAATTGTAACATTTAATCATTAAATCTTTATCATATTATATGAGATACATATATATATATACATATATATATATATATACATATATATATATATAGAGGTTGGCTCAAATAGAAACCAACCATATGGTACAAACTATGGAAACCGATCTTGACCAATCACATTTTTTCTTCACTTTAGGTTCAAATCTAAATTATAAATTAATGATAAGGGTAATTTGGTAATTCAACCTTTTTGTAACCCCCAATAATTAATTGGGAGTTACAAATCTTAAAAGATACATATAATTGTTCATGAGATTTTTATGATTTCTTTA
>NC_037535.1:2709669-2715854 GCF_001531365.2 Cynara cardunculus var. scolymus
ATCGATATATTTTTGTCAAAATTTTATGATATCTTCAAACATATATTTTATTGAAAAATAAATACATCATCGCTTTCTCAAAATCACATAAAGTATAACATCGACTGAGATAAGAAATAAAATGAAATATTAAAATCATGATGTATCTCGCTGCATTGTGCGAGTACGCTTCTAGTATATACATACATATATATATACATATATAGGGTTGGGTTCACGTGAGACCAAAGGTTTTTCGTGAGACCCGTAAGACCAATTTATGTTCATTGATCAACTTTAATGATCTAATGGTCTAAAGTTTCAAGGTGGCAATCTTGTAATTATTGAGAAGCTTCGTGGCATTTATGAATGTTCAGATCTGACGATTGTAAATCTAATCCAAGGGTTGAGAATCGGTCTTACGGGTCTCACGGAAAAGCATTGGTCTCTCACATATATATATATATATATATATATTACTTCCACAAATGACAAACATATGTACTTTCCTTGATGTTTCTCAACAATAATTCAATTATGTTGTTATTATATGATTGAAGGTTTGAAGTATGAAGAGATAAGGTGTGTAAAAACATGTGTGAATCTATAGAATCGAAGAATCAACTTGTATTATATCTGGTTTTAGACCTTTTCTGAAAACTAATTATATCTAGTTTTAGACCTTTTCTGAAAACTAATTATATCTGGTTTGGTTCTCAATCTTAGATTTGATGTTTTAGCAAAAATCTTAAATTTGCTTGAAAAACGTTTTATTTTTGTTCAATATCAAGACTAAACTAACAAATTTTTGTCAATAAATTGAAACGACATCAGACTCATACTTTTTTTAACAAATTTTTATCTTTCTAAAAACTATTATTTTATTATTTTTAGTGAGAATCGTTTGATCATTCAGTTCACTTTAACCCTGATCAATCGTTGTTCGTAGTTTGGAAAATGAAATTATGGGTTGGAAAATTTTCAAAATAAAAAAACTCTCCAATCATTTCAATAATTAATATGCAGGCTGAGTTCACTTGAGATCAACATGTTTTCAAGAAACCCGTGAGACTAATTTTTAACATTTGAAACTTCATAGCAAAACTCTGTGAAGGTAAAAAAAATTTGAATATTCGCAGCAAAAACACTGTGAAGGTTACTTTCACAGCGTTTTGTTGTGAAGTTTCAAGTGTAAAAAAATGGTTTCACGGATCTCACGAAAACAAGCTGGTCTCATGTGATCCCAAGTTATTAATATGCTCTTTAGACATGTATAGTAATTACTTTTACTTATAAACGGAGTTGAGTCAGATTATTTCATAATTTTGAAGTTCATTATATGTCATCGTCACTGGTCCTAATACAATTAATTAGTTAACAAGAAATTGAGCCGTACATAGCTTAATCATTAAGACAATGACATGTTTATATTTTACATTTATTAGCAATTTTAATAATACATTTCGTATTACGTATAATAAAATATTTGACAAAAAGATAATTATTGAACACGAGAAAAATTAAATATGTATATTTGTTTTAGCAGAATCATAAGTATATTGACACACACGTACCTCACATGCAACACGCGTACATTTTATTGTAAAAGACGTATGGAAGTCGTGTTTTTATAAGAAACTGAATAAATGAACAGTTAAATCAATCAATAAAAGATCCAAAAAAATATTATAAAAAACTGATATGTGAATGTTATCGGGAAATTTGTATGTAAATCAGTGCATACAATTGCTTTATTTCGTGATGACGTGTTTTTCTTCAAAAAAATTAGAAGACAAGAGACTGCTCGAGATGCATGCATTGTTTTTACCTTTTTATCAATAATAGACGGTGATAAAAATTAGGGATGTGAAGCGGGAAATTTGGTCCATTTTCTCGTTACGCCACATAAGCCAAAATTTATAATCCATAAATAGGCGAAGGATCATATGGAATGAGAGTTAACAGGAGAATCATAAGAAGAGATATGTACCCTTTATCACTTTTAATCTCGAACCCCACCCATGAATCGCGCTTGATATGAGGATTGATCGGGTGCATCTCATCTCGATGCATCTCATTCTAATGTACATTCAATGATGGAGATCTCTTCTTATGCTTATTACATTAACTTTCATTCTCATCAGAATCAAACCCTCCATAAATAAAGAAACCAGACACTAAGGGGTCGTTTACCAAACACTTACCCGATAAGTGTTTACATGTAAAATTTAACACTATCATTTTACTTATCCGGTAAGATTTTAGTCCACCAAAACGGTTTCCATATGCGACAATTTACCCGGTAAACGTTTACCGTGGTAAGAGTCGTCGCCCTCACTTTAACAATTGTTAAAAAAATTCGTTAAATTAAAGGCATATTCGTCATTTTATCCGGTCAAAATCAATTTTATGATTTTAATGGGATTTTTTAATAACCCTTGAAGGGGGACCAAATCCAGAATTTTGGCAAAATGCAATGACCATCTTGTAATTTAAAAACTGTAGGGACTGAAAGTATTAATTTTGGTAAAACACAGGGACCAAGTTTGTATAAATTAATAGTGTATTTTAATCAGGTTGGGTGAATTAGTGGTTGATTTATTTTGGGCCGACAAATGCTATTTTTGGGCCAAACAAAAATAGACAAATCAATCTTAGCCCAGCCCACCAAAACAAGCCCAAATTTGGTTCTAATTGATAATGATGGGTGAGAATTCCCAAGTTGTTTCTAACAATTCGGGTCAGGTCGGGTCGGTCGGGTCGTAGATTATTCGAACTCGACTTGAAAATATATTATCGTACTCTAGTTCGAGTTACATTTTAATATTACGGCTCAGGCTCGAGCTTGAATATTTTTTTCAATATTCAAGCTTAGCCCGATACTCGACTACGGGCTCGAGTTCGAGATTGATTAGTTCTTTTTTGGATCAACCAAACTTTAATTATATGATTTATAAATATATAAAAATGTTTGACACAAAAATTGTACGTGTACTCGAAAAATTTATGAGCATTGGTGTTATATGATACTTTTGATAGGTGGTATATGAATTCATCTTTTTATATGACACATTTCAGAAGTGGACTGTAAACTCATCTTTCTATATGACACTTGTGTTTATATAACATTTTTCAAATAGTGTCATATAAAATAGTTAATACTACACTTTATTTTGAAAGTTAAATAAAATACTTGTTAAATTGCAAAAAACGTTTTATAAACATATTGTAGCACTTTTATGTTAGAGTTTTTTTTTTCAGAAGTGGTCTATGAACGCATCTTGTTAGGCGTTTTACGTGACACCCTCAAATATGAAAATACGACAAATTTAAAATTTTCGATAATGCATCGAATAAAGGATAAACTACTCTCTATAAATCAATATGGGATTACGTCAAATAGCAATTATAGACTTAACATCAACAAATGATAGGTCAAGCCTTGCGTAAACCGAACAATAGTCGCAATCTTCAAAATATGGTAGAAGTCCCCAAATAGCTAAATCTTTCTCGTGCCTCTGACAAAAACTCAACTTTTTATATTGTTTTTTTTGTAAGGGTGTCCGGGCCAAAGCCCGACTAATCCCCGGCAAATTTGGAGGCTAAACATGGTCTCACTTAAATGTCGCCAACACTCCCCTCCCAGGGCTCGAACTCGGGTTCATGATTATGCCATACCCAAGCCTTTACCACTAGGCTGGAAGGTCTTTGACACTTTTTATATTGTTGCTAGTATCATTTCTCAACGAGGACCTGATATACATGCCGACAAATAGAAAAGGTTAGGCTTAACACCTAGTAAGTTCAAGTAGTTTTCATCTTAAATATTCAAACGGTAAAACTGGAAAAAAAATGTTATTTAAATCACAATTTCCAGAATGAAATGTATTTAGCATAAAAGCAACGTCCTGTCCAAAACCCACCATTTTTGTTATGAAAACTCGTTTAACAAAATATCCCTTTATAATGAAACCAAATCCTAATACTCACCCAAAACGTGAATGAGATTAAATACTGAAAACGTTGATAAAACTCTATTACCTAAAACATGAATAATTTCTAAGATGCCAAAACAATAAATTATGAATACACTTCATACCCAAAACAACACCGAAAACATGGATCATACACTATCCAAAATAACATCTTTCATTGATGGGGAGACCTGCATCCATCGAATGTGACGAACACAAAGGTAAGCCCACATGTCAACATTAATGAGCCCACTTCGGATTAGTGGTCATCAAGTTCAACCACCCACGATGTTTACCTTGCATCAGGACCCCCGATGATCCGAGTTATGCTTGTTCACTAGAAATTACACCGTATGGTCAATGGTCCTGGTTTGACTCAACAAGCCTGAACCACGATGCCCCGATGACCCGATGCCTATTTCTAGCTACCATACGGGAATAACCATCACATTTTAAACCAACTCTAATTCATGTGGATCCATTGCATTGGTCTAAATTACATGACTCTAACCGAATCACCAACACATTCAAAACATGTAGTTCCAAATAAATATGTCATAATTGCACAACACTTCCAAAGCTCAACATGGAGCAATTATATGCCGGACAAATGTTCCCAAAACTCATTTGAGTTAAAGTTAAACCAAATAAACTCCACGACCCACTTGACGATTCGAATAAAATCGATATAAACCAATAAGTTACAAATTCTGATAAATTTTAAGCAAAACACTCTGATAAATTTTAAGTTAAATCTAGGTTTTACCCCAAATCTTGAGATAATGTCGTTGAAAATTACAAATGTTAAGGATCAAAAGTGAATTTTACTCTTATTGTTGTTAGAACAATTCTGGTTTCTAGAAAATTGTATTTTTCATTTATGATTTATAAATTATGATTTTTTTTATCCCTGTGGTTTATAATTCATTTTTGTTTTCATACCTGTGATTCTAACTTTATTGCTTTTTTCCCCTTGATTTTACAATTCATTGCTACTAAAAAAATATAAGTTAGCTTCATTGACGAATATAGCAATGCAGGGACAAAAACCACAATTTCGAAACCAAAAAGACGAATCCTAAACCACAAGGGTGGTGCCTGATTGGTTTGAGCTTGACTCCAAATGTCAAAAGTACATGTAGGTCCCATGTTCAAATCCAATGAGAAAATAAAAATCCCCTTGTGGCCGCTTATTTGTAAAAGTTATGAAATTACCCTATCTATTTTTTGCATAGCCGCAATTCTTGATCAGTCAAATTCAATCTTGCGGAAGCAGTAGTAAAGAAGGTTTTGAGAACACAATATAGGAGGTCATTTACCAAACGGTTTAATGAATGAGCATAACAATAATAAAAAATATTAAACGACGATAGACATAAGAAAGACTGATATTCTTGCCCAATTAACGTTTACCGAATAGTAGAGATGCATAAAAACCAGACAAATTCGACCATCATATATTTTTAATGAAAATTATTGGATTAGTCTTCTGAGCCGTCCGATCAACCTATTCCAATTGTACGGTGCTATACCCACCCTTGGATTACAATAGTTCCATGTGTCAACCACAAGGGTGGTGTTTGATTGGTTTGAGCTTGGCTTCAAAAGTCAAAAGTATCAGGAGGTCCCAGGTTCAAATCGAATGAGGAACAAAAATCCTCTTGTGGCCACAGAGGTTCAAATGCGGTGACTTCAAGCTATCTGCAAAGCAGATGATCGTCCTAAAATTAGTCGGTTCACATAACAGGTTGGATATCCAAGTTAATAAAAAAAAAGTTACATATGTCCCATCATGCTATCCTTTTTGTTCAATTATTGAAGGGTCTTTTAATATATGATTTCTTAATACCTAAGTTTTCTATTTATGTAATTTACTTTGTTTATTGTTATTTGCTTTATGTCATTTTTATTTACGCAAAGAGGTCGTTTATGAAACATTTACTGGATAAACGTTTTATTCTTAAGGATCTATTTGATTTGCAAGATTGTTTTTGAGGAATTTGGATTATAATGGATTTAAAATCATTGATGTGTTTTGTTTGTAAGATTTAAAATGTAATTGGATTTCATTATTTATAAATAACTAGAAGCGTACTCGCGCAATGCAGCGAGATACATCGTGATTCTAATATTTCATTTTATTCTTTATCTCAGTCGATATTATAATATGACTTTATGTGATTTTGAGAAAGCGATGATGTTTTTATTTTTTTAATAAAATATATGTTTGAA
>NC_037535.1:2718839-2725451 GCF_001531365.2 Cynara cardunculus var. scolymus
TTTAAGAGTTTAAGAGTTTTTAAGAGTTTTAGCCAAATGTTTTATAATATAGTATAGATTTATAGAAAAATTATAAATAATTATAAAAATAATTGAATTACATTTTTATTAACCGATTATTACAAAACAAATGTTTTTAACATTTTTTAAAACCTTACTGCATACAATCCTACGAAATCCCATGAAATCTTTTAGGTCCTGTTTGGTTTGTAGGAATTGAATGGATTTGAGGCGATTTGGATTTCAAATCCATTCCAATCTCATGTTTGGTTTGTTAGATAGTCCAGATTTGAAATCCTATGATTTAATTGAAATCCCATAAACATGGGATTTTGAAATCCTATGATTTAATTGAAATCCCATAAACATGAGATTTTGAAATCCCATAAACATGAAATTTTGAAATCCTTAGGGGATGCAAGAGATGTCACGGGATTTCGTAGGATTATACGCAACAAGCTTCTGAAAGTGTTAAAAATGTTTGTTTTGTAATAATCAATTAATAAAAATGTAATTTAATTATTTTTATAATTTTTTTGTAAATAATGGAATCCAATTTTATTCCAAACATTTTAAATTCATTTCATTCCAAATCTCTCCAAATTCAAATCCTTCAAAAACATTCCTCCAAATCAAACGGACCCTTTAAGGATTTCAAAATCCTATGTTTGAATGATTTCAATTAAATCTTAGAATTTCAAATCCGGATAATCCAACAAACCAAACAAGTCACAAAAATAAGTATGAAATTACATATATGAAATACATAAACAATCGTAGTTAACTATCATGACCGAATTTTTGCCATATATGCTCAATCAAATCATTTTTAGAACGTTATGAGCTTCCCTATCTAAAATACATAAATTTTTTGGGAAGTTTGGATTTATAGCAGAAAATTGAAAGAAACTGATTTTTTTTTGGAATTTGCAAGATAACAAGATGATTGAAATGAAGAGATTGATTGGTGTGATGAAAGTATGTCAGGTGCAATTTGGTTTCTCAAAATGACGATTCTGAAAGTTGGTTCTCCAAAATATGAATCATGTGTAAGTTAGTTTCCCAAAATGACGATTTTGAAAGTTGGTTCCCCAAAATAGGAATCAGGTGCAAGTTGGTTCCCCAAAATGACGATTTTGAAAGTTGGTTCCCCAAAATAGGAATTAGGTGAAAGTTGGTTCCATTTTGATGCAATTTTTTCTTATAATTAATACAAATAAAGTAATAATTAGTTTATAAACATTTTTACACAATTTTCATATATATGAATACGTACATATAAAACAGTACCAAATTTGAATGAAAATTTGATATATTTAAGACGTTCGAAAAAACCCGATTCGTACAAAAGAAAAAATAGTAATGGTGGTCGACGATGGTTGTGGTGGCGATCGGTGGCCGATGATGATTGTGTAGAAACAGTAGTAAAAAAGGTTTTGAGAACACAATATAGGAGGTCATTTACCAGACGCTTAACGAATGAGCATAACAAGAATAAAAAATATTACATGACGATAGACGTAAAAAAGACTGATATTCTTACCCAATTAACATTTACCGAATAATAAGGATGCATAAAAATCCGACAAATTCGACCATTATGTATTTTTAATGAAAGATATTGCATTATTAGTCTTCTGAGCCGTTGGATTCTGTTCCAATTGTACGGTGCTATACCCACCCTTGGATTACAATAGTTCCATGTGTCCCATCATGCTTTCCTTTTTGTTCAATTATTTAAAGGTCTTTTTAATATTTAATTTCTTAATAGCTAAGGTTTCTATTTACTTTGTTTAGTGTTATTTGCTTTATGTCGTTTTTATTTATGCGAAAAAGCTCGTTTCTTAAATACTTATTGGATAAATGTTTTATTCTTTTTTTTATTAACCTGGATATTCAACTCGTTATGTGAGTCGACTAATTTCAGGACGACCACCTGCTCTGCAGATAGCCTGGAGTCACCGTATTTGAACCTCATTGACCACAAGAGGATTTGTATTTCTCCGAGGATTTGAACCTGAAACCTCCAGGTATTTTTGACCTTTGGATCCGAGCTCAAACTAATCAGACACCACCCTTGTGGTTATAAACGTTTTATTCTTAAGGATCTGTTTGATTTGTAAGATTGTTTTTGAAAAATTTGGATTTTATGAGGGATTTGGATTTGAATGGATTTAAAATCATTGATGTGTTTGATTTGTAAATAATTTATAGAAAAAATTATAAATAACTGTAAATAAATTGTATTACATTTTTATTAATCGATTATTACAAAACAAATGTTTTTAATGTTTTTTAAAACCTTATTGCATACAATTCGACGAAATCCCGTGAAATCCCTTAAGGATTTCAATTAAATTCTAGAATTTCAAATCCGGATAATCCAACAAACCAAACATGTAATTGAAATGGATTTGAAATGCAAATCCCCCAAATCCATTTCATTCATTCAAACCAAACGGGACCTAGAAGAAATTATATTCACTTATCTTTACAGAGTTAGTGACTACCAGCTAAAGACCACTTTCAGAGCAAATGCAAACCACAAAGATGATTTATAGGCTTGTTAAAGTTTAGGTCTCACCATCAGACTTTTCACTAAACCTCAGGGGCCAAAATTATAGTTTACTTTAAGTTTTATATATATGAAACTCCATATTTACATGTGAATGTTTCCCATATGAAACTTTTTTTTATTAAGAGTTGTAACCAATTGTTTCATATACTTGATTCATATACGAATTAACAATCAATAAACAACATCATATTCAACAAATTAATCCAGTAGTTTATATCCATATATTGACTCCCATGAAAAATGGTCTAATATAATTCTTATACGAAAATACATTTTAATGTTATCATCGCTTTTGATTTCAAACAAATAAGATTTTTAAGAAAAATGATAAATCTGCTAAATATGGTAGATATTAAATAAAAACAATCAAAACAATGGTTGGGCTGTTCACTCATTAAAACAGTACGTGAGCTGGGTTTAAAACGTCATGGGACAGTTCAATCTATATTTTAATCAATAATAATATAGTAGATATACACAGTTATCACTATAAACCTGTATTACAACAATTAGAAGATGATTTTTTGAAAGCACATTTATAATATATTGTAAATACTTTAATAAGTTTATTCTTGAAAGAAAGAAAAAAATTCAAATGTTATCATATTTGAAAATATGATTCCTATTTTGAGTAATGTATTCTTAAAACTTTCATTTTGATATATAAAATTTTAAATATTTAAATATCTAAATAACCAATTAAAAAATTAACCAATTATCATACTGGTATGATGAATAATATGGTATCCAAATCCAAATTTTTTCCCCATGCAATATCGCCATTTTGACAACATTGGAATTGATTTAATAGGACGCTCCCTATAAATAGACTGTAAATTGATTTTTTGAATTTTTCTGCTTGCTAAAAGCTTCGAAAAACTCTCCCCCTCACCGACCGGAACCTGTTGCCGGCGATCAGGTATTCCGACGACGATAAAATACATAAGTTAAGCAGARTAGATTATTGCTACGTTTTCTTTATTTATTGGAATGGAARWTTYTTCRTCTCAAGTTCCTTTGCCACCTTCGGTGGAGGAGTTGATAAGGAAGATATGTATACAGAAATGTATAGCACCACCGRAWGTTTATGCCCGCCGGTTGCTTGCGACGGTCACCGAAGCATCGGCGATAGGAATTTTGAATAAAATTGCTGCTTCGAGTAACATCCGTACGTTTTCGGGCTTCATTGTTCACATGGTAAAGGCGGATACAATGGCGGCTTCTTCTTCCTCTGACCAAGTTTTTSGTTCACCACAGAGGCGATCGCCTCCCTCTTCTTTTACTGCTGGAGGTCCTCAAAGTAAATACTCTTTCTCATGGAAGCATTTGGAAGTCGTTATTTTATTTTTAGTAGCATTTTTTTTGTTTTAGATCGTAATGATCCATCATATCATGTGTTTTCACTTGTTTAGTTGTTTTTTGTGTTGTTGTGGTTTAGGGTTTATCCTAAAATGTATAGTTTGTTGTCTGAAAGTAAATCTGGCTATTTTCATCTAWTATAAGTATTCTATTTAATCGTTTAGAACATTTTGTTCCTTATTCAGAGTTCTTCTGGTTTAGTTAATCGCAGTCATCATATTCTTTCTCGAAATAGATACATTCATGTGAATAATAGTGTTTGAAAGGGGCCTCTCAAAAGTATTTGGAATTATAGCAGAATGGTTACTATTTTTGGTATACTTTAATTCAGTAAGCACAGTTCGAATATGGATGCTTGTTAATTGTTATAGAATGTTGGATGTAAGAAGTAGAATGCTTAAGTGTGGTGTTCAAAATGTGAAGAAATTAATGTCATTGTTTGAGTTTAGATTAACTTTCTTATATCAAGTGGAGGAAATTTTGAATTTGTTCTAACCTCGGTGTCAATATCTCGGATGTTTATATAGACAATAGATCCTTAACTTAATCAAAGATGTTCCATTTTGATGCGAATTTGTATTCATGAAACTGGTCATCAGTTCCTTACCTTAATATAAAGAGGAAGAAAGATATAATGTTGAATAATATTCAGGAAATCTTCTATATATAGGATTGCTAAGTTTTTTCTGGTTTGAGTGCAGAAAGGGCATGCTATTTTTCTCCAAATGTACGCTCACCCGGTTCTAGTTACAAGTCTAGAACCATTCCTGAGTACTTCCCTAGATCTCCAAATGATGGTTATGGTTCTTTGGTTACCAAGCAAATTATAACATTTTCATCGTCAGGTTTCAAGGACGCCAATCCTRACACCACCACTTGTCACTTGACTGAACCTTCGGCCTTTACTCATCGTGTTTCTTCGGTTCAAAAACAGCTTACATTCTCACCTTGCTCTAATTTGAAGGATGCAAATCCTGGAAACATTTCACAGCAATTTTCTGACCCTCAAAATGGCAACAATCATGTTTCTCCGGTACAAAGACAGCTTATATTCTCACCGGACTGTAGTTTGGATGCTGCAAATGCGAGTAAAGAAAGACAACACTTTTTTGACTCTCCAAATGCCAGCCATCCTTTTTCTGCGGTCCAGAAGCAACCTACTCTATCATGGTGTTCTAGTTTAAAGGGTGCAAGTCCTAGAAACATAGCAAAGCACTTTTCTGATTCTTCAAGTGCCACCCACMATGGTTCTGTAATTCTAGAGAAACCTACTTTATCACCTTGTGAGAGTTTTGGAGCTGCCACTCATAGAAATCTTGCACTGGGGTTTGATTCTATGACTACAAACCATTCAGAAGGTACAGGCAATTTTGCTATTAGTCAACAGTCACTGCTCCTTGCTGAACTCGAATACAGGAAGATGTTCATGGTATATAGTTATGTTGGGAGGTTAGTAAAGATGTTGGCTTCTGATGGTTATGTCATGTGCTTTTATATTTGATCACTTAAATTTAGCTAAATTGTGCACAGGAAAAGGCTTGAAGATGTGGTCTCTGTTGAAGATGCCATTGAAATAAAATCCATGAAAAGCGTGTCAATGGTGGATTTTGAGGCTAAAATCTGGGCCAAGTATGGTCGGCAATTTTGTGAACCCTCTGATAGGGCAATGGTACGAAATGCATTTTCATGATTTATTCGTTAATCGTTAATATTATTAGTTAATACTATTAGTTAATAATGGAGGCATTGACGAAGGTTCGTTTTAACAATTTCTTTCCAAAAAGATAAATTTTATTACTAATATATAGCTGTCTTTTTATTTAAGCTTCTATAGTCAGACGACCTTGTACAATTCTAGGACAATTTACATGAATTGTTGTTTGGTTATGCAAGAATTCAAATTTTAATGAAGTATATAAGCATATTGATTTTGGAGTTCAAAAAGATCAGGCTGAGCTGTACAATCATAGAAGGCCATATCATATGCTTCAATTGTTCMTCACTAGRATCTCTAATTGTCTTTCATATTGCAGCATTTTGACTGGGATTCTGGAAAGACTTATCTTTATCATTGTTATGTGTGCGCTGATGGAAATTACCAGTTTAAGGTTTGTATTTCGTTCTTCTTAGTCTTGTTTAAATAGCTTGGCCCTTGCTTTATCTATTTGGCYTTTTGCATTCCCAAATTGATGAATTTTTATCTTTAATTATTCAATGTCGAGGCTARTTATCCAATGTTGATCGTTGAGGAAATACAACATTATGATTTGTATATGGCCTTTTGAGTGGTGGACACATGATGGGCTTATGGAGACTAAGGGCCTATTTGGTTCAGACATGGGAATGAAAATGGGAATGACAGGGAATGAAAATGGGAATGAATACTGCATTGATGCTGTTTGGTTAATACTGGGAAATCATTATCATTATCATAGATGTTGTTTGGTTGCTTAGCATATATAATAACTGAAATTTTGTTTTATAGCATTGTACTACCATTTTATCATTTAAACATAACTTCAAAAAACACAATACAAAGTATGTTTCATCCAACCTCAAAATATAATATAATACATTTCTATGTTTCAACCGACTTCAAAAATACAATATCATTTAAACATAACTTCAAAAAACACAATACAAAACATGTTTCATCCAATACAATACATTTCGAT
>NC_037535.1:2725551-2728751 GCF_001531365.2 Cynara cardunculus var. scolymus
TTGATGAACCATACCTTCAATATCGTTTGTCTGTCTTAGCAAAGGAAGAGCGGAAGGGGCTTCGTAGTGGAAAGATTCCGGTCAATGAAAGCTTCTATCTAATCGGAACAGCTGATCCTACAGGAACCTTGAACAGTCATGAAGTTTGCATTATTCTGTATGCATTTGTTTCTACTTCATTTCAGTTGGTTATGATAATGTCCAAGCAGGATAGGGTAACCGTGCTAACAATAAACTAATGATTTGGTTCGAAATTTGCGTGTTGCTTCAATGACATCTGTTATATATGCACTTAGGTATTAGTATGGAATCTGATATTGCGTAGAATTGGTACTTACGATTCATTTTCTTACTGGCTATGCAGTGAAAATGGCCAGATATCAGGAAAGGTTCTAGTGTACAGGAATCCAGGCCTTCATTTTGGGGACATACACATCCTAACTGCAAAATATGTAGAGGAATTGGAAGGGTTTGTTGGAAATGCTAAATATGGAATTTTTTTCTCCACCAAGGGCAGGAGATCGGTGGCAAACGAAATTGCAAATGGTGATTTCGATGGAGATCTGTATTGGGTATCTAGAAGCCCACAGGTAGGCATTTTATGTTTCTTATTAGATTTCTTTTTCCTCTTTTTGGTAACTATGGGTGTCTGGGCCTGCTTGCACGCTCCTTGACTAATCTCAAGGGGCTCAGAAGATAACCAGGAAAATTCTCCTTAGCCCTGAGGAGGAGACACGAACTGGCGACCTATGGGAGGAGCCCCTAGGCCTAGCCTTTAGATTTCCTCTTTTACAAGGATGGTGCTTGTATTCAGGGCACTTTCTAACAATTATTGTGTGGGGTTCTATTTACTTGGTCAGTTGTCTCACTTTGCATTAATTTATGCTTTCTTTTGATTCTTTGTCGCGAGCAATTTAGATTTATACCCTAAAATGATTAATCAATGAAAAACGAAGGGTGTTGATTTTCCTGCACTATAATGTTTTTTAAAGCTGTCATGTACACTGCCAGCTGTTGAATTACTTCAAAGCAAGTGAGCCGTGGGAAAGGATTCACTCAACACCAAGTGCGCCTAACAAGAAACCTAGTGAGCTCTCGTACGAGGAGTTGGAGAATGAGCTTTTTACTCAACTTTTTGCTACACAAAAGCAGGGGTATGTTCCCTCACTTTCTACCTATTATAATTCATCCATAACAAGCTAAATACCTAATTTTATTATGTAATGACTATTGGGACAACCAGCTTGGCCCCAATACAATGATGGGAAGATGTTATTGTGCAATTTCTGGTGAATCCCGATCATTTCTGCTAACATCAAATTGGTATTTGAGTTGGGAGAACTGCCGTTGCTGTTAAGCTGGTCTTGAATGTTGAACAAACTACTGCATTGTTATTTTTTATTGGTAAAGCTACTGCATTGTTGTTAGTGTTTACTATTTCAGTATGGTAGCTGGTAWAGCAGCTGATASCTGGCAAACATTTATGGATCWCTATCTGACCTTGGGAGAAAATTRTGCTGATGAGAAGCATSGGATTAAAGAAAAACTGTTGAAGTTGGTTGACTTGTACTACGATGCTCTTGATGCACCCAAGAGTGGGAAAAAGGTTAGGTGCCATCCTGGATCTCTTTTCTAAATTTACAGTATCATGACTTTTTTGTTTGCTCTTCTGTTAACCAACAATACTGTGCTATTACTATGTTTTTATGGTCATGACTTTAATGTAGGTTGTTTTCATTGATTGCTTTGTTTGGACGGTTTCTTCTTTATTCAAACAATTGACTATCATGTTCAATTTTTACCAGGATAGAAGACAGTTTTTCTTTCCTTACATACTGCAACAAAATTTCAAGATACTCTTCTCACATTGTTTCTCTTGCATTTCTGAAACAGGTTGAAATTCCTAAATGTTTATTGCTAAAAAAATATCCCCATTTTCTGGAAAAGAAACATGAGAAGTCATATGATTCGACTTCTGTTCTAGGAAAAATCTATGATGCCGCAATAGAGTATCCATCTTGTAATGCTGTAAAACAAGGTAAGCCCGTGTCAGTTCTGCATGTATATTTGGCTAAGGAGGAAGGGGCTGGTTTAAATGAAAATGAYGAAAAGCCGGATGAAGAAGTATAACAATATGGATGACAATTATAAAGAGAATAAAGTGCTCGTTTTTTGGCTCCGATTTTGTTATATTTCGCATATTCTCAATTAAGAATAGGGGTGAGGGAATATTTTTTTCTTTAGAAAAAGGTTGTCACCACCTTTTTTAATCACATCCCTTGGATCATCTCATTTGATGGTTGATATCTATTCTCACCTTCTCAACCTTTTTGTCATCCTCGTTCGGACCTCCCTATTATGAGGAATTATCATGTTATCTATATTATACTATACCTGACTTCATCGAGATACAAATTGTTTGAGCAACAAATTGCATCCTTCCATGCCACCTTTAGAAATTTTTCTAAAGCATTCATTTCGCTTCCAGGAAAAAGAGATTTTGATTGATTTTTGAGGTCAAACAATTTAAGAATCCATAAGTAATGGATTCTGTTAAAACAAAAGCAAAACTTTCTTATTTTCAGTATTGATTCTAATTCAATCTAGTTATTTTGTCCTTCCATCTCCGCCTGAAAATTTCTTTCAGGCGTTAGTTTTCTTTTCCAAAAAAGCGGAAAAGAGAGAGGAAGTCGATTTTTGAGGTCTAACATTTAATTTCAAGTTTATTGTATCACGGGTTCTGTTAAAAACAGTGGTTTTTTTCTAGTTGTAATATTGGCTTCAAATTTCCCATAGTTATTGTTCTTGAACATTTTACCACTAGTATCACAGATGTTAGAACATATTCCATTTGGCCACAAGAGTCGAACATTATCTGTATATTTGAGCCAAAAGTTGACTTACTTCCTATGAGTGCTTTTGTGATATGTAGACATATGGAAACTGCCCGTCTTCAATGTCAAGATACCAGAGGCCTTAAATTTGTGGAACAACAGGTACATGTCGTACAAGCAAGAAATGTGCAATGCCATGAATGCTGGAGATGAATCAAAAACCAACTCTGCAAACACTGTGATTAAAAAGTATAAGCAGGTCTAAATTTTTTGAAATTTTGTTTATTGAACTTGATAGTTGCATGTTTCAAGGAATCACCCCAAAAGTTGAATTTGAAATCGAGTCATATCTTCACTTGCATCTGT
>NC_037535.1:2729426-2737413 GCF_001531365.2 Cynara cardunculus var. scolymus
TTGTTTCTTCGGATAACCACCAAAAATTTCAAAAGACAGTTTTGATGCAAAGGTATAAACCCTCCGAAAATTGGTGTTTTTGATATATAACTCTCCCTCTTGGGTAGAGGTAAGGTCCCACATACCTCATACCTCCAGACTCTACCTCTGTGTGGGATATATTAGGTTCTTTAATTTTCCCTCCAAATTTCCTTCATGTACTTGCATTCGATCGGATGGTTGTATCCTGTAGGCAACACCTAGAACCATAGCACAAGTGGGGGCGAATTTCGTCTTAGGACACTGCATTTATAGTCCTCTATCCAATTGAAGTTCTACATCAAGTTCTTGATTTGGTCGAACAGGTTAGTGTTCTAATTTGCAAGTTTATCTATCGTAGTTTATGTTGAAATTCTCTGTTGATAAATAGTGTTTATATAGTCTTGATAGATTGGTCATAACAGTTATTTTTCTCAAACATTTAATAAACTTTTATCGATTTAGACTAGGGGTGTGTGGTTTTTCTTACCTTGGTTTATATACCTACTTCTGGTTGTATGTTGTTGTTTACTTCTAACTAAAATTTTCTGTTTCTTGTTTCAGCTTTCATGTTCTTCTTTTCCAAACTCTCATCTTTTGCTATTCCCTTTATTTCATGGGGGGTAACTTCCTATCTTTTTCGCACACTACTCACAAGCCAAGGATCTTCATGGAAACAACTGCTTTACTGTTTGAGGGTAGAGGTCAGGTACACCTACGTCTMACCTCCACTGCGCTTTCGGATGGGATATACTGGGCTCGTGTTGGTTTGGTGTTGGCTTATCCATTTAGAATGTGAATTTTTCCACAAGTAGAAACTGTATATWTTCTGCTACATTGTAGATGTGCCATGAGGCTGAAGATTTTGCTGCAGGTACGAGGAAGTTTGAGGATATTCATAATGGACCACCCTCAAGGTTCATTTACAATCTATTAGAACTCGTGGAGAAGCCAAATACGTAGGAATCATCCCTTAAGTCCTCTTTATCGATCCCTTCATTTAGAAACAAAAACAAGGTAAAAGTAGGGAGAGTGGTAAGGATCTCATGTGGATCTGTCTCAAGGATGGCCTACCTACATTGGGGCTATCTTGAATGACTAGCAGAAGAAAAGCAAACTGCTTTCAACAAAGTCAGTCATCTTTGTGTGGTCGGCAAATGGGTAGAGCTGAAGGTCAATTGATTACTCGGTGCACCCTAATTCCGAACCCGAAAARCKAAAGAGGGATTTGCATCCAAATGCAAAAGCTTCTTAAGCACAAAGTAATCCTTCATCAAGGGTGGATAAAAATGCAATCATGGTGCTCAAGCCTAATTGTAAGTGGAGGATTTGTATAGGCTTCATGAAATCCCACAAGACCCGGCCTTTTTTGGGCCTAGGCTCGGGCCTTCCAATCCCATTTTCCAGTAAGCAAAAAAACCTGGACTTTTTCAGACTCAGGTTGGGCCCTGCTTTGGCGTTGAAAGAGGGCCCAATCTGGATTTTTTAGGCCTAATTTTACCGGGCCTTGAGAAGTTGGCCTGATCGGGATTTAAGGCTGGCTTCGGGCTTGGCCTTTTGTTTTTTGCATCTCTACAACACATTATGGTATCCTAGATGATGTAATATCGTGCCCTTACGTATCTAATGTCTATAAAAGTGTAGTCTGCATGGAAGTTGGCTGGTGATCCTCTTTTGTTCATTTCTTCATATGAAGACGTCTGAAAGTCCATTTGGTTAGCCCTGGTGAAATCTAGGTTCTCAGCTCGAAACCGCTCTGTTTCAAGGTTGGTTAGCCATGGTGCAGTTTGGGTGAACAATGGAACACTTTTGGCAGAATGTAAGTACCACTGTAGCAATTATGATAAGTTTAAAAACCATACGATTTCAATAAAAAAAAGTTGTTTTGGAAGCTTATTTTAACAAATTGCCGAAATCCTTGCAGGTTGGTGGCAGGCTTCTGTTATACCAGGTCTAGTAAAGTATGCTGAAAGCTTTTCCATACACACAACTGGAGTTACCGGAGCTGCAAACTGTCGGTTAGTTTCTATATTTTTCTTTCAGGGTCTTCAACGGTAGTGTGGTCACTTGAACACAAAAACAAGCTACAACCAGATGGCGTACAACTAATCAACATATCTGTTACAACATAACCATTCTGGGTTTTGTAGAACATGTCTTTTGTAATAAGTACACAAATTTGGATAATTAAACAAAGTTCACCTGAAAAGAGGACAACAGTAATAGTATAACAATAGCGATTGAACAAAAGTCTAAAATTTTTTGGAACGTCAAACTATGAAGAAGATGGGGTAAAAGGTCATTTTTCATTATATATATATATATATATATATATATATGTAAATATGGTCAGGTTTAGAGGAAAATTGCAAAAAAAAAACCGAGGAACACCCTAATAATCATTCATTTGTACGGTATGCACACGTGCATACAAATAATTTATAAACACCCTAATAACCATTTATTTGTACGGTATGCAAATATGCATACAAGTAATTTGTGACATGCACAGGTGTGGGTGTTATATGACACTTTTGAGAAGTGTAATGTAAATCTATCTTTTTATATGACACTTTTCAGAAGTGGTCTGGAAAACCCATTTTTATATACCAAAACATTAAATTATGGATACACTCTATACCCAAAACAACACCGAAAACATGGATCATACACTATCCAAAATAACACATTTCGTTAACGAGGAGATATGTATCCATCGAATGTGACGAACACAAAAATAAGCCCACATGTCAACATTAACGAGCCCACTACGGATTAGTGGTCATCAAGTTCAACCACCAACAATCTTTACCTTGCATTAGGACTCCCGATGTTCCGAGTTATGCTTGTTCACTATAAATTACACCATATGGTCAATGGTCGTTGTTCGACTCTATAGGCCCGAATCACGATGGCTCAATGACCTAATGCCTATTTCTAGCTACAATACGGGAATAACCATCACATTTTAAACCAACTCTAATGCATGTGGATCCATTGCATTGGTCTAAATTACACTGACTCTAACTGAATCACCAACGCATTCAAAACATGTAATTCCAAATAAATATGTCATAATTGCACAGTACTTCCAAAGCTCAACATGGAGCAATTTTAAGCCGAACAAATGTTTCCAAAACTCATTTGAGTTATTTTTAAAACCAAATAAACTCCACGACCCACTTGACGATTCAAATAAAATCGATATAAACCAATAAGTTACAAATACTCAACACTTAAGCAACTTATACACCAAATGTGTTTGCAAATCATCGTCATCACTAACTCAAAGGTCGAGTCAAATAATGATTTATAAAATAAAAAATACCTAAAAATGCATTTAAATCAAATAATCATCATATGACAATTATATCATCAAAACCCACAAACTTTATGATTTATCGTCAAAATATCCAAAGACCTCGAATATATGTATTTCTTACGATTTCATTAAACCAAATATGCAAAAAAAGCGATTTAATCAAGTAACCATCAACATCTGATAAATTTTAAGCAAAATACTCTGAGACTCCAAAATACACATGTTTGGCATGTACATAGTTTTTACAAACTCGTCTTGCTAGATTTAAGTTAAATCTAGGTTTTACCCCAAATCTTGAGATAATGTCGTTGAAAATTACAAATGTTAAGGATCAAAAGTGAACTTTACTCTTAGGGGCCGTTTACTAAACGTTTACCCGGATAAGCGTTTACCAAGTCACGTTACCTTACCGGATGAATATGGTAAGGACCAAGAATCTTACCCGGTAAGAGGGAGACAAGGACCGAGAGTCTTACCCGGTAAGTGAGGGTGACGACTCTTACCATGGTAAGCGCTTACTCTGTAAATTGTTGCATACGATGCCGTTTTGGTGGACTAAAGTCTTACCCGGTAAGTAAGTGGTAGTGTTAAGTTTTACCGGTAAACGCTTAGCGGGTAAGTGTTTGGTAAATGACCCCTTATTGTTGTTAGAACAATTCTGGTTTATAAAAAAATGTATTTTTCATTTTAGATTTAGAAATCATGATTTTTTTTATCCCCGTGGTTTATAATTCATTTTTGTTTTCAAACCAGTGATTCTAACTTTACTGCTATTTTTTCCTTTGATTTTACAATTCATTGCTACTTAAAAATAGAAGTTAGCTTCATTGACGAAAATAGCAATGCAGGGACAAAAACCACAATTTCGAAACCAAAAAGACGAATCCTATTATTTAGCAAACCATAAGGACGAAAATGTAATTTACTCTTATTATTATCAGGTTCAGTTCAGTTGTAATGTTAAACTGAAAGTATCTGTTTTTTGTTTTGACTATTGAATTATAACTACAGGTTTTAGTTGAAAGATTTCGCTAAGCTTGCACTCCTGGAATAATCATCTCCTTTATTTACCTTCTCGGTAACATTTTCGATCATCAAAATTGAAGTGTGATAATCATTTTTTATCTGGTAAGCACTTACCTGTTAAGAGTTTTTTTACTCACTTACTGGAGAAGACTTTAAGGGGGAGTTTACTGAGGACTTACTTTGGTAAGCACTTAACAGTTCAATTACTTTACCGGGTGGACATATCACGACCGATAATCTTAATCAAACACAAATGGTATCGATTTCTCGAGTTGTGATAATTGCCCCTCTTCGATTACTCGACTGCATCTCAACTGTGATACTCCCATCGTGATAATTATGTGATAACGAAGGGTAAACCATCGTATTTCATTGATTTGCATTAATAAAGATTGTGATAACCATGTGATTCACCATCATGATTCGAGCTCCAATCAATGATAAAAAATTATCGACCCCTAATTGAAGTGTGATAATCATGTGACGATGATTATCCCTTCCCTGACGATCGGAGTAATCTCAATATCTAATTTTACTTTTCCACATCTTTAATGTTTTTGAAAACTTTTACATATTAATTTAAAACCCCCCCTTAACTTCTCTTAAATTGTGATTTAAAATAGAATATTTGGCTTAGAAACTGTTCTCACGTTCTCATAAATCATAAGGGGTTTTCGTTTGAACTCTTTCATATATATATATATATATATATATGGAGAGAGAGAGAGAGAGAGAGATAGAGACGAGTTCATATAATAATGATACTTATTTTAAAAAAAAATGGTTGCATTGCATGTGATTTACACTAACATCATGTACAAATCACATGTGATTCATGTGACTTTGCAATGCGACTATGCCACAAGGTCATAGGGTTGCATGTACATTTTTTAGTTCTTAATGTAAAATCACATATGATTTTGTACGTAATTTGACTATTTACTTATTTTCTTAAATATGTATAATTATCGTATTAACTTATATATAGAGCTTGGTTCAAATGTTAACCAAGATTATTGTGTTAACTTTGTTAACCAAGCTCAACCAATGAAAATCAATCTATTCTTTAGGTTCACATACATCTCATATTTTAATTACAAGGGTAATTGAGTAATTTTACCATTTTGTGTAACTCCCATATCATTAATTGGGAGTTACAAAATCTAAAAATCCCATAATTGATGATAATTTAATATTGATCTTGTTTTTCAATTTGTGATTGTTTTTGAAATTTGATTTATCTATCTATAATGTTATTGAATTTGTGATTGTTAAAAGATTTTCGACAGCAAAGTTTTCAATATTGTCCAAGCTAATATGGATAAACCCATTGAAAAACTGATCGACAACAATGAGAATGAGAAGGTTAAAATGGTTTACGATGACAATCGAATTTTCGAGTTCCGAAAGTGAAGACAATGATCAAAGTATTTGTATTGATAATGGATTAATATGATATTGCATTCGTTTTAATCGACAGTTCTCAACTTTGACAGTTCTCACTTATCTTGCAAAAAAGATGACTGCATCTGACCTGTTGAACAGCTTCTGTATATTCAGGAGCTGGCTCTGTTGAGAGATTCAATCAGTTTACCGGTGAAGACGTATGAAGTTAACACACAGTGCATTAGATGTTCATATAAAGACATATGAAGACATAGAGACACACATAGACATATGAAGACATATGAACACATCAAGAATCACACAGCCTTAGATGCCATGATTCATAAGTGTTCATGTCTATTCAAGTCACTAGATGTTCATATGAATCCATATACACACACACATAGAACATGTGAAGACATGTGAGCACGTATGGAAACACACAACCCTAGATGTCTTGGTTCATACGTGTTCATGTATATACAACAGAGTTGACTCCTGAATATACAGAATATGTTCATACGGTTCACATGTTGTTCATATGTTTATATATATATATATATATGTGTGTGTGTGTGTGTGTGTGTGTGTGTGTGTGTTCATATGGTTCTTACATTTACAAAAAGAATGAGATTTTTTGATTTTGTAACTCCCAATTAATAATATGGAGTTACATAAAAAAGAAAATTATCTAAATACATTTTTCCCCTTTGTTCACATATGTTTTTTGAAATTATAAATTTAAAAAATTATTTTTTTATCATGATTAATCACAACCATTTATTGTAAAAATCTATGGCCAAGATTGGTTAACAAAATTAACACAATAATCTTGGTTAACATTTAAACCAGCCCATATATATATAGAGAGAGAGAGTTCGTTTCAAATACAACCCATCACATTTGTACAACCAATACAACCCAATAAATTGAGATATTTATGGAAATGATGAGAGTTCGTTTATTATGATTTGAATATTTATGGAAGATGAATATAGTTCATTTATTATGATCAATACTTTATATTAGAAAACAATCAAAACTTTCATGAAATGACATATTAATCAAATTAAATGGACGACTGAGATTGGGTTGTATTGGTTGTATAATAACCCACACACACACACACACACATATATATATATATATATGTGTGTGTGTGTGTATGTGTGTGTGTGTATGAATGAGTTCATTTGTTAACCCAATATATGGTGTTAAAATTTGTGAACCAATCTTATCCATTGATCTTTGAAATTTGTGGCTATGATCATTCATGACATAGAGTCTAAATAATTGCACACATAGACAAAGTAACATAAGTGAACACTATTTACAAGGGGTATTTTGGAAAAAGATTTTAGTTGTTCATTAATAACAATGAGATGTTTTGTAACTGCCCATTAAAGACAGTGGGATGTTTTGTAATTGTCCATTAATGCAATTAGATGTTTTGTAACTACTCATTAATAACAATGTAACTATCTGCGAATTAATCTCGTCATCGAATCAAAACCAACAGTGAGATCTCAAACACTAGATTCCTCTACAACTTTTTTCGATTGATGTTTCATGTGTGAACAAGTAGTCGATATTTATGGGAATTGTTTATATGTGAACAAGGGTGTAGATGGAAAAAAGTCGAAAAGATTTTTGTAACATACATGTTTTATTTTAGTAAACACTTATACTATCCAGTCTCGTTCATATATGAAATAAATGTGGAATGATATTTGATTCACCTATGAACAAACATCAAATTGTGCTTGTGAACAATGTTCATGTGTTTACTTTTGAACATTATTCAATTTTTTTTAAATAATTAGTAATTTGTACATACCTAGTTTTTGTTATGTATATGTGGTTATCAGATTCACATATGAATACAATACTTTTTTAAATGTTGAAATGAGATTGTTCACCTATGAATAAACGTTTATTCATGTATAATTAATAAATGTGACCGGCAATTAATTTACTTGGAATAATTAATTTGCATTGGATATTCACAATGGGAACACATGAAATAATTAAGAAATGTAACCGAAAAATAGATTGCATTAAAAGAAAGATCAAATAAAAAATTACAATTTACCCTCATTAAATAAATTTACCATGTACATCAACCAAAAGTGTATATCGTTTTCTATTGGTTCATTGAAGTTTGTAAAGTTAAGACTATATATTGGGTTAACCAATGAACTCACCCATATATATATATATATATATATATATATA
>NC_037535.1:2738308-2739429 GCF_001531365.2 Cynara cardunculus var. scolymus
GCAGATTCATCATGTACCCGTTTCATCATGCAATTATTTCATGACGAACCAAATAAATTATGCACCCGTTTCGTATTCCATTTTCTACTAAACAGATCAACTACACCATCACTGAAACGTGGTTCACCATGAAACGATTTTATATTACTCATGAATCAATTACAACATGAACCAGTTTCACCTTCATGAAACATGTTTCATTAACATTATTTTTTTAATTTGAACCATAATTTATGATTTCATTCCATAATGCAATTCAATCTTCAAGACCCATCTGCAGATTCAATCTCATAACAATATATCAAATTCAAAATTTTAATATTATAATATAATTAAATATTTAAATGTTACCATTTATACAATTTCCTTTATTACGTTTCCTTAATTAAGATTTATTAATAACTTTTATATTTAATAGAAAATATTGTAAATGACCGAAATACCCTTATTGATTAAATTTAATTAGAAAAAAATGGAATTTTCCTATTGGTCGAAATTGGTTTACACGGTTTCTTAGAAATGCACGGTTTTCATTTGAATGTGTCCCTATATATATATATATATATATATATATATATATATATAGAGAGAGAGAGAGAGAGAGAGAGAGATGAACGATCAAATGCAAACCACTCGTATTTGTACAAACCATGTTCTAACATTCTTGCCAATACATTATCATCATTCTGTTCCGGGCCATTGAACCGGCCCAACCAGCAACCAAAGCTGTATGCATTATATGAGCAGAAAACGTGCAAACCAAACTTATCCGTCGATTTTATTATTTAATTTAATGATTTTGTTTCATGAAATTGTTTAATATTATGAAATTTTTTCATATAATACTTTTCTAGATGAAGTTGTTTTATATATGGTTATTGTAAAACCCAAAAATTTTGAGAAATAAATAAATTATCTTCTTCAATATTCTTTTCCTTTTTCTTTTTGAATTATAAGACATACACACATACTTATATATATATATATATATATATATATATATATATATATATATAGACTTGGGATCATGTGAGACCAGCCTGTTTTCGTGAGACCCGTGAGACCAGCATTTTACACTTGAAACTTCACAGCAAAAATGCTGTGAAGGTGACTTTTTAAAA
>NC_037535.1:2739574-2741814 GCF_001531365.2 Cynara cardunculus var. scolymus
CGTGGTCTCACGGGTCTCACGAAAACAGGCTGGTCTCACGTGAACCCAACCCTATATATATATATATATATATATATATATATATATAAAATAAATAAAGAAATCTGAAAGAAGTTTAAAAATGGGACCAAATGTGAAAGAAAAAGTCAAGCCAGAGGGTTGTAGGTCATTTTTCATAGTGCAGGGGTAGTGTCTGGTGAAAGGTGGTCCAACTTTGAGGGACCTGTTTTGTAAATAGTACAAACTCTGAAAATTTGAAAACGATTTTTCATTGACATGTTTAGAGAGCTTCTATTGGCTCAGTTGGTCAACGAATAAGTCAAATAAGACCAGATTTAAGTAGGTCTCGTCTTCTTCTTCATTTAGCTCGAAACCACTCGGATTTTCGTGGAGTTTTGAAGGAGAAAACCGGAGTTGAAGTTCAAGCCAAAAATCTTCGTTTTTCGTCGATTAAAGGTAAAATACTCAACTAAAATTCATGTTCTTTATATGGTTAGCTTCGTTTTTAAGTCCTCTATAGAACCTTAGTAGCCTCACGTTCCAGATTTTGTGTTTTATGGTTTGATTTTGAAGTTTAAAGTTTCGTTCGGTTTAGTTTAAAACTAAAACTTTAAATGAGTAAATGGAACTCATTTCTTAATGAAAATTTGTGTTCTTTATGCCAAAGTGTTGGTAAAAATATTACCAAGAGTTTGGTGCAAAAAGAATGAGAAAAAAGGTCAAAAAACGAGCTATTTTCAAGGATGAAAAGCTTCATTTTCGCAGCCATGGCTGCTGCTGTCATTTTTGTTGCTGTTGGGATGGGTCAACCAGACCCACTAATAGCGTCCGTTTACCTTAGAACGGAAAAATAGAATAACACATGCTGAGGGCGGGGATCGAACCCGCGACCTCAGCCAAGAAAAGTCGAGCATTAACCAGTAGGCTAGGTATGCGTTTTGTTATTTATTATGCACTGATACTATTATTATACATTAAATATTTAAGTTTCAGAAATTAGCATTTAGTCCCTTTAATTTCCAGAAATAATTTTCTCCATAATTTTTTTATGAGACTCTTATTAACTTTGTTTGTATTTTGTAAAATGCAAACTTTGACCTCATTGTTGATTATTTATCTCGTTTATTTACCAAAATGACCCTATAAATAGAAAATTGGTATTTTAACAATACTTTGCGTATTTGCTTCCAAAATTTACCGAAATAACCATATATCTTGGGGATTGGTTTATGAGTTTCATTTTTATATTATTATCCTTATAAAATTTCCAAAATGACCTTATATTTAGAAATCAGTATTTTAGCAATAATTTACGTATTTGCTTTATAGATTACCGAAATGACCCAATGTCTTGGGATTGGTATCTAATCTATTTTGAATAAAATCCTTATGAAGATTACCAACATGACCCTACAATATGGAAATCAGTATTTTAGCGATACTTTACGTATTTGCCTTGTAAACTACTGAAATGACCCTATGTATTGGGAATTGGTATCTATGTCTTATTTTGATTATTATCCTCGTGAAATTACCAAAATGACCTCACAATTCGATATTTTAACAATACTTTGAGTATTGTTTAATAAAATTACCGAAATGTCACTAGACTTGGAAAATTGGTATTCTCACATTATTTCGAGTATTAATTATGTTGAACTTTGAAGTTATGGAACGACCGTTATTTATATGTGTGTGTGTTGTCACCTTTACTTACATACAAATCTTAAACGAGACGTTTTCGTCACAAGACATTTATTTTATAAAAAAATGATTTTATGGAGTTATAAAATGAATAATTGACTATACGAAGTGTTACTCGAGTTGTAAATTTATTAGGACGTTTTTAACTCGAAATATGTAATTATTAACATGTCTATCATATAATAGATAACTTAATAATCACGTTTATAATGTCGTTTTAAGATATATTGCTAGGCGATACACCTTATGTCGGAACTCACGGTTCATATAATTTTAATTGATGTGAAGAGCGTTTTTAAGCATAGTTGACCAAGGTTGACCCTAGTCGACGTAGTTGACCGTAAGTTGACTTTTATGTTATCCTTTGGGAGAAATTAATCATTTATATGTTATTCGCTATTATAAATTGTAGGTTACCAGTCAGTGAAGTTAGTTAAGCAACCTTCGTTATCAGGTGAGTCTTCATGAGATTTCACTGGGATGCATACCTAAGTACAAATTATTTTTGCATGATATGAATTATTGATGATGTGTAC
>NC_037535.1:2742214-2746572 GCF_001531365.2 Cynara cardunculus var. scolymus
ATGATTTTATTCACGCAAACCATGAACTCACTGAGCTTTATAAGCTGACTATAGTATGCATCTCAGGGCCAGGTAGTTCGAGGTTGGATAAGGGCAAATGACACGCTTAGGGAGTTGCTAATTATCATTTTATTTGTAGTCTCTTGTTTAGCAGCGTTGTGTCGATCTTTTGTAACTTAACCTGGTATGAGGTGGGTTAGAACTTAAGTTAATTTTTGGTTGATTCAAAGACTTCAGTTTTAAACGGTTTTATTTTAGCCGTCTTTTGGAGTATTTATTTATAAATATGTTTCAGATTACGTGACATTCTCATATAGAAAAAAAAATGAGGGTGTGTTACAGTTATGAAATTGTTTTATATAATACTTATGAAATTTTAATGAAACTGTTTCATGTATTTATTTAAAATTCATATAATAAAGATGATAATATCCATGATTAACACCCTCCATAATAAAAATGATTAATCAACCTCTCATAATTACAAAAAAAAAATGAAAATACTATAAAAAAAATTATGATTGGTTGAATGAAGTTTGTACGATTTGTACAAATAACATGGTTTGCAAAGTAAACTTCCCCGTCTTTCTATATATTTATATTTGCATCTATATTTGATAAGTTTGAATAGGTAACTAACACCCCTCCCCCTCCTAAATAAAAATGTTGATGATTTATTTATTATGATTTGGAATTCTATGAAAAATGTTTAGAGTTCATTAACTATGATCAATATTTTATATTATGAAACAATTAAGATATTTATGAAGTCAGATATTTATACTATATTATAAAGCATTTGACATAAACTCTTAAAAATCATTTTTTATGCATTAAGTACTGTTTATTGATGCATATTACTTAAACTTCAATATTACAAGTAATTTTGCGTGAGTACAAATTATTAAAGCTCTATTTTTAAATTCGTGTAACTAACTGCAGATAAACATCTATTTTGAATATATAAAATCTAAAATATGTATATACAGGGGGGAAAGGTTCATTTGATAATTGGTAAGTATTTGAGAAATAAACAAATGATCCTAGTCCTTTATCTGATCAACATTTGCGGTTTTTCTTATGAAGTACCAGATAATTTATCGCATGGTATGTGGAAGATAGATAAATACTTTCACAACTTTTACAAAAAGACAACAAACAAGTTTTTATGTAAACTCGTGTGATTCACATATGAACCATATGTTCATATGTGAACCAGTTAATTAGTTCACATGTGAACTATACGTTCATATGTGAACCGATTAATTAATTCACATGTGAACTCTTTAACTAATTCACACATGAACCCATGATATGAACCCGTTAATTAGTTCACATGTAAACTATTTAACGGATTCACATATAAACCTACGGGTTCATATATGAATTACACAGGTTCATATGTAAATCAGTTAATCAGTTCATGTGTGAATTAGTTAAAGTAATCCATATGTGAATTACACAGTTCACATATGAACATATAATTCATATGTGAATCATACGGGATCACGTATGAATCTGTTTGCCGCTTATTTGTAAAAATTATGAAATTACCCTATCTATTTTTTGCATAGCCGCAAATTTGGCCACTCATAGCCGCAATTATTGATCAGTCAAATTCGATATTGCAGAAGCAGTAGTAAAGAAGGTTTCGAGAAAACAATATAGGAGGTCATTTACCAAACATTTTATGAATGAGCATAACAATAATAAAAAATATTACACGACGATAGATATAAGAAAGACTGATATTTTTACCCAATTAACATTTACCGAATAGTAGAGATGCATAAAATCAAGACAAATTCGACCATTGTATATTTTTAATGAAAAATACTGCATTAGTCTTCTGAGTCGTCCGATCAATCTGTTCCAATTGTACGGTGCTATACCCACCCTTGGATTACAATAGTTCCATGTGTCAACCACAAGGGTGGTGTTTGATTGGTTTGAGCTTGGATTCAAAGGTCAAAAGTATCAAGAGGTTCCAGGTTCAAATCGAATGATGAATAAAAATCCACTTGTGGCTACAGAGGTTCAAATGCAGTGACTCAAGACTATCTGCAAAACATATGGTTGTCCTAAAATTAGTTGGTTTGCATAACGGGTTGGATATACAGGTTAATAAAAAAAAGTTACGTATGTCCCATCATGCTTTCCTTTTTGTTCAATTATTGAAGGGTCTTTTAATATTTGATTTCTTAATACCTAAGTTTTCTATTTATGTAATTTACTTTGTTTATTGTTATTTGCTTTATGTCATTTTTATTTACGCGAAGACGTTGTTTATGAAACATTTACTGGATAAACGTTTTATTCTTAAGGATCTATTTGATTTGCAAGATTGTTTTTGAGGAATTTGGATTTTATGAGAGATTTGGATTAGAATAGATTTAAAATCATTGATGTGTTTGGTTCGTAAGATTTAAAATGAAATTGGATTTCATTATTTATAAATAATTTATAGAAAAAAAATTATAAATAATTGTAAAAATAATTGAATTACATTTTTTTAATTGATTAGTATAAAACAAATGTTTTTAACATCTTTTAAAACCTTATTGCATACAATCCTACGAAATCCTGTGAAATCCCTTATGTCATGTTTGGTTTGTAGGAATTGAATGGATTTGAGGGGATTTGGATTTCAAATCCATTTCAATCTCATGTTTGGTTTGTTAGATAGTCCGGATTTGAAATCCTATGATTTAATTGAAATCCCATAAACATGAGATTTTGAAATCCTTAGGGGGTGCTAGGGATTTTACAGGATTTCGTAGAATTATATGCAAAACAAGGTTCTGAAAATGTTAAAAATGTTTGTTTTGTAATAATCAATTAATAAAAATGTAGTTTAATTATTTTTATAAATTATTTGGAAATAATTGAATCCAATTTTATTCCCAACATTTTATATTCATTTCATTCCAAATCTCTCCAAATCTTTCAAAAACATTCTTCCAAATCAAATTAAGGATTTCAAAATCCTATGTATGAAGGATTTCAATTAAATTCTAGGATTTCAAATTCGGATAATCCAAAAAACCAAACAAGTCACAAAAATAAATACGAAATTACATATATGAAATATACAAACAATCGTAGTTAACTACCATGACCGAATTTTTACCATATATGCTCAATCAAATCATTTTTAGAGCGTTATGAGCTTCCCTATCTAAAATACATAAAAAGTTTGGGAAGTTAGGATTTATAGCAGAAAAATTGAAAGAAACTGATTTTTTTGGAATTTGCAAGATAACGAGATGACTGAAATAAAGAGATTGATTGGTGTGATGAAAGTATGTCAATAATATCGTGCTCTATTTGTAGGAAATTGAAAACCATAAATTTTGGTATATTTATTATTTTTTAATTTTTTTTGTTAGTTTTATAAAATAAAAATATAAATTGACCAATTAAAATATGACACGTGACATAAAGATAAAGATAAGATTTAAAAACTACAGTGATATTAATTCTATATTTAAATATGAATTAAATAAAGGAGAATCTTGGTCTTGGGAAAACATTAAATTGAGGTTTTTGGCTTGAACGATGATTATCACACGTGTTAATTGGTTGTATAAATGTAATGAGTTGTATTTAAAGTTTTTTTCTCTTTATATATTATATAATAGTTATAAAAAATACAAATAAAGTAATAATTAATCTATAAACATTTTTACACAAATTTCATATAATATAGTACTAAGTTTGAATGAAAAATTTGATATAATTAAGAGTCATTCGAAAAAACCCGATTCGTACAAAAAAAAAACAGTAGTGGTGATCGACGATGGTTGTGGTGGCGATCGCGGTGGCCGATGATGGTTGTGTAGAAATAGTAGTAAAAAAGGTTTTGAGAAACACAATATAAGAGGTCATTTACCAAACGTTTAACGAATGAGCATAACAAGAATAAAAAATATTACACAATGATAAACATAAGAAAAACTGATATTCTTACCCAATTAACATTTACCGAATAACAGAGATCCATAAAAATCCGACAAATTCAACCATTATATATTTTTAATGAAAAATATTGCATTCAATCTGTTCCAATTGTACGGTGCTATACCCACCCTTGGATTACACTAGTTGCATGTGTCCCATCATGCTTTTCCTTTTTGTTCAATTATTTAAGGGGTTTTCTAACACCACCACCTCCTATTTCTTTTCCCCTACATTTTCTATACCCCACCTATATAATATAATAAAATAATTAAAATTTATTTATTTTATTTTTCAATTTTAACCTTTTAATATTTTTAGTTTTCATCCTTCAACTTTTTAAATACTTTCTATTATACCCCCTAGGTTTTTTTATCTATACTATAATTACATATATTAAT
>NC_037535.1:2746927-2748644 GCF_001531365.2 Cynara cardunculus var. scolymus
TGATATTTATATAATTACAGTTCCATAATTAAATAAAACTATGTTCAATATTTGGTTCATTTTGAAGTTATTGACGAGACGATTACGATGATGTAACTTATTAAAATCTAAATATATTTTTAATGGTAAAACAAAAATTGAAAAAACAAATAACATATCATAAATTAAATAAATAACTATAAATGTAAATATTAAAAATATTTTTTTCATAGTATATAATATATAATAATATAATTAAATCAAAAAATATTCAATATTTGGCTTATTTCGAAGGTATTGATGCGACGATTATAATGGTGTAACTTGTTAAAATTAAAACGTATTTTTTAAACATATTTTAATTGATATACGATTATGTATGTTAATTTGATCAGGGTATAAAATGATAAATTTAAAAAAAAAGACGTAAAATAAATTAATTAACTAATTATAGGGGCATAAAATGTAAATTTAAAATTTTAAAATTAAAAAAAGTGAATCGGTGTGAGTGTGTGAGGGATATGGTGTGAGAGGAGATGGTGTGTGAGAGGGAAACATTCGACATGGGGGTGGCTAATGGCACCCCTATCATTTGCTAATGCCACCCCTAACTAGCTTTTAATTATATTTTTTTTATGACTAGCTGTGTACCCGCGCAATGCGGCGGGAGTCATGAATTTTAACGATTTTGAAGTTTCACTGGTTTTATAAGACCAGATTTAACGATGATATAGGTTACACTTGATCTTTACATATTAATACAATTTGAATAAATAAGAGTTATGGTTCTAATTACAGACTATCGATGAAAAAATTGTATGACAGTTTAAAATCCAATATATTAAAATTCAACATATAACGACTCCACAAATGTGTTCGATTTACACCAAGAGCAAAGAACCAAAAAACTTGATTAAGATAAACACTCAAAACCAATAAAGAAAACTACAAATTTGACAGATCATAAGCTATGAAAAGACCAAAAAAGATGGGTTTTAGAATGAGATTTCAACTGCTTACCATCTTTCTTGTCCAAAAGCTCAGATTAAAGTTGAATTAATACATGTATATATATATTTCAAAAAAACCCAAGAACATATTATACAGTGCAATTTGGACAGCCTAATCCCAAAATGTATAGCATATATATAAATAAATAACTATAAAAGTATAAATCGTAACATTAAAAAATATTTTTTCACAATATATATAATATATAATAATATAATTAAGTCAAAAACTATTCAATATTGGACTCATTTCGAAGATATTAACGAGACGGTTATAATAGTGTAACTTGTTAAAATAAAAATGTATTTTTTAAATATATTTTATTTGATATATAATTATGTATGTTAATTTGATAAATGTTTAAAATAAAACATTTAAAAGTAAATGACGTAAAGTAATTAATTAACTAATTATAAGGATATAAAATATAAATTTAAAATTATAATTTTAAAAAAATCCATTGAATGTGAGAGATAAATGTATGGGGGGGTGAGTGTATGTGAGGAGAGGAAGGGGTGAAAAAGTGAAAAGAGTATCTTGGTCATTTAAAATTTTAAGACTTTAAGACTTTTGATGAATTTGCTTAATAAGATAGTATAGATTTTTTGTTTTTTTGTGATTATTACTTTTTATTTTATTATTATTTAAAGAAAATTTTAATTAATATATATTATTATTTTATTTTCTGTTTTATTTATTTATTTATATTATATTTTAATTAATATAA
>NC_037535.1:2749418-2754755 GCF_001531365.2 Cynara cardunculus var. scolymus
AATATTATATATATATGTAAAGTATATATATGTGTGTATATATATATATATATAATATAACTTAATTAGCATATATATGTATTAAATAATAATAATAATTAAATATAATATATTATTAAATCGATTTGATGTTTTAAAAATGCACAAGTTTCAATGAATCAACACCCCTTACTAAGAGGGTGCCATTAGCACTGCCCTTTAAAAATGCACAAGTTTCAATGAATCAACACCCCCTACTAAGGGGGTGCCATTAGCACTGCCCTTGACATGGGGTAGAAAGTGATCACAGAGGTGGCAATATCAACCCCCTTTTTAATATTTAATTTCTTAATAGCTAAGTTTTCTATTTACTTTGTTTATTGTTATTTGCTTTATGTCATTTTTATTTATGCAAAAAGCTCGTTTATTAAATACTTATTGGATAAACATTTTATTCTTTTTTTGATTAACCTGGATATTTAACCCGTTATGTGAGTCGATTAATTTCAGGACGACCATCTGCTCTGCAGATAGTCTGGAGTCACCGTATTTGAACCTCCTTGACCACAAAAGGATTTGTATTTCTCCGAGGATTTGAACCTGGGACCTCCAGGTACCTTTGATCTTTGGAGCCAAGCTCAAACCAATCAGACACCACCCTTGTGGTTATAAACATTTTATTCTTAAGGATCTGTTTGATTTATAAGATTGTTTTCGAGGAATTTGGATTTTATGAGGGATTTGGATTTGAATTGATTTAAAATCATTGATGTGTTTGATTTGTATGGTTTAAAATGGAATTGGGTTTCATTATTTATAAATAACTTATAGAAAAAATTATCAAAATAATTGAATTACATTTTTATTAATCGATTATTACAAAACAAATGTTTTTAACGTTTTTTAAAACCTTATTGCATACAATCCGACGAAATCCCATAAGGATTTCAAAATCTTATGTTTGAGGATTTCAATTAAATCCTAAAATTTCAAATCTGGATAATCCAACAAACCAAACATGAGATTGAAATGAATTTGAAATGGGATTGAAATGGATTTGAAATGCAGATCCCCCAAATCCATTTCATTCCTTCAAACCAAACGAGACCTAAAAGAAATTATCTTCACTTATCTTTACGGAGTTAGTGACTACCAGCTAAAGACCACTTTCAGAACAAATGCAAACCACAAAGATGATTTATAGACTTGTTAAAGGTTAGGTCTCACCATCAGACTTTTCACTAAACCTCAAGGACCAAAATTAGAGTTTACTCTAAGTTTTATATATATGAAATTTCATCTCTGTTTGCATATATGAAACTCTATATTTACATGTGAATGTTTCCCATATGAAACTTTTTTTTTTATTAAGAGTTGTAACCAATTGTTTCATATACTTGATTCATATATGAATTAACAATCAATAAACAACATCATATTTAACAAATTAATTCAGTAGTTTATATCCATATATTGTCTCCCATGAAAAATGGTCTAATAGAATTCTTATACGAAAATACATTTTAATGTTATTATCGCTTTTGATTTCAAACAAATAAGATTTTTAAGAAAAATGATAAATCTGTTAAATATGGTAGATATTAAATAAAAACAATCAAAACAATGGGTGGGTTTTTCACCTATTAAAGCGCTACGTGAGCTGGGTTCAAAACGTCATAATACAGTTCGGTTTATATTTTGGTCAATGGTAGTATAGTAGATAAAAATAAAGAGGGGGGGGGGGAATAGTCATTTCTGACATTTGTTCAACATTTTCATCAAACTGTTGTTTTATTTAGACAAAAATAAAGACTAGGGGTAAAATAGTCATTTTTGATATTCAGAATGTTTATTCAACACAACAACCGAACAATAACTTATTTGTTAATATACAGACAACTATATCAATACAAACATTTATATCCATACAGGTCTTAACAGAAAACGAACCGAACAATCCCTACGCCTGTATTGCAACATTTAGAAGAAGTCTATTTGAAACCACATTTACAATATATTGTAAATACTTTAATAAATTTATTCTTGAAATTAAAAAAAATTCAAATATTATCACATTTGAAAAATGTGAATATAAAAACAAGTACTTGACTTTGATAGAGCAAATTGTATGAAAAAAATAACATACTTTAATTTGATTTTTATTTTGAATAATATATTTTTAAAACTTTTATTTTAATATCTAAAATATAAAATTTTAAATATTTAAATACCCGAATAATCAATTAAAACTAGCATACTTTTTTTTTCATGCAATATCGGCATTTTGACAACATTGGAATTGATTTAATAGGACACTCCCTATAAATAGACTGTAAATTGATTTTTGAATTTTTCTGCTTGCTAAAAGCTTCGAAAAACTCTCCCCCTCATCGACCGGAACCTGTTGCCGGCGATCAGGTATTCCGACGACGATAAAATACATAAGTTAAGCAGAATAGATTATTGCTACGTTTTCTTTATTTATTGGAATGGAAGATTCTTCGTCTCAAGTTCCTTTGCCACCTTCGGCGGAGGAGTTGATAAGGAAGATATGTATACAGAAATGTATAGCACCACCGGATGTTTATGCCCGCCGGTTGCTTGCGACGGACACCGAAGCATCGGCGATAGTAATTTTGAATAAAATTGCTGCTTCGAGTAACATCCGTACGTTTTCGGGCTTCATTGTTCACATGGTAAAGGCGGATACAATGGCGGCTTCTTCTTCCTCTGACCAAGTTTTTCGTTCACCACAGAGGAAATCGCCTCCCTCTTCTTTTACTGCTGGAGGTCCTCAAAGTAAATACTCTTTCTCATGGAAGCATTTGGAAGTCGTTATTTTATTTTTAGTTGCATTTTTTTTGTTTTAGATCGTAATGATCCATCATATCATGTGTTTTCACTTGTTTTTTGTGTTGTTGTGGTTTAGGGTTTATCCAGGCCCGTTTCTGACATTTTTTAGGCCCTGGGCGAACATAAAAACAGGGTTCCCACTGCAAGAAACAAGGCTTTTAGCAACGACTTTTGTTGTTGCTAAAAGTCCGTTTATCATTAGAAAGAGTATATAACAACATGTCATCGCTATAACTTGTAACACATGTCATCGCTAAAAGGCGTATCGTCAAAGCTCACTTTTCTTGTGGTGACCTCCGGTAATAAATGTTTTTCATTAGTATAAAATTGAGCACAAGAAATGCTAATAATTTACTGAGTAAAGAAATCTTATKTATCTTTATTATAGATATAYAAGAGAGTACTTAAATTTACGTACTTTTTATTATGTAATTTTAAACCAAGAGTATAGAAACTATGGTTGATAAATTTTTATAAAAAGTAAGAAATTTTTACTTTATAACAAGAAATGTGTTATTTTGATACAAAAAGAGATTTCGTGTTAATGAAATAAACGTGAGGTCAATGAGAGATACATAATAAAGAAGATTATCAAGGTTTTCTAGACAAGTAGACAAATGAAGATCAATAAGAATATGAAAGAAAAGATGATCTATTGAGATATAGTAAAAATAAATAATGAATTAAACATATAATATGCAAACTCAAYAAATGATTGTTTGARCWTTTAAATAGAATCTTATGGTGTGGTGGAATCCCAATGAAAGATACATAAGTCAAACAATTGATGAAAATATTTAAATTCTATTTTCCTTTTTTTTTGYTCAACTAAAATAAGATGTTAATATTAAAAGTTTATGGAACATGACATATATAAGAGACATTACTAAATACATCTAGCTATAAAAAAATATTTATTGATTAATCACAAAACCATGAAACACGTCATAAATCATAAGAACAATAGATTAATTGTAAAAAAAAAGTAAAATATTTTATGTAGAAGCAAAATTAGATAACAATAGTCAACAGAAACAATTAGAACAACATAACCAAATAGCAATAGTCAATAAAAATAGAAATTGATAAAAATATCTAACAAAAATATACAGCAATAGCAAGCACATGATCTTAACGTTGAATTGTTGAAGCACGAAAATAGTCAAGTATATAGAGATAGCAATAGYCAATATCATTGGACCTTGTTGGAGATAAAAAAAAAATTAGAGGGGTAATAAACAATATCATATAATGAATAACCAATTAATTTTTTTTATTTTCTTCTCTAATGTAATTAGTTGATATATTTTTGGGCTACTAAATTATTTTTGTCTCTTATTATATGCTACAATTTTTTGGTTTCTTTAATTTATTAAATTCTTTTAGACTACTATATATTTTAAAGGAAAAAATTTGGGCCCCTGATATTTTTGGGCCGCCCTCCCCCAGGGACAGCCCTGGGTTTATCCTAAAATGTATAGTTTGTTGTCTGAAAGTAAATCTGGCTATTTTCATCTATTATAAGTATTCTATTTAATCGTTTAGAACATTTTGTTCCTTATTCAGAGTTCTTCTGGTTTAGTTAATCGCAGTCATCATATTCTTTCTTGAAATAGATACATTCATGGCCTCTCAAAAGTATTTGGAATTATAGCAGAATGGTTACTATTTTTGGTATACTTTAATTCAGTAACCACAGTTCAAATATGGATGCTTGTTATAGAATGGAGGATGTAAGAAGTAGAATGCTTAAGTGTGGTGTTCAAAATGTGAAGAAATTAATGTCATTGTTTGAGTTTGGATTAACTTTCTTATATCAAGTGGAGGAAATTTTGAATTTGTTCTAACCTCGGTGTCAATATCTCGGATGTTTATATAGACAATAGATCCTTAACTTAATCAAAGATGTTCCATTTTGATGCGAATTTGTATTCATGAAACCATCAGTTCCTTACCTTAATATAAAGAGGAAGAAAGATRTAATGTTGAATAATATTCAGGAAATCTTGTATATATAGGATTGCTAAGTTTTTTCTGGTTTGGGTGCAGAAAGTGCATGYTATTTTTCTCCAAATGTAYGCTCACCCGGTTCTAGTTACGAGTCTAGAACCATTCCTGAGTACTTCCCTAGATCTCCAAATGATGGTTATGGTTCTTTGGTTACTAAGCAAATTATAACATTTTCATCGTCAGGTTTCAAGGACGCCAATCCTGACACCACCACTTGTCACTTGACTGAACCTTCGGCCTTTACTCATCGTGTTTCTTCGGTTCTAAAACAGCTTACATTCTCACCTTGCTCTAGTTTGAAGGATGCAAATCTTGGAAACATTTCACAGCACAATCATGTTTCCCCGTTACAAAGACAGCTTATATTCTCACCGGACTGTAGTTTGGATGCTGCAAATGTGAGTAAAGAAAGACAACAAGTTTTTGACTCTCCAAATGCCAGCCATCCTTTTTCTGCGGTCCAGAAGCAACCTACTCTATCATGGTGTTCTAGTT
>NC_037535.1:2754855-2798072 GCF_001531365.2 Cynara cardunculus var. scolymus
TCATGATGTATCTCGCTGCATTGTGCGAGTACGCTTCTAGTTATATTATAAAGCATTTGACAAAAAAAATTTAAAACTATTTTTTATGCATTAAATACTGTTTAATGATGTATATTACTAAAATTTCAATATTACACGTATGTACAACTTATTAAAGCTTCATGTTTGAATTCGTGTAACTAACTGCAGATAAACATAATCAAATACTGGATATGTATCTCATTTAAAATATAAAAAATCTAAAATATATTTAGGATAATCATTGAATTCTAACAAAATACTAAATATTATCTCTATATAAGAATTATATTATTAAAAAAAAATGACTTCATTATTAAATCTAATCTGTACTATATTATAAAACATTTAACAAAAATTCTTACAAACTATTTTTATACATTAAATACTATTTATTGATGCATATTACTTAAAATTCAAGATTACAAGTAAATTGTCCATATGTACAACTTATTAAAGCCCCATTATCAAATCCGTGTAACTAACTGCAGATAAATATAATCAAATACTGAATAAATATCTCATTTTAATTATAAAAAATCTAAAATATATTTAGGATAATCATTGAATTATAACAAAATACTAAATATTATCTCTATATAAGAATTATATTATTAAAACAAAAATAAACGACTTCATTATTAAATCTAATCTATACTATATTATAAAGCATTTGACAAAAACTCTTACAAACACTTTTTATGCATATTATTTAAAACTCAAGATTAAAAGTAGATTGTGAGTAATTACAACTTATTAAAGCTTCATATATGAATTCGTGTAACTAACTGCAGATAAACATAATCAAATACAGGATAAACATCTAATTTTAAATATAAAAATTTAAAATATAATTAGGATAATTATTGAGTTCTAATAGAATACTTAATTATTATCTTTATAAAATGTTATATTATTAAATCTAATCTATACTATATAATTGATCATTTGATAAAAACTATTAAAAACTAGTTTATGCATTAAGTACTGTTTATTGATGTATATTACTTAAAATTCAAGATTACAAGTAAATTATTCGTATGTACAATTTATGAAAGATCCATGTTTGAATTCGTGTAAATAACTGTAGATAAACATGATCAAATATTGAATATGTATCTCATTTTAAATATAAAAAATCTAAAATATATTTAGGATAATAATTGAATTATAACAAAATACTAAATATTATCTCTATACAAGAATTATATTATTAAATAAAAAATAAATGACTTTATTATTAAATCTAAATTAAATTACAATAAAAAATAGAATTAAAGAAATTATACAAAAAATAAGAACTTTTAAATATTTAATTTGATTCTAAAATCGATACATTTTTTTTTCAAAATTTTATGATATCTTCAAATTTATATTTTATTCAAAAAAATAAAAACAATATTGTTTTTTCAGTACCATATAAAATCGTATTATAACATCGACGGAGATAGAATAAAATGAAACATTAAAATCGAGATGCATCTCGCTGCATTGCACGAATACCCTTCTAGTAAAATTTAAGGTCCTTTTTGGTTTGTAGGATTTGATAGGATTTCGAGGGATCTTAAATTCAATTACAATTCCAATCCCATGGTTGGTTTGAATGATTGTTTGGATTTGAAAATGAAGTCCCATAAACATGGGATTTAGAAATTCCATGGGAATGGTTGTATTTTATGATATTTCATAGGATTTATATATAATAATATTAAAAATATGTTGATAACATTTATTTTATAATAATTAATTAATAAAAAGGTAAGAGGAAATTACAGTTTTAGTCCTTGTGGTTTATTGATAATTTTTATTTTTGTCCTTATAGTTTTGTAATTATAATATTTATCCCTATAATTTATAATTTATAATTTTTTCATTATTATGATTTAAAATTTATTGCTTTTATCATCCCTATGGTTATAAATTATTTCTATTTTAATCTTTCATACTTAAAAGTAATGTTTTGGCCTCGAAGGCGAAAATAGAAATGAATTATATATCATAGGGATGAAATACACAATTTTTAACAAACCACAGGGACGAAAAACGTAATTTACTCAAAAAGTAATTTAATTATTTTTATTAATCTATACTATATTATAAAACACTTGACAAAACTCTTAAAAACCACTTTTTATGTATAAAATATTGTTTATTAATACATATGGAAGAGTACTCGCGCAATGCAGCGATACACATCTCGATTTTAATGTTCTATTTTATTAATTGTCTCTGTCGATGTTATAATACGATTTTATGTATTTTTAAAAAAACAATAATGATTTTATTTTTGAATAAAATATAAATTTGAAGATATCATAAAAATTTGGAAAAAAACATATAAATGTTAATATCAAATCAACTATTTAAAAGTTATCATTTTTATGTAATTTCTTTAATTTATTTTTTATTACAATTTAATTTAAGTTTAATAATGAAATAATTTATTTTTGGTTTAATAATATAACATTTTATAAAGATAATAATTAAGTATTCTGTAAGTAATTAATGATTATCCTAATTATCTTTAAGATTTTTATATTTAAAATGAGATGTTTATCCTGTATTTGATTATGTTTATCTACAGTTAGTTACACGAATTCAGATATGGAGCTTTAATAAGTTGTACTTACGCACAATCTACTTGTAATCTTGAGTTTTAAGTAATATGCATTAAAAACAGTACTTTACGCATAAAAAGTTGTTAATAAGAGTTTTTGTCAAATGCTTTATAATATAGTATAGATTACTTAAAACTCAAGATTACAAATAGATTGTGTGTAAGTACAACTTATTAAACATAATCAAATACATGATAAACATCTCATTTTAAATATAAAAAATATAAAATACAATTAGGATAATCATTAAGTTCTAACATAATACTTAATTATTATCTTTATAAAATATTATATTATTAAACCAAAAATAAATTATTTCATATTAAACTTAAATTAAATTATAATCAAAAAATAAATTAAAAAATTACATAAAAATGAGAACTTTTAAATAGTTGATTTGATATTAAATTGATATATATATTTTTAAATTTATATGATATCTTCAAATTTGTATTTTATTCAAAAATAAAACCATTTTTTTTAAAAACACATAAGACAGAGAGTAAAATTGAATATTAAAATCGATATGTGTCTCGCTGTATTGCGCGAGTACTCTTCTAGTTGTTTATAATTTGTTTTTATAAAATTGGAATTCAGATCCATTCCAAATTCTACAATTCAAATACACCAAATATTCCAAATATTTACAAATCCAAGTTCCTCCAATTTTAAATTCTTTCATGAAATCCAAATCCGTTAAAGTCATTCATCAAACCAAACCTCTCAGGGGTTTTTCCTATAATAATCAAAGTTTAAGGACTGATTACGTAATAATTACTAAACCATAGGGACCAAATCCGTAATTTACTCAATAAACAATTATGTTCATATCACAATGGTAAGACTAACGGCTACGCTATCCCCGTTTATACGTAAAAACCCAAATCCTTCCTTCCCTATTGATCGGCTGTGACTTCCGATCGATCGGAGAAACCAATCAAAACCCTAAGAAGAACCACAAAACATGCATGATTCAATCAAACTCACAAGAAAAGTTCAGAAATCTGCTGACGCTGAAGCCCTAGCAGTACAACTACGCATTGAATTTGTTTAGCCATGGGTAATAAGATCGCAAGAACGACGCAAGCTTCGGCGTCGGAGTATTACCTCCACGACTTACCCTCGTCGTACAATTTGGTGCTCAAGGAAGTGTTGGGAAGAGGCCGGTTCTTGAAGTCGATACAGTGCAAGCACGACGAAGGATTGATTCTAGTCAAGGTCTATTTCAAGCGTGGTGACTCCGTTGATCTTCGGGATCATGAGAGAAGATTATCGCAGATTCGGGAGATATTTGGCCGTATTGAAAACCCTCACGTTTGGCCTTTCCAGGTTTGCTAAATTATATACTTTGTGCCATATCAGTAAATAACCCAATGAAAGTAGGTAGAAATTAAATTATCAAATTTATTTCATTTATTAAAAGTTGAGTGTAGATTGTTCATGTTGCCATCATCAATGCTGCCAAGCTGATCACTGCTTACTTTATCATACTCCCTCCATTCCAAGATGGAGACAATACTTTGAATCAGGGTGTGAAGAGTTTGGTTCCATTAGTTTATACTTGTTATTCTATTTTCTACTTTGTGGGTCAATTTCCTGTAATCGATTACAACAATGCATATGCATCATATATATCGACCCACAGAATGAAATTGATGAATGGCAAAAGCTAATGAGCCTTGGCTTTTCTAATGACAAACTGATTTTGAACTTTTAGAGGGAAAAATGATAAATACATAGAACTCTAGCATGCAGGCAACTAATGGTATCGATGTTGCAACAAATCACTTTGGGTTTGCGTTTAAAAGCACTAGGTTGGGCTCAAAATTAAAAAGAAAGCACCTTCTTTTAAGAACAGAGGGAATGGTTGTTATGTCTACAATAGAGAAAAACAGTTCGAAAGTGTGAATCCATTTTCAATAATGGATTCTTTTATCACTGGGGAATTGGTTTAGAATTCCTATAATTTCATAATTGGAAAGTGGATGCATAATTGTAGTATGTTTTAGGTATTTATACATTCCGGCTAGATTTCCGAGGAGTTTTAAATAAATAAATGCTATGTTATGATGCAGAAGATTCATAGTGTCACAATTGATTTATGGGTTGAAGAGCACTCAATAGTATCATGATTGATAAATTGAGGTGTGCTTAAAGTATCATAAGTTATGAGAAGTTTATTCTCTATGATCCAGGTGACTCCATTATCTGGACTAATTTGGTGTAATTAGAATTCAAAATGCTACGATATTGTCGCGGCCCAAAGGTGCCAGGTGACGGAAAAGACAGATTTAGAATGGTCATATTTTCATAATTGGTAATTATAAGAATGTGTATAGTATCATCAGAAAGTTGGTGTAGAATGTCTTATGGTATAGTCTAGGCAACTCTATCATTAGGCGTATCTCCAAAGCAATCTGGCTTTTCTACTCAGAATGCTATCTTTTGCTGTGGTTCCCAAGGACATAAAAGACTGAGGAAATGCTTTTATCCGTCGGAAGTTGAAGAATGCTTAACAATATTAAGGTTGGACAATTGACGTAGAATGTTCCTTAACTCAGTGTAGGTAACTCCTTAATTTGGTCATATCTTCAAGAAATCTTTAGACTGTGTTAAGATAGTAGCATTAGATTGACCTCTCGTGAATGGCAACTTCTCATTATGTGCAAAGGTGAGAACTAACTAGCAAAACCATAAATCATGCGTATATGTGGATCAGATGAAAAGTAAGGATATTTGAATAATATAAATGTGTATATGGATTCTACTTGGTATTATGCATGAAACAATGAAATTATGTTCGAAGCAACCCCATTTTGGATTTACAAATTTCTTCCCGCATTTGTTTCAAATATATCTGCCTACTCAGAGTGGGATCTTTCTCAACTTCCTTTTTTCTAGTGTAAAAGTACCCGAGAATGTTGATGTTGAAAGTTTTGAACTTTCAGGATGAGGGAACATGCTACTTGTATTTCTGCATGCACACAGGAAATTATTTAATCACACTAGGCCATTATTGAAGCTAACTTGTTCTTCGTTATGTCCTAAAAATATCAAGAGGAGTATATTTCTTCACCCCTTTTAGGTGCCTCTGATTTTGCAGTCAAAAAGGCACAAAGGATTTCTATGACTTCTCATTTCAACAAAATTTATTTTACTTATTTTTTAATAAATGGAATGTGTTGCAGTTTTGGCTCGAAACAGATAAAGCTGCTTATTTGTTGAGGCAGTACTTCTTCAATAATCTTCATGACCGATTGAGTACACGGCCTTTCCTCAGCCTTGTTGAGAAGAAATGGTTGGCGTTTCAGGTTGACACCTTGTTTCTTAAGTTAGTCATATTGATAATTCATTGGTACTATAGTGGTACATGTTTCAGTTTTTGTATCATATCCAAATTAATTTTTTCTAAAGAGCAATCCTTATGTGTTGTTGTGTAGTTGCTTTATGCAGTACAACAGAGTCATGCTAATGGAGTTTGTCATGGTGAGCTTATTGATTTGAGGAAGTCGTTTATGTAGTCTTTATCATGTATGGTTTCTGTTGTCAGCTGCATAATATGAATACTGCAGGGGATATCAAATGTGAGAATGTGCTGGTGACTTCTTGGAACTGGCTTTACCTTGCTGACTTTGCATCGTTTAAACCAACCTATATTCCGCACGACGATCCATCCGATTTCTCCTTTTTCTTTGATACTGGAGGAAGAAGACGCTGCTATCTTGCACCGGAGGTGAGTGGTCCTTACTAAAATGTGTTCTAATACATCTTGCGTTCCAATTTATAAGTGCATTTTTGTTCTTAATTACTAAGTTAAGTGCTCTTATAATTTGGAATGGAACTACTAAATAATATCTAAAAGCACTTTTTGGCTTCATAACCGGGTATAACTCGGAAGCTGATCTACATGGGTGCATATGTGGCGCTGTTCATACTCTCCAAATAGGGTTGTTAATAGTTATAGTAGATTTTGTCCATTGGTGTGTGTGTATAATATGTTTATACGTTTCCCCCGGGAATAATATGTTCTTTGTTGGTATAGACGTATAGTAGCTAAGTTGCAATTGCATATGGCTAAAGGACCATTTAGACTTTTTATAGTGCATCCTTTATCTTTAAACAAGAAAAAAGGAAACAAGAGTTTTCTTCATGAGAACTTGTGTTGGAGGGCTTTTAGTTTATTTGTTTTCACTTTTCCAGTCCATCATAAACTGTGAATTGATGGCAGTTGTGTGATAGAGAAGCTATTGTGCTGGTGGTGTTTGCTAGATTCTGCTAGCAATGAAGGTGATGCTGCGTTGTTGGCTGGGGTTGTGGATGATTGGAGGGGTCCAAGTATGCTGTATGCATGGTAGAGTAGTATGATTTTGATTTAATGCTTGGTAGTTGGGTGTAAGATAGTGCTCGTGGTGACAATCGGAAGAAGAAAAAAACAGAGTCTACAACTCTATCTCGAAAACGAGAAGTTAACAGTTTCGGGTGTGTTGGCCTTTCTGGTCAAAGATGTTAGATGCTTTCTGTGGCAATGTTGAAAAGAAGGAAATACAAAAACCTAATAAGCTCTATGAACCATGCCAGATGGAAGATAGTCAAGTGTACAAAATTGTAAAATATCAATATATTTACTATTTTGGGGACTTCGCTGCCTCAGAAAGATGGACAAAATTTGTTTCTTTCTTCTTTTTATTGATAAATTAGACCCTTCTTGTTAGACCCAAGCCATGCTAATTGGCAATTGACTTTTAATTCTAGAAGTGTACATATTCAACTACTTGTGCATATTGTTAGTAATCAGTTTTCATCAAGTAGGGCTTTACTACTTTGTCCTCTATATGGCCGTGAGAGCATCTTTATTGTTATACAGGGTTTTCCTATGTTTTAATTGGAGGATGGAATAACTGCTTGTCTGCTTCTTTGACCTATGTTTTGCAAGCTTAAATCTTAACCATTTACACAACTACTCTGAGCTAAGTTAAAGCTTAACGCCACTCTTTCCCTGATAGCTTTGCAGCAGTTCTGGTGGAAGCTTGTGAAAACCTTTTTGCATTCACTCATTCTGCTTCTTATCTTCTCACTCTCTACTTCTCCTCAAATTTGTACTTCTTTGCTTTCTCAACAGATATAATTATAGATAGGTTTTACTGATCATGTGATTGATTTTCAGAGGTTTTATGAGCATGGAGGTGAGATTCAAATTGCACATGATGCACCTTTAAGGCCATCAATGGACATCTTTGCTGTTGGGTAAGGCTTTTGCTATTTAATTCAGCTTTTTATCTTTTTGATGCCACACATTGGTTTTTTTTTTTGATTAACCTGGATATCCAACCCGCTATGCGAGCCGACTAATCCCAGGGCGACCACCTGCTTTGCAGATAGCCCGGAGTCACCGCATTTGAACCTCCGTGGCCACAAGGGGATTTTTATTCCTCATTGTATTTGAACCTGAGACCTTCTGGTACTTTTAACCTTTGGAGCCAAGCTCAAACCAATCAGGCACCACCCTTGTTTTTTATCTTTTTGATGCCACACACTGGTTTGCATTCTCACTTCCATAGATAATAGTACAAATAAATGTATTGTAATTGGCAATCTAGTTATGCATCTGTCATCACGAGTAACGAAACCAGCAAGAAATATAGGGGGTGGCTCAATGATCTTTTGGGGTTTCACACTAAGCACCAGGTTGGACCCTCTTGTAGAAACCCTTCAAGGACTTCACTAATAAGAAAGAAGATAGAAGTTAAAGGCTTAAAGCATAAATGAATGAAACAGCCAAGTCACCCAACTGATAACCGTGTTGTATAGTTATGTGCTTGTTGCTCTTACACCTGCCTTCCTCGCATTAGGTAATTTGGCTAATTGGTCTAAGAAATGAATATATCTTATTAATTTGCTTTTGCATAAATTTTAGATTTTAAAATGTATTGACAAATACAAAAAATTATGTCTATGTCAAGTTTCTTGACTTAGCCTTGCTGCCAAAGAAACTATAAAGTTACAGTCAAATTCATCTGGCTGTTCTCTTTTACACATTCTTGTTTCAATATCAGTAGTTGCACATGCTTGAACGGTGTCATTATTATTAATTCCTTTCCGTTGTTTTTATGAAATTAGTTTCAATTTTGCTAAGCCATGGAGCTGCTGTGTAACCTAGCTATGATTGTATCTGGGAGTGCAGGGGCGGAACACGGGCCTTGTATTCTAGGGGGTGGAAGAGAATAGTTAATAGTTAATATAGATAAGTCCTATTATAAAATTAATCACATATTTAAGGCCGTGTCAGCTTTATCTATAATCTGGTGTCATCGTCAATCCGATGTCATCTAAAATGATACATTTTTCTATTTTCAAATCTACTTGGTTATAGTTTCCTTAGAACGTAGATTTTACATATATAATTCTCATAAAATATGAAAATTTCTTGATGTTCAGTTTAACAAGTAAGTATATTGTTTTGATATTTTTAGATCAGATCTTTTATACAAAAGATAGCTCGTTTATAGAAAATAATTGCATCCTTTTAATTGAACGACAAATTAACATATGTTTAATTTAATTGATAAATTACTGCAATTCTTGTCCTTTAATAATATTCTATTAACTTCACAATTATAATCACTCTATTTAATCGTTATATTATAAGAATTTCGTTTCAATATATTATGTAATGATTATATTTATCGTCAATATTTATATATAAACTTAGTATTTTATAACTATAAATCTTGTTATATAATTGTTTCACAATAAAAACATATAACTTCTATTTTAAGTTGTTATAGTGGATATGCATAACTCATACCATTATTAATTTATATATTGCATGTCTATTATCAAACAACAATAACAAATAAGAAACAATATCAACAACTAAATTCTAAGTAAGCCCTAAAATATTTAGCCTGATCACAAACAAATAATAAAAATGTAAATCCCTAATTACGGAATTCACCGTAAACATTTAGCCTTAAATAAAAAAAAAACAAATAATACTTAGCCCTAAATAATCCCAAATAATGTAAAGCCAACTAAAAATATAATTAAAATACTAAGTGAAGTCTTTTATTGAACTTGGTGCCTTGCCCTCTTGGTGAGTGATTATGTGAGAGAGGGGCCATGTAAAATTTCAAATGAAATATTACCAACTTATTGACTCATCCCTACTAAGCATAATCAAAAGCACAGGGGCCATGCCCCCCTGTAGCCATATATGCCATCCGCCATTGTGGGAGTGAAACCATCCTCTGCATTTGTTGGGGAAGGCTGTATGTTGGAGTAGAATCTAGAAATTGTGGGGGCCATTTTGTCTTTCCTTCTCTTTCTTATTGTTATCATTATAATTCTTTTTTGTAATTGTTTTCACAAGCTTCTTATGCATATGTGAAGACCTACTTTTGAAATTCAATTCATTATGGTTGTCTTCACAACACTCATGCTAAACTAGCATCGAAGACGCAACATTGATAAATTCCATCCCCTTGAAAAAGTTGTGGCATTTATTGCAGGAGTCCTACTGAAGTTGGATACAACTAATGATAATATGTGTAACTAAATATTATATACTTAAGAAAACGTGTAGCTAAAGTTGGGTTGAACTCGGCTTTATGCTAATTATTTTTGTTGAGCATGTAATGCCACAAAGTAGTTGATGCTGAAAAATGAAAGCAGAATTATAAAGGAAGGTTGAGAGGATGAGCAAACCTAGATAGGCTCGGTTACTCCGATGGCACACCTTCATGTTTTTAGTTATTCAAATCATCCTCTATGATGGCGCACTTTCATCATGTATATAGTTATTCAAACCAATGGTTGCGCTATCACATGTTCTTTTTGCAATCTATATTCCATCTTGTCTACCATCTTTTTCGTACTTCTTGAATATTATTGGTTAAGGGAAGTCCCCCCCCCCCCCCCCCACCCCACCCCTCTCTATATTGCACTTATCTGCTTGTTTCTCCAGGTGTGTCATTGCAGAACTTTTCCTTGAGGGTCAGCCCCTCTTTGAATTATCTCAACTACTTGCCTATCGGAGGGGGCAATTTGATCCAACCCAGCATTTGGAGAAGGTACACTTATCACGACTTTCCTTTGTTGGGTCTCATGTTTCCCTCTCCTCTTTATAACCCAAGTTTTATTTTAATGTTATATATGACTCATTGTGCACCTCGTCATTGTTATTTTATCATTGCATACCAAATGTATTATCAAAAGGCCACAAGATTCATGAGAAGTATCTCCCATCGTCTTAGATGCTATGAAGATATCTCTCAATTTACCATGCTAAAGTTGGTGGGGTCGTATTGAGCTTTTGTTCTTTCGTCATGAGCATAATTTATAAATCTATGGATTACATAGCCCTAATACAACAACTTACTTAAGCTCTTTTTGGATAGTGTCTTGCATCTCTTTGAGATCACATGGAAGTCTTAAAGGTAGCATCAATTTTATTTTTTTTACCTTAGCTGCGTAGCCCATCCCCTGATTGTCACTAATAGGAGGAGCCTTATTATGCTTCGTACCAAATAGTGTCCGCTTTATCCACACACCTAGACTCACGGTTTTAAAACGCGTCTAATAGAGGAGATATCCAGTCCCTTATAAGGCAACCTTAGTTTCCCTCCTCAACCAATGTGGGATCTTACAATTCTGTAACATCCCAAGCCAACCTTACCAAATATTGTCCGCTTTGTCCAGACACCTGGACTCACTGTTTCAAAGCGCGTTTGATAGAGGAGGTATCTAGTCCCTTGTAAGGCAACCTTTGTTCCCCTCCCCAACCCATGTGGGATCTTACAATCCACCCCCTTGGGATCCCAACATCCTCCCTGGCACACCAGTCCGGTTCGCGGCTCTACCATCTGTAACATCCCACATTGGTTGGGGAAGGGAACGAAGGTTTCCTTATAAGGGGACTTGATATCTCCTCTATCAGACGCATTTAAAAATCGTGAGTCCAGGTGTGTGGACAAAGTAGACAATATTTGTTACAGTTGGCGTGGGATGTTACAATGCTTCCATCTAAATTTTCTGACCGAAGCTAAAAGCTAGGTGATCCTCAGTTTCATTTGCTCCTACATGTGATGCAAGCCTTATCTTCCCCTGTGCCATTCTGTCTCAATACCTAATCTATAAAATCTTTTTGTTTGTAAATCAATTTTTTTAAAGCAGCAAACCAGATAATGAAAGAGCACGTGTTAATGTTTGTACTAGCTCTATAGCCCATAGAAGTTTCTACTCCACAATTTGGAACAAGGAATGTTTGAATTATCCCATATAGTTCTCCACTTCTCTATTTGGTCTTTTCTCTTGCTTTTGATCCTGCTAATCTTAAGATGCATCTTGTTTCAAGATTGCTGCAGCACTGGATAAAAATCCAAGCATTTTGTCATCCGTGAGAATATCATGAAAAGTTTAGGAGATGATGGAGGTTAATTTAGAGTCATGAAAATTGTTTAGACATGAACTCATATTATGTGGACCAAATTTTTGCGGGCCTGTATTTAATCTTGCAAAAAAGTTGGTTCATGCGTATAATTTGTTATACGGTCTGGTGCAGATTCCAGATTCCGGTATACGCAAGATGATTCTTCATATGATTCAGCTTGATCCTGATTTACGCTGTTCTGCTGAGAGCTACCTGCAGAGCTATGCAGGCGTTGTGTTTCCATGCTACTTCTCACCATTCCTGCACAATTTATATTCCAATTTGAATCGAAATAATTCTGATTCTCGGGTAAGATTTTCCAGAGTTTCTGTTTTCTAGTCACTAAACATTCTTTTTATTTATCTAACATGCTTGGCTATCATTAACTTTGATGCAGGTTGCACTGTGCCAGCTTTCCTTCCCAGAGATACTTAAACAGATGTTAGGAAATAGAGCTGGTGAGGAGACTGTGCATGGACTACACTTTGGAACAAATGTTACCAATCGTCGAACATCACATGCAGTGGACAGACAAAATTTGGTATCGATGAAAGGCCACTCACAGACGGAGAAAGAAAAGAAAAGATTGAGTTTTGATCATTTTGAACTTCGGGGTGATATTGGTACTCTACTTATTGATGGTAAAGAAAATACCCGTTATGCTAATGTAAAGCCAAAAATGGAGGATGCTATCTCTTCTACAAATTCTCAAAAACAGTCGGCCGTTCAATCTCCTGGAAAACTACTTCAAACTATCTCCAATGTATTTAAAAGGAATCATCATCCCTTTCTGAAAGAGATCACGATGAGTGATTTGAACTCGTTGCTATCTGACTATGACAATCAGTCAGATACGTTCGGAATGCCGTTCCTACCATTACCCCAGGATAGCATGAGCTGTGAAGGGATGGTTTTGATTGCCTCACTTCTCTGTTCTTGTATACGCAACGTCAAAATGCCACAACTAAGGAGGAGTGCGGTGCTTCTCTTGAGATCTTGTTCATTATATATAGACGATGAAGATCGGTTGCAGCGTGTCCTTCCATACGTAATCGCTATGCTTTCTGATTCAGCTGCGATTGTTCGTTCAGCTGCCTTGGAGACTTTATGTGACATTCTGCCTTTGGTCCGAGATTTTCCTCCCAGTGATGCTAAAATCTTCCCAGAGTATATTCTTCCAATGCTTTCCATGCTTCCTGATGATCCGGAAGAAAGTGTGCGGATCTGTTATGCGGGCAACATATCGAAGCTTGCACTAACTGCTTACGGATTTTTGATCCACTCAATAAGCTTAACAGAGGCAGGAGTTCTGAATGATTTAAGTTCCACTCAGAAGTCAGGAGCATCATCCCATGAAATACCCGGACGCTTGCAGAGTCAGAAAAACGATGCACAGCTTGCGCAGTTGAGGAAATCCATTGCTGAGGTTATACAAGAACTTGTAATGGGTCCGAAGCAAACTCCAAACATCAGGAGAGCTCTCTTGCAGGATGTCGGCAATCTTTGTTGGTTTTTTGGTCAGAGGCAAAGCAATGACTTTTTGTTGCCCATCCTCCCGGCATTTCTTAATGACCGGGATGAGCTTCTAAGATCGGTGTTCTTTGGGCAGATAATTTACGTTTGCTTCTTTGTTGGCCATCAAAGTGTAGAGGAATATCTTCTACCTTATCTTGAACAGGCATTAGGAGATTCAACAGAGGCTGTTATAGTCAATGCATTGGATTGCTTAGCCATTCTGTGCAGAAGTGGTTTTCTTCGCAAGAGAATACTTCTTGAGATGATCGAGCATTCCTTCCCGTTGTTATGTTATCCAAGCCAGTGGGTAAGGAGGTCAGTGGTAACCTTCATTACAGCAAGTAGTGAGAGCTTAGGTGCTGTAGATTCCCATGTTTTCCTCGTTCCACTTATTCGCCCTTTTCTTCGTCGAATGCCAGCTTCTTTAGCGTCTGAACGAGCTCTTTTTTCATGTCTAAAACCCCCCGTGCGCAGACAGACGTTTTACCAAATCTTGGAAAAGAGCAAGAGTTCGGATATGTTAGAAAGGCAAAGGAAGATATGGTACAACTCATCTGCACAATCTAAGCAACCGGAAAATGTAGACATGTACCAGAAAGGAGTTGGAGAGTTGGATCCAATGAAGATGTGGTCTGATAGGCAACATGATCTTCTTGGTCATCCACCTGTAAGTAGCATTCAGCCATTTGGGCTTATTGAAAATGACACCGAGGCTAAGTTGAGATCAGCGAGTAGTTTCGCTCGTAATGCTTCTGGTACAGTTGACATCCACGATCCCCTGTTTTCAGATAAAATGAAGTTCTCTGGCTTTATGTCCCCTCAACTAAGCGTTGTCAACAGTTTGATTGGTGATAAATCATCAGAAGGCATACCATTGTACTATTTTAAATACGATAAACGAGCAACTGGAAATGCTTCAACTGCATCTAACTCTTCATTACCCATAGATCCTTTAGGTTCTGCTTCATTATCCATGCCGTGGATGGATCCAGTTAACAAGTCATTTACGTTGTCTAGTTCAGTTCCTTCACCTGGGCTTGTTTCTAGCTCAATTAGCATCGGTAATAGTTCTCCACAACTTCACCGAGTGGTTCACGAGTTGGAAGACAGGGAATCGGATAAAACAGCCTATCTCAGCAACAAGTTTAATGACATGGGAGTTTCTAATTCTTCAAAAGGAAGTTCTATTGGAGGGGCTGATAGCTCCCCTCCTACCGAGGTAGCAGGATTGCCATCTTTTTCTCGAACACCAACAACTCCAGATTCAGGTTGGAGGCCTCGTGGTGTTTTAGTTGCACACCTCCAGGAACACCGTTCTGCCGTCAATGACATTGCCATTTCAACAGACCAAAGCTTTTTCGTTACTGCATCTGACGATTCTACTGTTAAGGTGTGGGATTCAAGAAAGTTGGAGAAAGATATTACTTTTAGATCGAGGCTAACTTATTCTCTAGAGGGTAGCCGAGCACTATGTACTACAATGCTCCATGGCTCTGCCCATGTAGTTGCCGGAGCTTCCGATGGCACGATCCATACGTTCTCGGTTGATTATGTCTCCAGAGGACTCGGCAATGTTGTAGAAAAGTATTCTGGAATTGCTGACGTTAAAAAGAGTAACATCGGAGAAGGTGCAATTCTCACCCTCTTAAACTACTCTAAAGATGGCGATGATGGTAAAATGATTCTGTATAGCACCCAAAATTGCGGGATCCATCTCTCAGATATGAGAGAAAATTCCAACTCATGGAATACAAAAGTAATTCCTGAAGAGGGTTATATATCTGCTCTTGTGGCAAGTCCTTGTGGAAATTGGTTTGTTTCTGGGTCTTCTAGGGGCGTGCTTACTTTATGGGATCTGAGATTTGGTATACCCGTCTACTCATGGCAATATTCGGGTGCATGCCCTATAGAGAAAATGTGTCTTTTTGTTCCTCCTCAAAGTACATCATTATCTATAACAGTGAGGCCGCTTGTATATGCTGCAGCAGGTTGTAATGAAGTTTCTCTTTGGAATGCAGAAAATGGGAGTTGTCACCAGGTATGACGTTAATTTTTAGTTTTTCTTAAATAACTTGTTATTTCCCACCGGGGGATAGAGACATAGGGCCTGTTTGTTAGCAGCTTAATGAGACTAGCTTATTGGGTCAGTTATTACACAACTGTTTGGTAGTAGCTTAATGATATAGAAAGTGGCTTATTCAGTAAGCTTCTTTGGGAGCTATATGCAGAAAGCCAAATTCTTTTTTCAAACCTGTTCCTCCCAATTAAAGAACATGTTCCTTCCATCTATGAGAAAACCCTCCCAAACAAAAACTTTTGCAGTTTATACAGACAAATCACACAGACAACTTTATCCATACATGACTTAATGGAAAACCAACCAAACAGCCCCATAGAGTGGTTTATGAAAAGCTATCTTAGGTGAAGAATTCTTTGTAAAGTGGCAAATATTGTATGGCAGTTCTCAAGTGTATTTGTATTTTTGTGGGTGATCGACCATGGTTCAATTAAACAATAGATTTACGTAGAAAATTGAAGATTGGAGAAAACAGTTTGCTTATGCTTTTAAGCATTTTTCTTTTATCTTTTTAAACATCTTTTACAATTTTTCCAACCCACTTAACATACTGCTGCTTTTTTCTCTCTCTTATAGGTACTGAGGCTGGCAAACAGTGACAGTGATGCTGAGATTTCCGAGCTTCCTCGGGCTTTGGCTAGACCACCTAGCAAAACAAATTCTAAAGGAGATGCACGCAGGAGTGCAAATTTCAAGTACAGAGTAGATGAGCTGAATGAACCTCCTCCTCGGTCGCCTGGAATACGCTCATTGCTCCCACTACCCGGAGGCGATTTGCTAACAGGCGGAAGTGACCTTAAAATACGACGATGGGATCACTACAGGTTTGTCTCTTTTACTTGTGTTTATCTCGTCAATACTCGAGTTATGAGTTATGACTGATCTCAACTTCTTTAATACTACAGCCCAGAGAAAAGTTATTGCATTTGTGGTCCATCCATGAAGGGAGTTGGAAATGATGATCTTTATGAAACAAAATCTAGCTTCGGGGTGCAAATCGTGCAGGTTAGAAATGATGGATCTTTATGAAACAAAATCTTCTGTATCGCTTTATGATTAAACTGAAGTCACAATTAAATGAGTATTTTTAAGTTGTAGTTATATAAGATATATACATAATTCTTGAAATGAAGTTACAAACTCATAAGATTTGAAGATAAAGATTATTCCTACTCATGATTAAAATCCTTCCCCCAAACGACCCTTTAGTCATACACAGGGGTGGACCTACACAGAAGGGTACGGTGGTATGGGCCACCCCTTCATGGTTCCGTCACAAGGGAAAAATTGTGTTTATGAAGGGTGCCCGCGTATTATTTTTATTGGGTGCCACCATAATAATTTTTGAAACTGAAATTTTAGTGCAGGTCTTTAATGGTGGAGATGGTAAATGTTCCCACCTTTGTACATAAGTCCCGGGTTCGAGTCCCACCGGTGTCAAAATTTGTCAATTTTTAGCTTAATTTGGTGTTTTTTATATAAACCTCGTGTGTTTTTTAAAATATATGTAGATAGGACTCGAACATGGGTCTCTTCAATGCAGGGACAAGGAACCAACCAACAGATCTATGCTAATATTGTGAAATCTTCTTTTATATAGTGTTTTATAGTCAAATTGTGTCACCACTTAAAAAAATCTGGGTCCGCCTCTGATCAAACATATCTCCGATTGCAAAATTATTCAACTCTTCATTTGTATCAACTATCTATTCCTACGATCCCACTAGGCATAACATTTGGGGCTGTTTGGTTGGTTTTTCATTAAGTCCTATATGTATAAAGCTGTCTGTGTGGATTAATCTATCTGTATAGATTGGGAAGATTTTTGTTTGGAAGAGTTATCTTAATAGATGGAAGGAGTGTGTTTTTTAATTGGGAGAGACGGGTTTGGAAAAAACTTGGCTTTCAGTAAAGCTCCCCCTAGAAGTTTACTGAATAAGCCGCTTTCTATATCATTAAGCCACTACCAAACAGTCATGTATAGCTGACCAAATAAGCTGTGAGTCTCATTAAGCTCATTAGTGAAATTACTTATCTGATGTGTTATATAAATCTGAGATGAGTTTTACTTCTTTCTTATAGGAGACAAGAAGACGGCCTTTGGCAACTAGGTTGACTGGAAAGGCGGTTCTTGCAGCTGCTGCCACCGATTCTGGTGGTTGCCACCGTGACTCCATTCTCTCTTTGGCTTCTGTCAAATTGAACCAGAGACTATTGATCTCAAGCAGTAGAGATGGCACCCTCAAGGTTTGGAAGTAGATCACCTGATGAAAAAAGCTTAGTTGTATATATTTAGCGATAGTAATGCCTTAAAACCGTACATTTTATTTGGTCAACAATAAGATTACACGCCCTGTTTTTAGCCACGATAATAGCTTGCAACACATATGATGACTCCCCTGCTTTATTCGTATAATGTGTAATTAGTTTGGTATATAAAGAAATTATGTCCCTCTTCACTGGTTTTCATGTTTAATAGAATTTGAGCAATGTCTGGTCATAATCATTTCTTTATGCACATGTGCATACCGGAGACATGATGGTTATTAGGATGCTCCTCAGTTTTCCATTTTTTGTAATTTTCCGCTGAACCTGAGTCTATGTATATGTATCTAAGATGGCATCATTTTTATCAACCCTTTGTGGTATGCATTTTGTTTTGGTGCCTCCCATTATCGGTCGTTAAATTCCAGTCGTTAAGTGGCCATGTAAGGGCAATATGGTCATTTTACCCTAGAAGTGTGACATTGGAATGATGTGACATCTGATGTTGTAGGTAAGATATTGTTTTGTAGACAACTTATGAAAAAATTGTTGTATGACATCCATAAATTCAAGGTGAATAAAAACATAGCAGGTGCTTTCTACCAAGGTCTTCCACAGAGTCTTTTCATCAGCAGCCTTGTAACTTGTAAGTGTTTGCTCTCCCTACTCTCATTTTCTTAAGGTTGACTTTTCCACATTTATGGTCATCTTTGGTTTCTTCCATTGCCTGAAAAGCTAACTTCTGCAAGGTTTTAATAGGCGGAATCGGGACTCGAAGCAAAATCCCCGAGGCGGAAATATATACACACAAACATATGTAAATATACTACTCATATATATATATATACACACACACACACACATATTTGTGTGTATATATATGGGCAAGTTCATTTAGGAACTCATGAACCACCCTTTTTTTGAGGATTCATGATGAACGTCATAATAAAATATTCATGTTGAATGTTGTGACAGATATTCATTAGGTTCCTACTCCTATATATACATATTATATATATATATACATATATATATATATATATACATATTATCTATATATATATATAATATTAAATTACTAAGAGGCTTTGGTTAGTGGTTTTTGCTAGAGGAAAAAGTAAAACCATGAGATAGGCTAAGAGTGGGAAAATTGGTTGCTTGGATGAAGAAGGGTTAAACCGTACTTTTTGATTGAAGGGAGAAAGTACTAGTTTTTTGGTTTTAAAAATACACATTGGGCTTAGACTTTTTTTTTTTAAATTAAAAAATATTATAAAGAGAAGTACTACTACTGCAGATCCTCTGAGGCGTACGCCTCGACGTTGCCTCACGCCTCACTAAACTGGCTTACTGAACCAAGGCGTAAGCCTTGTTCAGGGTCCAAGAGGTGTCGCCTTAGGTGCTGTTTTGGGCCGCCTCGCCTTGAAGCATACGCCTCAAACGATTTTAAAAACCATGAACTTCTGCATGTTCAATCTTTGCTAACATGAACTTGGATAAGAAATTCTAGGAGCAGAGACGTGAAGTAATACTCTACCTTTCCAAGTTCTAATATACATGTTTTTCTCTTTCATATACTTTTCACAAGTTGGAGGTTATTTATGGAAAGAGTCACTTTACTTTTCAAGGTAAATGTCAGATATGTGTACTAAACGTCACCTCCGGGTCATTTTGGTTTTGTTACATTATTGTTCTCCTAACTGTTTAGCGTCTGTTTCTTAACACCTTAAGTAGTTCTAATCGGGCCCTATGGGGCCCAGTTTCGAACTAGTCCTGATCTTTCTGGTGTAACCGATTATATTTGGTCATCTCTACCTGTTTATTAATATCCTCCTCACATATATCAATTTCAAGACACCCTTTTTTTTATTTTTCCAGTATATGATTTGATCTGATTTAACATAAATAGATATGTATATATAACATCCTTTTTAGCAATGTAATCAAGAACTAAAGGTTAGAGAAGATGAGTAGGTGCTTGCCACTACAACTCAATTAGCTTTTAAGGAAAAAGAGACGATGTTTTAAAGGGTCATTTGTCTAGCAGTACATCACTATCACCACCATCATCACCATCGACGTCGTTACCACCTCCACCTCCACCCCCACTATTGCTGTTATATTCAACAAACCAAATAGAAAGATTCAAATTCTTTTGACATATTCCATTTCAATTTCTGTTAGCCAAATGTATGGTCAACCATGAGCAAATTTTGTTCCAATTCGTTTGACAAATTCCAATTCTGACATATTCCATTTTATGAACCAAACACTATTTTAAAGTTAGGTCACACTAGTTTTGGGATTTCCAAGAGCAATTATAGACCGATTAGGGGTTCTTTACCAAATGTTTACCTGAGTAAGTGCTTACCGACAAATTCAATACTGTCACTTACTTACCGGATAAGATTTTAGTCTGCCAAACCAGTATCGTATGCAACAATTTACTCGGTAAGTGCTAACTGTGGTAAGAGTTGTCACCTTCACTTACCCGGTAAGACTTTTGGCCCTTGCCTTTGCTCTTACCGGATAAGATTATTGGTCATTCCATATTCATTCAGTAAGGTAATGTGAATTGATAAACACTTATCCGGATAAGCGTTTGGTAAATGGCTACTAAACTCGTATTGTTTACATCTTAAACATTGTATATTTGTACATTTTACCACCTTTATTAATAAATTAGTTTAGGTATTCGTGAAATGTGTTGATGTTAAACTTTTTTATAAATCAAGGGTATGAAATTTATGCTCGTTATGAACTTTAAAATTTATAATTAAAATACGATTAAATTTAAAAAAAAAATGAAACTTTAAGTTAAATGTAATTTTAAACGTCAAGAAAGAACTTAAAGTTAAATATTGTTTTAAAAAAAAAAACAAAAGTTATATTATTTTATAATATTATTAAATAAAAAATATTCAATATTAAGCTCACTTTGGATGTATTTATGAGATATCATAATGATATAATCTGTAAAAAAAATAATATTAATTTTAATGTATTTTAGTTAATATATAGGTATGTATTTAAATATGACTAGAATGATACTTGCGCAATGCAGCGAGATACATTTTGATTTTAATATTTTGTTTTATTTTTTTTATCTCAGTCGATGTTATAATATGGTTTTATGTGATTTTGAAAATGCAATAATCTTTTTTATTTTTGAATAAAATATAAATTTAAAGATATCATAAAAATTTGACAAAAATATATCGATGTTAGTATCAAATTAACTATTTAAAATTTATTATTTTTTGTGTAATTTTTTAATAATAATTTAATTTAGGCTCAATACGAAATAATTTATATCTGGTTTAGTAATATAATTTTTTTATAAAGATAATAATTAATTATTTTGTTAGAACTTGATAATTATCCTAATTATATTTTAGCTTTTTAATATTTTAAAACAAGATGTTTATCCTATATTTGATTATGTTTATCCGCAGTTAGTTATACAAATTCGAATATGGAGCTTTAATAAGTTGTACTTATGCTCAATTTACTTGTAATCTTGAATTTTAAGTAATATGCATCAATAAACAGTAATTCATGCATAAAAAATAGTTTTTAAGAGTTTTTGTCAAATGCCTTATAATATAGTATAGATAAGGATGTAAAATGAAAAACTAAAAGTAAGAGATATAAATGTAAGTTTTAAGAATAATTCATTACAAATTTATGCTATTTAATAATATGATTAAATCTAAAAATATTCAATATTAGTCTCATTTTAAAGGTATTACTAAACTGATTATAATGTTATAATTTGTAAAAAAAAAACATATTTTTTTAATATATTTTACTTCATGTACAATTATTGTGTTAATATAAGGGTGTGAAATAAAAAATTAAGGATATAAAATAAATTAAATAACTAATTATATGAATATAAAACGTCATTTAAAAGTTAAAAAAAATGATTTTTAATATAAGAGGTTTTTATGGAAGACTAGAAAGGTATTCGTAAAATGCAGCGAGATACATCTTGATTTTAATTTTTTCATTTTTTTTTGTATCAGTCGATGTTATAATACGATTTTATGTGGTTTTGAGAAAACGATAATGTTTTTAAGTTTTCAATAAAATATACATATGAAAATATCATAAAAAATATTGATATTAGTACCAAACTAACTATTTAAAATTCTCGTGTTTTTTCTATATTTCTTTATATTTTTTTTAATTTTTGGTTTAATAATATAATTTTTATAAAGATAATAATTAAGTATTTTGTTAGAACTCAATGATTATCCTAATTATATTTTAGATTTTTTATATTTAAAATGAGATGTTTATCCAATATTTCATAATGTTTATCTACAGTTAGTTACACAAATTAAAATATGAAACTTTAATAAGTTGTACTTATACACAATTTACTTGTAATTTTGAATTCTAAATAATATGCATCAATAAACACTACTTCATACATAAAAAAATAATGATTTTTTAAAGTTTTCGTTAAATACTTTATAATATAATATAGATTGTGCGTTAAAAACTAATCCATTCTTAAAATTCTAACACTTAAATGTTGTAAATGCTTATTAATATAATGCGGATAATGTTATAAAATTAATATTTGACATATAATATATAATGTGCACACAAAAAAGTTAATTATAAAGTTATAAAATATTTAACCACAAGAGTGGTGTCTGATTGGTTTGAGCTTGACTCCAAAGGTCAAAAGTATCAGGAGGTCCCAAATTCAAATCCAAGGAGGAATAAAAATCTCCTTGTGGACACGGAGGTTCAAATACGATGACTCCGGGCTATCTGCAAAGCAGGTGGTCGTCCTGGGATTAGTCGGCTCGCATAGCGGGTTGGATATCCAGGTTAATAAAAAAAAGTTAATATTACAAAAAGAAAGGATTAGATAGATGGACCAACCATAAAAAATCAGTTATATCAAACTCAGGAGTCGTTTACCAAATACTAATCAGATAAATGTTTTATTGGATCATTTATCTTATCGAATAACATGATAAGAACCGAAAATCTTATCAGAAAATCATATGCTAATAAATCAGTCATATGCTAACATGGCCACAAAAAAACAAAAACCAATGTAAACACATTTAACAAGTCATTAGCTTTTATTCATCAAAATACCCAAGAAAGTTCGAGTAAATTACGTTTTTCATCTGTGTGTTTTGTTGAAAACTGCTACTTTCGTTCTTATACTTTTAAAATTATGATTTTTAATATATATATATATATATAGGGTTGGGTTCACGTGAGACCAAATGTTTTTCGTGAGACCCATAAGATCAATTTATGTTCATTGATCAACTTTATAAGCTAATGATATAATGATCTAAAATTGCACTGTGACAATTTTGTGATTATTGAGAAGTCTTGTGGCATTTATAAATGTTCAGATTGTAGATCTAATCCAATGGTTGAGAATTAGTCTTTTGGGTCACACGAAAAACCCTTAGTCTTACATGATCCAAGTATATATATATATATATATATATATATATATATATATATATATAAAATTATAATGGAGTGATACAATAGCCACCTTCTACTTTTAATGCCATTTCTTTTAATTCTGTTTTTTGGCTTCATTTGCAGTGTGTTTGGTGGCATAATTTGTTAAATCAACACCATGTTTATATAAGTTTCTTCTTTTATTTTCTTTTCAAGTGTCTTTCTTTGTCATATTTGCAATGCACCTACCAAGATTTTGACCAAAAAAGTGACCATTAATTATTCTACATTACCATCCTATGTGGCCCACTAAAAATTAGCCACATGCTTCTTAATTTCCCACCAAACACATCCCCGTATTTCAAGTAGTTACAGTACAACTGAAAAAAACAGTAGATCCTAAGACGGAGTAGGATATCTTATGGTCTATCCCATAACCATGTATCATTTGCAAACCGACAGATTTATCGATTAGTGATCAAGATTATGCAGTACCATGAACAATATTGAGATAACGACCTTAGTATACACTCCAGAGATTTATTCCCAAAATGGAAATGTTTTCTAAAACGACACTGTTTTTTTGTTTGTAAAAATTGAAGTGGTTGTAACAGTATTAATGAAGGTGATGGTAAATGGAAGTGTTCTCGCACTATTAATCGACATCCACTAATCTCCAGTAGACCCCCAGTTCTTTTACCCTATTCAGAAAGTCCTTTCTGTCAAACGATTCATGGGGGGTGGAGAAGGGTCCTTCCTCTGTCCTACAGAGTGTATTATTATTATCGGGCCTACCAATCAACATCGACCTACACAAGCTCAACAGGGAGGATCCAACAAAAGTACGGAATTCGGATTCTTCATAGAATAAAATCAGTTCTATTAAGGTCAGGCCGTATTGATGAACAGAAAGACTCTGGAAAAGAAGCAAACTTCAACCCTTCCCAAGACAACAAAGACATCATTGTGGGGCAGGGTAAAGAGCATCCAATGCAAAGCGGCATTTCATTCCCTTGTTTAGCAACGACAAGATCACAATGGAAGGTGATTTTAGATGATTCATCAAGTTCTAAATGAGTTTGGCAAAAAAAAAAACCTTCATTTTGATAAATAAATAAAAACCCTTCTTTTGAGAGGTGGTTTCAAACCGTTCCAGTTTGATTATTGATTTTAAAGTTAAAAAGAACAGTACAACTTTAAGAAAATGTATGGGTTGAGGAGTGATTGATCTCACTACAACAAAACTGGGTTTATAGGACAGTCCCAATTTTTAAGCGTTCTAATAGATCTCTTTATATGACTTAATTTATAGAACCAAAAAAATAAAATGTCATATCTAAAGGAGTTGTAATAAGTTTATATGCCGTTTTTTGACGTCATAATAAGTTTTTTAAGACATTTTTAATATAAAGCGTCCCATTAGCAATTTTATAGAACACTATTTGAAAAAATGTCATATAAAAACAAGTGTCCTATAAAAAAATGAGTTTAGAGGACACTTTCTCAAAAGTGTCCTATAAAGTTGCTAATGCGACACTTTGTATTAAAAATATCCTAAAAAACTTGTTAAGACGCCAAAAAACGTCGTATAAACTTATTACAACACCTTTAGATATCACACTTTATATTTTGGTCCTATAAATTAAGTCCTAAAAAGCGGTCTATTGGGACGCTTAAAGATTCGGGGTGTCCTATAAACTCAATTTTGTTGTAGTGTCTTGTCAAGGTTTAACTTGAATATCAATATTCGACGATTTTCTTTATTTTGCTATGTGTGTGTGTATATATAGGGACTTAATCAAATGAGAACTTTATAATTTATAATAACCGTGAGATCCAATATGATCACTCACTAAAAATAATTAAGAATATTTTAAATTAATAATAAAGGGTAAATTAGTAATTTTTTTTTACAACCTAGCAAATTAAAATTTGATAATATTTTATTCAATTTCCTTACTTATATCGACCTTCCATTTTTTCCCCTATATTTTCATTGATTTAGGCAACCTTAATACCTATCAACAGTATTTCACCTCTTTCTCATATATACATTATATATACAGGGGTATCATAGTGTGTATCACAACGTGTATACATCAGGTATCACATACTATATTGAGAGAATGGTCCTAATTAATGTATCACAACATGTATACAACGGGTATCACGGTGAAATTATCAGATCGGAGGGGAGAGAGGTAAAGAGAGAAGAAAGATAAGATTTTTAAAATACCTAAAATGTCATTTTAGGCATTGAGATTGAATCATATGGTTATCATAAATTACTGAGTTCTCCCTTCAATGGTCTCACACACACACACACACACACACACACACATATATATATATACTAGAAGGGTATTCGCGCAATACAACAAGATATATCTCGATTTTAATGTGTCGTTTTTTTTGTCTCGATTGATATTATAATACGATTTTATATGATATTAAAAAAATAATGTTTTTATTTTTTGAAAAGAATACAAATTTGAAAAAAAATGTATCAGTTCTAGTATCAAATTAAGTATTTAAATGTTTTTGTTTTTTTTTTGTATAATTTCTTTAATTTAAAATTTTATTATAATTTAATTAGATGTAATAATGAAGTCATTTATTTTTGGTTTAATAATATAATTTTTTATAAAGATAATAATTAATATTTTGTTAGAATTCAATGATTATCCTAAATATATTTCAGATTTTTTATAATTAAAATGAGATACATATTTAGTATTTATTATCTTTATCTGCAGTTAGTTACACGAATTCAAACATGGAGCTTTAATAAGTTGTGCATATGTAAAATTACTTATAACCTTGAATTTTAAGTAATATGCATCAATAAACAGTATTTAATACATAAAAAATGGTTTTTAAGAACTTATGTCAAATGCATTATAATATAGTGTATATATATATATATATATATATATATATATATATAGGAGCGATCAAATAAAAAAACCGTCTTCATTTGTGTAAACCGTGTAAACCATTCTCACCCATCCATTTTCTTGATCAATGGTTAAGATTAATCAAGGTTATTTAAGGAAATTAAAAAAAAAAAAATTGAAAATACATTTTATAATACATATAAGGGTAAAAGGGTAAAACCAAATATTCATTTATTCAAGGAAACCATATCATGTATATCATATTATTAATGAAACTAATCTATTTTTTGTAAAATAATTTATTATTTTTACGTTAACATTTATTATTATTAATGAAACTAATTTATTTTTCATCTTGCAATTATTTCATGATGAACCGCCTACATTATGCACCCGTTTCATTTTTCATTTCATCTACTGAATGAATCACCTACACTATCACTGAAACGGGTTTCATCACTAAAGCAGTTCAACACTCATTGTTCAATTATGCCATGAACCAGTTTCACTTTCATGAAACCTGTTTCATGTAAATTAATTTTTTAATTTCACTCATGATTTGATGCATTCTTTCCTTTACTCCTTACAATCTTCAAGATTCTAGAGCAGATTACAATATTCAAGATCCCGAAGCAGATTCATCATGTACTCGTTTCATCATGCAATTATTTCATGACAAACCAAATAAATTATGCACCCGTTTCATGTTCCATTTTTTCTACTAAACGGATCARCTACACCATCACTGAAACATGGTTCACCATGAAATGATTTCATATTACTCATGAATCAATTACAACATGACCCAGTTTTCACCTTCATGAAACCTGTTTCATGTAAATTAATTTTTTTTATTTCAATCATGATTTGATGCATTCTTTTCTTTAATCCTTACAATCTTTAAGATTTTGGAGTAGATTACAATTTTCAAGATCCCGAAGCAGATTCATCATGTACCCGTTTCATCATGCAATTATTTCATGACGAACCAAATAAATTATGCATCCGTTTCATGTTCCATTTTTCCTACTAAACGGATCAACTACACCATCACTGAAACGTGGTTCACCATGAAACGATYTYATATTACTCATGAATCAATTACAACATGAACCAGTTTCACCTTCATGAAACCWATTTCATTAACATTATTTTTTTAATTTGAACCATAATTTACGATTTCATTCCATAATGCAATTCAATCTTCAAGACCCCTTTGCAGATTCAATCTCATAACAATATATCAAATTTAAATTTTTAATATTATAATATAATTAAATATTTAAATGTTACCATTTATACAATTTCCTTTATTACGTTTCCTTAATTAAGATTTATTAATAACTTCCATATTTAATAGAAAATATTGTAAATGACCAAAATACCCTTATTGATTAAATTTAATTAGAAAAAAATAGATTTTTTCTATTGGTCGAAATTAGTTTACACGATTTCTTAGAAATGCACGGTTTTCATTTTAACATGCCCATATATATATATATATATATATATATATATATATATATATATATATATATATATGGTAAACATGTAGAATTATTTATGGAATTTTAGGAATAAATGAAAAGGCAATCAAGAGAGGAACGTGTCACTTGTTTGATGATTTATGCTTTGGAAATTTCTCCTTGTCCTTTTGGGTCTTCACATGTGAAGGTTTATTCATGTGATTCCAAAGAGAGAATGTGTCTTTTGTGTCTTGGAATGTGATTGCAAAAGTCATACTCTAATTATAGTTATTGTATAACATACATACAAATCCCTTCTTAATCTATTATTTTCAAAATTAAATAAAAACACTGACGTTATTTTGTATCTGATAATGACTCAAACCTCTGTATATTACCTTCAAACTGAACGAAAAAAGCAAAAAGAACTAACAACTCCATGTGCATACCCAAAAAAGAATTTTTCTCAGTGTTTTACAAGAATCGCCGTTCTAACTTATATTTTATGATAAACATGATTGACATTAACGTTTTACCTGAAACAGTTGTCGAAATCAGGCGCTTCTGTTTTTTTTTGGTTTAGTAATATGATTCTCTTTGTGAGTTTGTAGATTCAGTTGTAAAAGTTAAATCTTTGTTGCCTGTTTTGCTTATTTACGTATAACTGAGCGTGACTTCCTGAATATATTCTTAGCGAAATTGTCCTGTACACAAGTTTATTGGGTTAACTGAATGTACGATCACTTCACATGGGAAACTCGAGTGCTTGAGGTAGGGACAATCAACCCCATATGTTATATTTGTAGGTGGATGTCGACAGCTGTGTACGATGACTTATACTGGTATACAAAGAGTTATCGTCTTTTGATACAAACAAGAAACACAACCGCATATCTTACAAATTTGTTGTCATCCTTAGAAACAAAATCTCGTCCTCATAAAAACCTGTAACAACTGAGTTAAGAAAGTCTGAAAAATTACTGACACAAAAACATTTGCAGATAATTTATAGAACTTATACTTTATTATTGTTAACATAACATGAGGGTATAAATATACTAAAATTCTTAAAAACAACAGATAATTTGATCCAAACGGGCATACTCAAAATTAATCTTAAAATTTGTCTGATCAGATTTAAATCATATATTTACATACTCTAATTTATGATAAATTTGATTGATTTAGGGGTTGTTTGTTTACTTCTTAATAGTTTCATTAAGCAACACCCTCTGAATCGTTAAGAGATCAATCTTGTTTAATAAAAAATATATGTCTCTTAATAGTTCTAAAATTCTCTGAATGATTTTACGTCATGGGCCTCACTTAACCATTCAACGCCCTAATTTCATTGTAAACAGTTACCAAACAATTATATTTCATTTTATATCATTAGAATCTCTTAATCATTTTGTATCAAACCATTAAGCAACTACGAAATAAGCTGTATAAAAACAGAAAAAATCACATGTATGATTATTTATAGTGATGAAAGAATATTATTACAAAGGGTTTTGACACCCAATACAAAAAGTAGAGAGTTCACGGGCACCACCATAACCCATCAACAACTCAATCAACAAATAAATATGGAAAAGAAAAAGCATGTCAAACCGGTTATCGTCCTACGGTTTTCACAAAAATATCTGAAATTCGAGTTTTCCTCAAGCGTAGGTCATGTTTGATCTCGGAAAAACGAAGTGTCTGCGGTTTATATGAAAAAGACGTTTTATAAAACCCGTAAATTTAACAGATCAAAGATGTCAGTATCAAACAATGAAGATACGTGGAAAAGGAAAGAGAAAGTGACTAAAATGGTCAATCTCGTCAACCAAATTCACTTTTCAGAGCCTCTTCTCAAGTAGCCAAAATTTACGTAGATACTCTACGACTAATTTCAATCCTTACACATAGGGGTGCTCAAAAACCCGACCAACCCGAAGCAAACCCAATGTCTAATCGAGTTGTAAAATTTTCAAACTGTAGGTATTGAGTTACTAATATTTGAACCCAACCCAATTCGATATCCTTGTATTTCTTGGATTTAATATAATTTTTGAGTTTCTATTTATATATATATTAGACAATTACACTATCGTGTACCATCTTCATATACATATATTTTCAATCTATCCTTCATCTTTATATAACACATTCATATATATGTTCAGTAACTGTGAACATATATATGTAAATTGCGAAAATTAATTGAACGTGATATACGTAAGAATTAAGAAGTATGAATAAGTTGTATCGAATGGTTGATGACGAAAAATAAATTATGAGTAGAGAAAAAACATATTTAAGTTTAGAAAAATATTTTAATGTACCAAAGTATCAACCCGACCAACCCGTACATTTTAAGTTGGCTTGGATTGCACTTTGCTTTGGGTTGGGTTAAGATTTTTCAAACCGCAAGCATTAAATTGAGTTGTTCAAATGTCTTCGACCCGATCAACGCAAAAACTTTTTTTTTTTTAAATTGAAAATTGAATTAACGTTTGACATTTACGTAAACTTTAATTAAAATTAGAATTTAATTTAAAAAAAATTAAGAAAAGTGCAGTTGTAGGGTAGGTGTACTTGTGGCCTTCAATCCATCCCTGTGATTGCATAAATGTCAGTGGTGGTCTCACCCGTGACTCATTATTCCCTAATCCTTTTACATTAATTTTCAATTTTATTACATTAATTTTTATTAGTTTTTATTATAAATTAATTATCCCGATACAACACAGAAGAACTGTATTTGCCAAAACTCGAGCAGTTTAATTATGATTTTAAGTCGAAACAAAATGACCCAAAAATTAATATTGATTAGCATACGAGAATATATTGTTACATAACCATAACCAAAGAACATTTGATCTAGCGGTATGTGAGTCTTTGGCCTCCTAGAAAGGTCAGAGGTTCAAACTTTACCAAAAGTGAAGAAGGTGTGTGAGTTTATTTGCTCTATTTTACTATATATAAATATTATATACTTTAAAAGAAAAAACATATTGATACGTAAACGATCTGTATATATAAGAAATAGAAAACAACTGCTATACCTTTTAATCTGTTATTATATTTCTACCAATTGTTCCATAAATGCACACATAAACCCCTTCACAACTCCAAACCAAGTTCCATTTTGTCCTCCAAACCCCAACATTCTTTCTCTTGTGCATTTTTTATGGCAAATTTTGTGCACATTTGCTCTCTTCTCATTCTTTTGCTTGTTCTTGATGCCACCACACAAACCCTTTGCCATTCCAAAGGCTTGAAACCAAAAAGAAACACATGGAAGCAATTGGGGGTAAATTTGACACAAACCCAACAATCGGAACAACAATTCATGAAATGGGTCAATTTCGTCGGGAGTTTAAAGCATTCCCTTTTCTCGACCGCCAAGAACAAGCTTTTTCCGTCGTTTACGCTCACTGTCGACAAGAATCCGGCCACCGGAGACTTTACGACCATTCAACAAGCTATTGATTCGCTCCCTTTTGTGAATCTTGTTAGAGTTGTCATCAAGGTTCATGCCGGAGTCTACAAGTAAGTGGTTTCTTGCTCTGAGTCTTGTCGGAATTTTGTGACCAAAGATTTCGATAGCCCGGATAGGATAAGTTGGAGATTTTGGGTTCGAGTCTGTCCTTTTGTTTATTTATAGACAATTATAATCGAGAACGATGACGGGTTTTTCCAAAATGGTTCGAATTCTCTTCGAACGAATCTAAAACCGTAAATATCGAAAGTATATCGATACACAAACGATAATCGTTTCACGGTTAAGATCTAAGATTGAATGGGAATTGAAGAACACAAAAATGACATGGTTTTTTTTTGGGAATTTTGTAGTTCATGCAGAATTTCTATAAAGACAAAATATAGTTTGTGGGTATTTTTGTCAATTCATATTTATGAAAAAAAATGTTTTTGTTTATTTGACACGATAAATTTTTTGAATATTAGATGGATTTTTTGTTGATTAAATTCCTGAATTTTATATTTTTTTAGTACATAATTTATGTTTTAATAATTATATATCAAATTAAATATTAATATTTATAAATAAATGAAAGTGGTTTGGTTTTTTTTAATTTTTTTTAATGCCTTATTGATTGTCTTTTGTGTTAACTACAAAATGTGGGAAAAAGTAATGTAATCCCATGCATCAATTTTATATGGATCAAGGTTTCTTTATGCATGGTGTTTTTAAGGATATATATAATATATATATATATATATATATATATATATATATATATATAATGTTGGGTTTACGTAAGATCAGTCTACTTTCGTGAGAAGACCATTTTTTACACTTGAAACTTCACAGAAAAAAGAATTAAATGTAACATTCACGGTGTTTTTGCTGTGAAGGTCCGGTTTTTTTTTACTTTTACAACGTTTTGATGTGAAGTTTCAAGTGTAAAAAAGAGGTCTCACAGGTCCCACAAAAACAGGTTGGTCTCACGTGAACCCAACCCTGTATATATATATATATATATATATATATATATATATATATATATGNTATATATATATATATATATATATATATATATATATATATATGTGTGTGTGTGTGTTCTCATTCGTCGATTTCATTGTTTAATCTTATGAAATTGTTTTATATAATACTTTTTTATGAAGATTGTTTCATATACGGTTATGAATTTGTTTCATATAATACTTATGAAATTTTAATGAAGTTGTTTCATACAATTCTCTAAAACTAATATAATAAAGATGATAATATCCATGATTAATTCTACAATAAAAATGATTAATCAACATCTCATAATTATAAAAAAATGAACAAAATGAAAATTCATATATATATATATATATATATATATATAAGGTTTACTTTGCAAACCACGTTATTTGTACAAACCGTACCAACCTCATTCAACCAATCATGAATTTTTATTTTGTTCACTTTTTTGTAATTATGAGAGATTGATTAATCATGTTTATTGTGGAAGGTGTTAATCATGAATATTATCATCTTCATTATATTAATTTTAGAGAAATACATGAAACAATTTATTAAAATTTCATAAGTATTATATAAAACAATTCCATAACCATATATGAAACAACTTCATCAAAAAAAAAAGTATTATATAAAACAATTTCATGAAAAAATTTCATACGATTGAGCTATGAAATCGACGAATGAAGGTGATTTGCATGGTTTGTACAAATATGGGTGGTTTGCATTTGATCGCTTCTCTCTCTATATGTGTGTGTCTAAAATTTAATAATTGTTATTTAATTTTTAAAAACAGGGAGAAGGTAAACATACCGCCATTGAAATCGTTCGTAACAATAGAAGGTGCAGGTGCTCTGAAAACAATCGTGCAATGGGGGGATACTGCTCAAACCATCGGTTCAAAAGGTCGGCCCATCGGCACCTTTGGTTCAGCCACTTTTGCGGTCAATTCCCCCTATTTCATTGCCAAAAACATCACGTTTCAGGTATGCATTATCGACTTGTACATTATACCAAGCAAGTACGATACAAAAACTAAATGTACAAGTATGTGATGCATGCAGAACACAACACCGGTTCCGCCACCGGGAGCGGTAGGGAAGCAAGCGGTGGCATTTAGAATATCGGCGGACACAGCAGCGTTTGTCGGGTGTCGATTTTTGGGTGCACAAGATACGCTTTATGATCATTTGGGTCGACATTATTACAAGGAGTGTTATATCGAAGGCTCGGTGGACTTCATTTTTGGCAACGGTCTCTCTCTTTTCGAGGTTCAATTCATCCTCTGTTTCTCTCTCTCTTTTTACATATTTATGTGTAAAACGCTATGAAGGTAAAAAAAAAGGTCGAATTTTCACAGCAAAAACATTGTGAAAGTTACCTTCACAATGTTTTTGCTGTGAAGGTTCGAGAGTAAAAAAATTGTCTCACAGGTTTCACGAAAACAAGCTGGTCTCACGTGATTCTAAGTTCTAGACAATTTAGCTTATTGATTAAGTCCAAATTTTGAGGTATGGTAAATTTAGTTGTATCGAACGAATACATAAGTGGGTTGGGTTCATGTGAGACCAATAGTTCGTGAGACCCGTAAGACCAATTTATGTTCATTGATCAACTTTATAAGCTAATAATCTAATGGTCTAAAGTTGCATGGTGACAATTTTGTGATTATTGAGAAGTCTCGTGGCAATTTTATGATTATGAATGTTCAGATTGTAGATCTAATCCAATGGTTAAGAATTGGTCTAACAGGTCTCACGAAAAAACTCTTGTTGTTACATGATCCCAAGTATTTTGTCCGTTTTCATAGACTTTCAGCTCCAATGACTTACCCACGTAATAAAAAGTCAAATTTACCCTTGATTATCGTAACTCTTATTACACATGGTACAAGAAAAGAAAGCATGGAAGCGGGTTTCGATGGAAAGGGCAATATTGTAATTTCAGGTTTTTGGGTTGGTCACAGGGGTGTCACGTGCATGCAATAGCACCAGTAACAGGGGCAGTAACAGCTCAAGGAAGGAGCAGTTTACTAGAAGACACAGGGTTTTCCTTCTTGAGATGTAAAGTTACCGGGTCGGGTGCACTTTATCTCGGGCGAGCATGGGGTCCTTTCTCCACTGTCGTCTTTGCCTATACTTATATGGACAATATCATCATTCCTAAAGGATGGTACAATTGGGGCGACCCGAATCGTGAAATGTAAGTTTCCCGTATCTCTTTCTATGTGTAATCGTCCAATTTCATTATATATTTGTTAAGAAATAGGACCCATATCAGATAGTGTTAGACCAGTTTTAGTGGATTCATCTTTATATGTATAGTATATAATAGTATATATGTATATATGGAGACCAATTTGTTAGGTTGAATTGCCTTTTGCAGTGGGTAATTTGGTGGTGGAATGGGCGGTGGTTCATCCCCCCTTTTTTTCTTGTATGCATTCTACGTGTTCGACGAAATGCCACCTTTTGTTTTGCTTTGTATTTTAAGATTGTAGGTCTAGGTTTCTTGAATTATATGCAAAAGTGAGTACCACTTAGCAAGAATGCACGCCTGCTACTTCTTATGGATATGGTTTCCACAAGATCCCAAGAAAGTTAGTGGGGGGAATAAATATACAACTAATGATACTGTGACAATACGTGAAACCTTATTAGATTACTTTTAAAAAATAGCTTTGTGGAGAGTGGGAGGTTCCAAGTTCCAACGAGAGGCAGACCCACTATGGTGCATATGGTGGCACGGGCGCCACTTCATTCCTTTGTCGTAGTGTAAAAAAATTAGAGTCGTGAAAGGTGCCATCGTATTATTTTAGTGGGTATCACCGTATATATCTTGAAAATACAATGACAACACAAGTTTCTCTTGGCAAAGTTGGTTTGCACGGTCTTTCCCCCCTTTTAGGCGCAGGTTCGAATCCCATTTGTATCATTTTCTTAGTGTTTAGTTTTTACCTTTTAATTTTAGGTTTATTACATCTATGAGAATTTCGGGGATAAAAAACTCGAACACATGGCCTCTCACAGGAAAAGCAAGGAACTAACGAATAGAAACCCCTTGGAAAAAAAGTCTAGGTCCGCCTCTTGTTCCAACGTGTATAGAGAAGAAATGGTTAAGTTTAACTCATGTTAGACTCCAACAGATACGTGTAGAAATACCATTTGAGATGTCCAAATGGCTGAATAAAGCTTGGTTACCAATCGCATTATAGCAGCTCATATGTGTTATACCTCGGAAACTATATGTTACACTGGATTTGGTCTTTTCGGATACGTATGCAACAAATATTTATTCATGGCCGAAACTTACAATTTTTTTTTTGATTAACCTGGATATCCAACCCGCTATGTGAGCCGACTAATCCCAGGGCGACCACCTGCTTTGCAGATAGCCCGGAGTCACCGCATTTGAACCTCCGTGGCCACAAGGGGATGTTTATTCCTCCTTGGATTTGAACCTGAGACCTCCTGGTACTTTTGATCTTTGGAACCAAGCTCTAGTAGGAAGAATTACATTATGTAATGTTCACGGGGATAGATTACAGCCTAGCCCAAGTGGCCAGTAAAGGCTAGGCCTTTGGACTCCTCCCATAGGTCGCCAGTTCAAGTCTCCTCAGAGTCATTGGGATTTTACTGGATGTTAGCTTCAGGGCCATATTGGATTAGTCGAGGTATGCACAAGTTGACGTAGACGCCCATGGTTAGAAACAACATAAAAATTGACCAAACGACTACGTTTCGAATGAACTTAGTCAAACATGATTATGAAACGTTGGCCCGTAGCTATAGAATTACAAAAATACCCTTTATGAGTTATATATGGAAACCAATATACCTAACTTGCCACTTTTAGGGTCTTGTTTGATTCCTTAATGTGTGCTTTTGACCAATGATTTATAGGGGGTGTTTGGGATTGCTTATTCGAAACAACTTATGCTTTTCTATAAAAGCACTTATCAACTTATTATAAGTCAGAAGGTTTTAACGTCTTCAAAAACTCCTTATTACCGGTTTGGCACCGATATAAGTTGTTTATCCGAACACTTAAAAGTGCTTATTGCGGGTGCCACACAAATGTCCTTTTTATTAAATTCGATCGATTTAACCAACGATAAGTACGGTTGCAGGACTGTATATTATGGACAATACAAATGTAGTGGACCAGGGGCAACATTTGCAGGAAGAGTTTCATGGTCAAGAGAACTCACATATGAAGAAGCTAAGCCTTTTCTTTCCCTTAGCTTCATTGATGGGTCTGAATGGATTAAGCTATAACCATTTTCATCATCTTTTTTTTGTGTATATTTTGTCAATAATCTTCTTCTTTTTTCACTTTATAAAGTAATATTTGTGTTGAGGAGGGTTGATGATTCAGACACCATATCGACCGTTACTTTAGAGTAATATTTGTGTCGATTTTATGATGTTAGATCTTGTAACTTTTTTCACAGATCTAAAGTTTATCTGAAACATAACGAATGTGAAAGGATTTGGGCCCTTAGATCTCCCTCTAGAGAGCGTGTTTTATCTTTATAGGTCGATATTGTTCGTGCTCGTTTCATGTTTGGCATTGCCGAATAAAAACCCGTATAATATGATACTGTATATTGTAATCAATTGGTATTTTGATGAAAAGTTTATTTCGAAAAACAATCTATAGTTGAGTCTATGGTTGAAATAATCGGCTTCATCGAATACAGAGGCAGACCTATTAAGAGGAGAGCGGGCTTCTGTGCACCCGCTCACTCGATTATCTATACTACCTTATAAACCAAATTTATCAAAAGTCTTAAAAACAATTTTTAATGCACAAAGTAATATACATTTGTGCATGAAGTCTTAAAAACAACTTATAATGCATTAAGTACTACTATTTTATGCATTCAGTCTTAAAATCTTTTAATCTACAATTAAAATAACATATAGTACAAGTTACCAATACACATTATTACTTTTTCTTTTCATGTTCCCAAAATACTTTTGACATCTTTCACTCATGCCTTCACCCTTTCATGCCTCTATGTCTTCTTCACATCCGCCAAGGTGAGATTCAAAATTAAATTCACCATGAGTTATTAAAAGTTCTCTCATTCATCTCTCATTCAATTGCTCTAGAGCTTTCAGTCTCGCTCTCGCTCTCGATCTCTTGATTCTTTGTTTTTGGTGTAAATCGAACACATTTGTGGAGTTGTTTAAATATGTTGGATTTTAAACTGTCATACAATTTTTTTCATCGATAGACTGTAATTGGAACCATAACTCTTATTTATTCAGATTGTATTAATATGTAAAGACCAAGTGTAACTTATATCATCGTTAAATCTTCTCTGATAAAACCAATGAAACTTCAAAATCGTTAAAATTCACGGCTTCCGTCGCATTGCGCGGGTACACAACTAGTTGCAAGAGAAAAGAAATTGGCGTCTGAAAAGGTTCACCTGCTTTATATGGAGGGGTGCCCTTAAATACTTTAAAAACAAATTTATAATAGAAATTAAGCATGCGTGTGATGGTTGGATTTGACATTTTACAGATAATATGTCATGGGTTTGAATCTTATTTCAAGTAAAAGTTTAATTTTTTATCTTTTAATTTCCGGCTGGAGGGCCGGCTTAGAGCATTAAGCCCTAAAAATGCTATTTTTGAAAATATTAACAACAAAATATAGTCGGAAAAATTAAACTCGCAACCTCCAATACAATTACAGACGTTATTACCACCATACCAGTTCATCTTAAAAATCATCGCTTCTCATCTTCATTTATCGAGGCAACATATGTTTATTTTTAAAAGATCAAGATCGATTCCATTTGAAAAACGTATTTTATTCCCTAAATCTAACCAATTGACTCTTCTCTAGTCGAACCGCGTCCACTTTCCCCAGGTCACGACCACGGTTTTGTAGACCGAGAAATTTTTGGACCCGTCAATGTCGATCATACGTTGTTGGATATTCTATTTAACGTTTTTTGAAATATATTTATATACCGGTAATACTCACTGACTTTTTCATATTTGATGAATTTTTATATTTGACAACGTTTGATGAAGTTTGAACCTTTAACTTCTAACGTTAAATGGATTCCAAAAGATTAATATTAAGACACTTTTAAATGGGCCAAGTCCAAGAATAAGCCCAAATTTTGAGAGGTATACGATATAGAATTATTCAGCCCAACTAACAATGCCAAAAGGTTGGAATTTTACTTATTGGTAATTTGATGAGATTAACGGAACTCATAGTTTATTCGGTCAGATATGTATATGATTGTTTGGTAGTGGCTTAATGATATAGAAAATGGCTTATTCAATAAACTTCTAAGGGGAAACTTTATGTCGAAAAGAAAAATCCAAACTTGTATCTCCCAATTGAAAAACATGTTCTTTTCATTGATGAAAAAACTCTCTCAAACAAAAGTCTTCCCAATCTATGCAGACATATTAATTCATATAGATAATTTTATTCATACAAGACTTAATGCAAAACCATCCAAACAACCCTAACAGCATCTTCCAACTGATCCTGTAAAAACGGTTTAAATGGAGAAATAAAATGCAAAAAGGTATTACATTCAAGGTTACTCCTATGATGTTGGGTCTTAGAGCAGTAGAGCGCAGTACAAGCGAAGGGAGTGGGATGCCGAACCTCTTGCCCCATTGACTAAGAGGGGGCGGGCGCAGCAGCTACAAGGAGGTGAGAAGAGTTGAGAACAAAGTGGCGAACGGGTGAGTAACGCGTGGGAATCTGCTGATTCTAATAGTTTCTCCATTTTAGAACTAATAACACCTACACGACGGAAATTTTCATAAAGCATTATATGCACTGATTAATCACTAATGCACATATCATGTATATTTTGAACTAAGAGCTCTATAAACGATCTTTTAAGTGGCAGAGATTTGTCATGTGTACGGATCCTTACTGAAACTAGGGTTTACTACCACTTTTTGAAATTAAACCGAACGTCTCGATTTGTGTTCTCACATTCATACTAAAAATATGGGTTCATATAACATAAACTAATACATGAAATTACTGAAGGCATGCTAAAACGATTTAAAATAAACATGTAACACAGCATGAACAGATTCTGTAATCATACTGGTCATGTATCCCATACTGATATACTATAAGTCACATGAAGACTCACTTGATTGTGTAGGTTTCTGGAACTGATTTAATTCTGAACAAGTACCAATACGAACAAGACCACATGCAATTTAAACCCAGTAGGTCAAATATTAATTAATCTGTATAGCTTTACTGAACCAGACTGAAATCGGTACTGACTCTACTAAAAACAGGGCTCCCAAGGTCGTGCCAAAACTACACTATGCTTCACTCGACTGAAACAAATCAAAGACCAAACTCACGTTGTTATGTTCAACATCACATGACCATGCTAAATCTGAGCACAAACGCCACATAATCATGTCGAGCACTAACCAAACGTTACACAGTTGTGCTAATCGCACATGTCATGTTTATTTTTCCAGCGAATAATTGTTTGGCACATGCAACTCTCTGATTCTTTGTTTCTAAACCAAACTAAGTCATTATTTTTGCATAAGAACACTAAAAACATGCAAAACTGTTGACACTTTAGGGTACAATTGTAACAAACTATGTGAATCAAAATCAAGGTTTATCTGCCCACTTCATAAAAATAGCAGTTCAAAAAAAAACATAATGAACTTTCATATTTTTAACGATTAAGGGGTCGTTTACTAAACACTTACTTGTTAAGTGCTTTACCAGATAAATTTTCTCATTGAATGAATATGAGAAGAGCCAAGAATCTTACCTAGTAAAAGCAATGAAAAGGACGGAGACTCTTGCTCAGGTAAGCGCTTACCCAGTAAATTATTGCATCCGATATGTTTTGATCTTACCAAAATCATACACATGAAAATAAATTATAGTGTTGACTCCTATCAATAAGCGTTTACTGGATAAGCATTTGGATAAATGACCCCTAAGTCATTAAGCAATTTTTTTGAACAAATAAATTATTAAACATTCTAAAATTTATTAAATACATCCTTATTACCCAAAAAAATGATTAGTAACTTGTATACCAGATAAAAATTGAAATTAAAAAAATACTAAAATAAATAGCAAAATCCTAAGAGCATCTCCAAGAGATTCTCCAAAATGGGAAATCAAAAGGTCAAGATCTCCAAAGAAAATTTATATTCATTTTTAACGGTTTTTTCCATTTTGAATATTACAATTTGAATTATATTATTAAAATATTCAATATTTCTTATAAAAAAATATTATTTCTCTCTCGTATACATTTAATTTCAAGTATTCTCATTTGTGAGATTCATATGTAATCATTTTATAATTTCATTTTAGAGAAGATTTTAAAGAATCTGTTAGAATACAAATCTTTAAAACCGTTGTTTTAAAAAATCTGTTGAAGATGCTCTCACGCATGCCACGACTTCCCTCTCCATCCGATATCACCGTCATATCATGCGGCTAGTGACGTTTTTGGGTCCCACCATTTTGGGCAGGTACGGTTTTTAGGTTTAAGAGTAAACTAGTGTTGCAACCGCACGTTGTGCGGTGACGATAATATCATCTTTAAAATGAATGTTATAGACTAAAATTTGAAGTACTCTTCCAAACAAATTTTAGGAAAATGTGTGTGACAACTACTCATTAACATTAAAAGTTTTTAAGAGAAGTTGACAACAATCTTAGAACCATCTTTTAATTTAAGTTCGCTAATTACGCTCGAGAACAGTGTTGCAAAGTACTCTACTAATGTTTGACTAATGTTAGTAATTTGTTTAACTTGAAATCACAATTTTAGTTGAAATCTCATCTAAAGTTGTGAACAAATTTAATTGAAATATCATTTTAAAGTTGTGAAAAATACATTCTATAATATTAGTGAAAATTTGAGCGGTGCGTAAGTTGTAGCAACAGTAGTAGAAGCTCAAGACGATGTATGAAGAACCACATCACCAAACTACGATAATGGATGTCTCCCTGTAAAACAATAAAATTAATATCAAGTGCGGTCGATGACCCACATATCAGATATTAAATTGATAAAAACAAATACTACACTTTACAGTAACATTCTATAATTATTTGAATTGTAAATTATAGAGGTACGTCAAGATTTGCTAATAGTAACACTAAGACGACAGATAAATAACTACATCACCAAATAGTATAATGGGCATTCCCGTATAAAAAATAAAATACCAAGTAAGCTGAATAATCATATATTAGATATCAAACTAAAAACATATAATATACTTGATCTAAACAAAAAACCCAAGATTCAAGACAGATATGTTTAACTAAAAACATGTACTATATTTGATCATAAGCAAAAGGTCGAGATCCTAAAAATATATTTGTTCCACTTTAGTCATTTTTTTTTTTTGCAGCAATCTCCCTTTTGCCACTTTCATTTCATCATCCAATGCGAGATGCAAGCAATATTGAGAAAAAAAGTTGGTCCTTTTTCTTTTTATATCCACCTCCCACATGCCTCTTTCATTCTATATTCCAACGTGAGATGCAAACAACAATGTCAGGAAAAAATAATTTATAATGCTTAGAAGTTGTCACCTGATTATCCATGATTATTGCCTTGATATAGATAAAGATATAAAAATATAGATTATAGATATTGCTAAAAATAATAATAATAATAATTAATATGGTTAAAAAATAATTCAAAGTAATTTATAGTAAATAAAAAAAATGTTTAATAAAAATAATAAAATAATATTGCTAATAAACAATTAACAGTTAAATTGCATAAGAAATAATAAGCAAAACATATCAAATTCCACCATATTAGCAAGTGTCACTGTCGCAATTGCAGACCTAGCCGTTGCAATTGCGTCCCTGAGTTTTGAACTTGGTAATCTTTTTTCTGGATTTTAGCAGTGTCCGCAATATTGCGGATGTGGATATTACAGACGTAGTGACATTTAGGTAAACTCGGAAAATGAATGACTAAGAAACCAATTTAAATGGATGAAATGACTATTTGAGTCAATTTCCATTTAATTTATACCCATCAGAACTCGATTTTTGCAATAAACTTAAAAGATAAACTAACTTATCTATACTATATTATAAAGCATTTGACAAAAACTCTTAAAAACCATTTTTTTTATGCATGAAGTACTGTTTATTGATCATATTACTTAATATTCAATATTACAAGTAAATTATACGTAAGTACAATTTATTAAAGCTATATGTTTGAATTCGTGTAACTAACTGCGGATAAACATAATCAAATAAAGGATAAAAATCTCATTTTAAAATATAAAAAATCTAAAATATAATTGGGATAATTATTGAGTTCTAACAGAATACTTAATTATTATCTTTATAAAAAATATATTATTAAACCTAAATTAAGTTACTTCGTTACGTTAAATTAAATTATAATAAAAATTTTGAATTAAAAAAAATACACAAACAATAACTTTTAAATAGTTAATTTGATACTAATGTTGATATATTTTTTTTTGCAAATTTTATATGATATTTTCAAATTTATATTTTATTTAAAAATAAAAATATTATCGATTTCTCAAAACCACATAAAATCGTATTATATCTACATAGATAAAAAACAAAACAAAACATTGAAATCGAAATGTGTCTCGATGCATTGCACGAGTACCCTTCTAATGATTATAAACAAAGCTTGAATTAGCTTCTTTACCATAATTGATACATATCTGTCTTACGTCATTTCCTAAAAAACTGCTGATGTGACGATATGCAATTATTTTAACGATTGAAGATATAATATTGGGTGGGCTAATGGCACCCCACCCCATTGCTAACGGCACCCCCTAATTAGGTTTTCAATTATTATTTTTATGAGTTTTTGTGTTTTTTTTGTCTTTTTGTCCTTTTTGTTATTATTAAATTTTATTTTATTATTATTTAAAGACAATTATTAATTAATATATATTATTTATTTTATTTTCTTTTTTTAT
>NC_037535.1:2799192-2820211 GCF_001531365.2 Cynara cardunculus var. scolymus
TGTAATATATAAAATCAAAAATATAAAATAATAATATAACATGAAATAATAAAATAATATATATTTTTAATATAAATATATAAAATAAAACAAAATTAATAAAATATAAATATATAATTAATTGAGTTGATATTTATGACAAAAAAATGATTGGCACAAAATTTAAAACAATCAACACCCCCTCTAAAGGGGTGCCATTAGCACCCCCCTTTTCAATTGTATCATAACTTATTTACCTTAAATAATATTCGTCTCTATTTACTACATCGAAATTTAATTGAATTCAATAAATACTAAATAACATTATTGTATGATTATTTGTGTTCCTATATACCAACCAAACATGATAATGAAATAGAAGACTTACAGTCTGTTTACCAAACATTTACCCGATAAGCGTTTATTGGTAAAATTTAACACTATCATTTACTTACCGAGTAAGATTTTAGTCCACCAAAACGACATCATATGCAACAATTTACCCAGTAAGTGTTTACCATGGTAAGAGTCGTCGTCCTCACTTATCGGGTAAGACTATTGGTCCTTGTCTCGCTCTTACCATGTAAGATTCTTGATCCTTATTATATTCATCCGGTAAGGTAGTGTGACTTAGTAAGTGTTTACCCAGGTAAGACTTTGGTAAACGGCCCCTTAATCTCGCTCATTCCATTACTTAGTCCGAATATTCATATTTTTGTCACTACAGACAAATCAGACATTTAAAAAATAAAAATGCATTGCACTCTGATTAAAAATAAAAAGTATCAGTATATATACCAGGTATATACATCTTCTTTTTGTTTTTTGTAAACAGATAAAACGGATATAATCAGTACGAAATCAGAATTCATACCATAAAAATTACACAACAAATTGAATTTGAGATGATATTAGGGGTGCTTAAAAACCCGACCAACCCGATCAACCAACCCAACGTAAAATAACCCAACCCGAAGCAACCAGATGTCTAATCGAGTTGTAAAATTGTSAAACYGTAGGTATTGGGTTGATATTGGGTTACTATTATTTGAACTCAACCCAACCCGATGAACCCGATATCATTTTTATTTCTTGGATCTAATATGATTGTTGAATTTCTATTAATATATACATTAGACAATTTCACTATCATGTATGCTTTTCATATATACATATTTTCAATCTATTATATCTCTATATAACCCATTCATATATATGTCCATTAACTGTGAACATATATCTGTAAATTGAAAAAATTAACTGAATGTAATATACGTAAGAAATATAAATAAGTTATATCAAATGGTTGATGCTAAAAAAGAAAGTGTAGAGAAATAACGTATTCAAGATTAAAATGATATTTTAATATAGCAAAGTATCAATCCGATCAATCCGACCAACCCATACGGGTTGGGTTAGGTTTCACTTTGCTTTGGGTTGGGTTGGGTTGGGTTAAGATTTTTCCAAACCGCAAACATTGGGTTAAGTTATTCAAATGTCTTCAACCCGATCAACCCAACCCATGAACACCTCTAGATGATATCAGAATTTTCAATTCATTTATACCAAAAACAATAATATCATACTTTTGAATTCAAAACTAAGTTTCACATTTGATGTTGATTTCAACTCAAATTGCACCAAATTTTCTCCAACTACCAAAAATAACAACCCATTAAACATACGAAGACTTTCCAATCCGACTCATCACAAAATTCTTGAAATTGTTGACTTCCAAAAGTGAAGGTGACTTTGACTTTTCCATTCTTGGACCACATTCCACCTCAACCCTCTTCTTGACCACCCCAAACCCAAAATCTGGCCTTTGCTTTGGTGCACTATGGGACCTCACCTTAGCCCTAAAAGACTTGGTGTTAGCCATGTATCCCGGGTGGCTTGCGAAAGAGTCGTCCTTCGAAACGCCCTCATAGAACCCGTATGGTCCACAGGAGTATGCGAACCGAGGGGTGTTCTGTGTTGTGGAGAACCGAGGCTCGAACTCATGATGGTTAGGTATTGCAAGGTGGTATGGGGTTTGGGTTCCTGAGTCGGGAGTCCAAGCCCATGTGTTGGCCCTGGTTAACCTTGATTTAGGTTCTTCAGGGCCAACCTCCACACAACTGAGTCTTCCGTCACTAGGGATTTGTAAAGAAGCCGAAATCCTTTTGCTTCTTGCCTCATTAGCCCTCTTCTGCAAATACCAACAAGAAAACTTTCATCATAAACCAAACCAAACCGGTATATGCTTTCTGGATGAATGTATACAGACCTGACATTTACCCTCATAACAACAGTTTCCATAAATGAATCGTTTTTTTTCATAATAATTACCAAAAATATACTTCGATGGGTGCTTACAATCGATCTTCTTGGATGAAATTTATCATCTTGACGACGAAATCTTTGAGCACAAACACTGGATTGTGCTCTCAACAAAGCTTCCATTCCTTGAAGAGTTGCAGCTGCTTCTTTCCTCACTAAATAACCTCTAACAACTGCTTGAAGCTTCACCAGCGATTTCAAAGCCTTCAATGCTTTCCTCGACTGTTAAATCGACAGAATTCGAATCAATCGATCAAAATCAGAAATGGGTTTTCGATTATGGTTAAGAAGATCGTCAGAAATGTTGATTGATGATTGAAAGTTGTTGATTAATTACCAGAAATCCACGAAAGAAAGCTTGGATTTTAATGGCGGCAGCATGCTCCCTTGCGGTGGTGAGTCTGTTCTGACTGGTGAGTCTGACGAAGGCGACGGCTGCCTGGGCGGCAGCAACGGCGGCGTCAGCTGCTGCCGCGGTGGCGGTGGCTACTTGAATTGCACGTTTATTCTGCTCGTCGGAATGGTGGTTGACGTTGTTGTAAAGTGGTGTCTGCAAAGGAGACTTCACCGGAGAATTGGTGGGGTTTCTACCAGAGCGACGGATGCATGACGGATTCTTGTTTTTCCGGTCACCGGAATTTGATTCCTGTTTTAGATTTTTCTCTTTTTTAAATCCAAACAATGCCTTCAACCACCTTATCGCTTTCCCCATTTTTCTTCCACAAAGAGAGAGAGAGAGAGAGAAAGAGAGAGAGAGAGAGAGAGAGAGAGAGAGAGAGAGAAAGAGAATGAGAGAGAAAGAGAGAGAGAGAGAGAGAGAGAGAGAGGGAGGGAGAGAGAGAGAGATTTTATGATTCAAACACAATGTAACAGCTAACAATTTTTAAATTTCTCCATTAAGAGGGAAAAAGTCTACAAAAGATATTATATGATACGTGTATATATATATATGTGTGTATCTATATGTATATATATGGTGTATATACATGTGTGTGTATCTATATGTATATATATGGTGTATATATATGTATATATATGGTGTGTGTGTATATGTGTTTGTATCTATATGTATATATGGTGTGTGTATATGTATATATGGGGTGTGTGTACAAGTGTTTGTATCTATATGTATATATGGTGTGTGTATATGTATATATGGTGTGTGTGTATAAGTGTTTGTATCTATATGTATATATATGGTGTATATATATGTATAGATAGAATTTGGGCTGCTCATGTTGTAATTTATATATGTATTTATAGTACCTTATAAACCAGATTTATCAAAAATTAAAAATAATTTTAAATCACAAAGTACTATACATTTATGCACAAAGTTTTAAAAACAACTCATAATGCATTAAGTACTATTATTTTATGCATTTAGTCTTAAAGTCTCTTAATTTACAATTAAAATAACATATAGTGCAAGTTATCAATACACATTATTACCTTTTCTTTTCATGTTCCCAAAATACTTTTGACACATTTCACTCATGTTTTTACCCTCTCATACTTCTATGTCTTCTCCTCATCCCCCAATGTGATATTCAAACTGATATTCACCATGAGTTATTAAAAGTTTTTTCATTCATCTCTCGTTCAATTGCCCTAGAACTCTCGCTCTCGCTCTCGATCTCTTGATTATTTGTTCTTGGTGTAAATCGAACACATTTGTGGAATCGTTTAATTAAATATGTTGGATTTTAAACTGTCATACAATTTTTTTCATCGATAGACTGTAATTGAAACCATAACTCTTATTTATTCAAATTGTATTAATATGTAGAGACCAAGTGTAACTTATATCATCGTTAAATCTTCTCTAATAAAACCAGTGAAACTTCAAAATCGTTAAAATTCACGGCTCCGTTGCAATTCACGGCTCCGTTGCATTGCACGGTTACACAACTAGTAAACATAAAAGGTTGAGTGACAAGTTTTATAAAGTATTTGAATATTGGTTAAATGTCTAAAAATATAATTTTTATACATAAATAAAATAATGGGAGAGTTTTTGAAAACTTTTTAATCTCAATTTAGAGGTTGTTTGATAGTTGTTGAATAGTTTGATACATAATGATTAAGAGACTTATAATATAATGCAAAATGAAATGTAATTGTTTGGTAGTTATTAATAATAAAATTAGTGTGTTGAATGGTTAAGGAAGACCCAATATACAAAATCATTCAGAAGATTTTAGAACTATTAAATAGCAGGGTGTCTTTGTCAAACATGATTCACATTATTTTTTCTTCATAATAATCATTTTCTTAATTATCTCATTAATTAATAACATTAATCTATATTATATAATAAAGCATTTGCCAATAACTCTTAAAAATCATTTTTCATGCATAAAGTACTGCTTATTGATGCATATTACTTAAAATTCAATATCACAAGTAAATTGTGCATATGTACAACTTATTAAAGCTTCATTTTGAAGTTGTGTAACTAACTATAGATAAACACAATCAAATACGGATAGACATCTCATTTTAAATATAAAAAAAATCTAAAATATAATTAGGATAATCATTAGTTATAACAAAATATTTAATTATTATCTTTATAAAAATTATATTGTTAAACAATACATAAATTACTTTATTATTAAATTTAAATTAAATTATAAATAAAATATTAATTAAAGAAATTACATAAAAAAAAAGAACTTTAAATAGTAAATGTGATACTAATATCGATGTATAGTTTCTTTGTCAAATTTTTATGATATATTTAAATTTATATTTTATTTCAAAATAAAAACGTTATCGTTTTATCAAAACCACCTAAAAACTGTATTATATCGACATAGATAAATAATAAAATGAAACATTAAAATTAAGATATATCTTGTTATATTATGCGAACACCCTTCTAATTATCTTAAATTAACAGCTTAGAATGAATTTTACAGATCTCACAAATCTTATAGGTTTTCTAATTTACCATATGTAACTCCACAATTTTTTGACTTTAGTTTTTTTTATATATTTTATTTTATTGTAATAAAATAATTTATTTTGAATAAATTATAAATAACTCTTTAATATTATTATCATGGATCAATTTAGGCTTTCAAACTTATTCTTTTATATGTTCTATTTTTCACATAATAGATCAAATAATCTTTGAGGGTTCTTAAGATTTGGAATCATGTTAGACCAACCTGTTTTTGTGAGATCTGTGAGATTATTTTTTACACTTGAAACTTCACAGCAAAACACTGTGAAAGTAACTTTCACAGTGTTTTTGCTGTGAAGGTTTGGATTTTTTTTACCTTCACAGCGTCTTACTGTGAAGTTTCAAGTGTAAAAAAATTGTCTTATGAGTCTCACGAAAACAACCTGGTCTCACATGAACCCAATTCGGTTCTTGAAAATAAAATTTGTGTAAAAATATTTATGGTCAAAAGTAATAAATAAAATACCTGATTTAACGTTTGTCGTTTTTTTGGATGGAAAGAGCGTTACATTTCAAAAATAGTGATTTTTATCAGGCCATTAAATTAACATAAATTTTGAGAACGCGCTATTAAAATCAAATTTGAAATTTGAAAATTTAAATTTATTAAAAGCTAGTAGACAGATAAGCACAAAGATTTAAATACTGAAATTAATAATATGTTTTGATTACAGAAGATCATTGTATCTAACCAACCCCGAATCAAACCAAACCAAACCAAACGAGTCCAATATATAACACCCGGAGTTGGAGTCTGGAGGGTAAGATGGACACTTATTCTAAAGAATATAGTGGTTGTATCCAACCACCCTCGAAAATAATACTGAAATGATATAGTAATTTATGAACGTTTTTGAGACTCAAGAAAAAATCATGTCTCAATAGGGTATTGATCATGATCCCAAGCAAGGATCTGGTCGTGAACAAGACATCGAGTTTGAAAAGGTCATAACAAAGGTACTCGTTTGGAGCACAGACCAAACACAACCTGACTACCCAAAGCCGAGTCTTTATAACTTGGTAGTGTCTTTTTTTGAAACTTGTATTAACCACAAAAATTGGAGGGGTGGTTGGGGAAGACCAAAACAGCTAGCCCTTCAACGGTTTAAGCAATGGTTGTTGGTTAGAAAAAAGGGGGGAAACCTCATTCAAACTGCTACAGTCCTATAACTCAATAGAAAGTTGATTAGTCTAAATGAGACTATGTACGTTACAGTCATTGTTAGGACTGAAAATCAGTGTAAAATTGTATTCGTCTTGAAAGATAAAATTGTCTTAATTGTATAAAAGTCATCGTGTTTGACTTTTATTAGGGCTGTTTGACTTTGACTTTTGTCTATAGGTTTGACCCTATATAAAGGGTGTTGGCTTTGTAATTTGAGAGGATGCTCAGTTGTAAAATCAGATTTACGTATAAAGGTTTGACCAAGCTTGAATGTTTGACTATTTCTCTCAAACTCTCTCAACTCTCCTCTCATATTGTTCTTGAAGAAAAACTCAGATTTGTCATTGTTGATTGAAGGTTTTCATGGAAGATTGATTGTTAGGGACAAACAGTCATTAACTTTACTTGTCCTACACACACAAAAACCTACCACAAGGGTAGTGCCTGATTGGTTTGAGTTTGGCTCCAAAGTTCAAAAGTACTAGGAGGTCCCAGGTTCAAATCCAAGGGGGAATAAAAATTCCCTTGTGGCCACGAAGGTCGTGACTCCGGGCTATCTGCAAAACAGGTGGTCGCCCTGGGATTAGTCGGCTCGCATAGCGGGTTGGATATCCAGGTTAATAAAAAAACACAAAAAACCCTTTAAACCCCTACTGATCAACCTTTTAACGCGTAGTTTCAATTGTGACCTAAATTAATCAAGTCAAAACCTATTGAATATTCTAGAAATGTTGTCTCTAACTTATGGCACAAAAATTAGGTCATCATTGTAACTTGAAAAGTCAACAAAGATTCTTATTTCTCATTTCGGCCTTTTACATCCTACGTTTTTCCTTCGGTTCATCCTCTGACCTCACAAGCTAATGTTGCCTTCATCATTACTGTTGGGATTGGGCAACCACCTTTAAACATCACTGCTACCAAACTTTCTACCTCAAGTTTTTGCGACTTCGTTAAGAGTTCTTGAAGTGATGTCAATTTCGTTTAGTCCCAATCACGCTCTTACTTTTAATCAACAATCTTAACGTTAGTCTCCATGGCGTAGCATAGTTGGTGATTTGCATAAACATACAGAGAGTTTGAGTTTGGCAATCGTTGTGTGGGAGTTACAGTTCCTTTGAGTATCTGGCCCTTAGTAGGCATTGGGTTCTTGAACCAGCCAACCAGTTGGCCATTATGTACTCGGTTGCCTCTTTTTCCTTTCGGAGGAGGCAGTGTGAGTTGGCTCGTGGGTTGTCGCTTACAAACTCTCGTATATCTTAATTCCAGTTTTCGGTTCTTTAACAAACCTGTTTAGGCTTCATTTCGCACACATAAGAAAGATGCTCATAAACCATCACTTCTCAAACGCCAAAAAAGTTGTACAATAACTTTGGCTTCGATATCCACAATTTTAGTTTATCATATAATTTGCCATATTCTGTGTTTTTTATAAGTAAATTACAAAGATTACAGGGTTATAGCAAAATAAAATAAAGATAATATTTTTTTATAAAAAAAGTAAAATTATTATTATTATTATTATTATTATTATTATTATTATTAATATTAATATATATAATTTAAATTATTATTATTATTATTATTATTCATCTAAATATAAATATGCAATACATGAGTAATGAGACTAAAATAATTGATCATTAATTTTGAAAAAAACAAAATTATTTATTAGAGTAAATTACAAATTTAGTCCCTGTGGTTATTGAAAATTTTGGACTGAGTCTCTCAAACAAAATAATTACATGTATGATCACCATGGTTTTACTTTTATATGAATGGAGTCCTTTTTCCTAACTTCACTAACTGTCATTCCGTTAAATGAGGAGTAATATTGTCTTTTTACTTTATTTTCTTTAAAAACATAAAAAAAAATATATGTATATAACATTGATATGGCATAGTCCCTTCCCCGAGATTACCCTCGTCGGTGAAGGCCATCTCCGGCCAAACAATGACGTCTCCCTCATTCTCTTACGAAACGACAATCTTACTCGTCGCCTCCATCTCCGACGACAACAACTCCTCCCTCATCCTTTACGGTTTCTCCTTTTTCCCTCCTTAACTTCATCGTTCCCCTTACTTCTAGTCATCCTTTTCGATCATCCCTCCGACCACCCTCCATCTGTAAAGCAGCATTCACTCCCGATACAGAAAAGATCACTGGCTCTCCTTGTGCCACCACCTAGCAGCGCCCCCCTGTTGTAGATTTTCGTCCACGTGGTTCAATCAGATCCGGTAAACCGTGTAATAACACCAGATTTAGTTCGAGATTTCATCTAGTTTTGTTGAGTTTGGAGTATTCATCAAGTTTGGAACAATCATCGAGTTTGGATGAAGAAATCGAATCATCAAGATAGGTTTTTGGTGTGTTGATTTAGATGAGAAATTGAATTAGTTTTTATTGTAACAATGACATTGATGAACTCCGATTCGTTTTTCTATCGTAACGTCGATTTATGGAGGTGTATGGTAGATCCCAAACCATTCACTTTTATTTCGTTGCATACAAAACCTGGAAGTGATTTAGGGCAGCGTGCAATCTTTAACTGGACCTTCCTTCCCTATTCACCTCCATCGTTGTCTTTAACTAGACATTAATACATATAATAGCTATGCTATTATATTATTTAAAAAGTTAGACAAAAAGATAAATTTACTAAATTGCCCTTGAGTTAACTAAACAAAACCTAACAGAGTCAGGGGTTAAGGGACCCAATCCATGATAAAAGTGAAACCATGATGACTATACATGTAATTATTTCGTTTGAAGGACCGAATTCATATTTCATATAACTATAGGGACTAAATTTGTAATTTACTCCATTTATTAATTTAAAATAAATGTTGATTATGAAGCTTTATTGATGAAATTATTGAAGCATTTATAAGCCGAAAAGTGTTATTAATTACTATCATCAGCCAATCATGAAACCTTGGTGAAGAAATCATTAAATTCAAGAAAATGGAGGATGAAAACCTTGAAATTCACAACTTTGAGAGATTCTACGCAAATGGATTGTTTTTTTCTCAAATTAGTGCAAAAATGTATTTCTGTAAACACTTATCCGATAAGTACTTAACAGTAAAATTTAATATTATTATTTACTTACTGAATAAGATTTTAGTCAACAAAAACGGCTTTTTATGCGACAATTTACCCGGTAAGAACTAACTGTGGCAAGAGTCATTGCCCTCACTTACCGGGTAAGACTCTCAGTTCTTGCCTCGTTTTTATCAGGTAAGATTTTTGGTCCTTACCATATTTATCCGGTAAGATAATATAACTTGGTAAGCGCTTACCCAAGTAAGCATTTGGTAAACGGGCCCTTAGTAAAATAATGGGTTATGTTACTATTTTAATTTATTATAAAATAAGTATTCATTTTTTTAAATAAATGTCTATTTTTCAATTCTATCTTTTAATGATGGGATGAAAGAAAATTTATTTCTATGTTAATTAAAAAGTGTAATAATTTTACATTTTTAAAAGTGTGTATTTTTCAAACGGGGACATATTCATTTCGAGAATGCAATAACACTCTTTTACTATAGTCAATCATATATATATATATATATATATATATATACACACACACACACATACATATAGGCCAAGGATCGTGTGAGAAGGGAGGTTATGGTGAGAAACGTAAGAAAAGATATAAACCCTTGATCATTTTAATCTCATGTTCACTCATGAATTTCACTTTAGAAGGGAATTGATCTGATGCATCTCAGTGCACCTCATTAATATTGACATTCAGTTATGATTGATCAAAAAGAGAAGATCTTTTCTTACACTTCTCAGCAGAACCCAACCATATATATAGACTTGGGATCGTGTGAGACCAATGGTTTTTCGTGAGACTCGTAAGACTAATTCTCAACCCTTGGATTAGATCTACAATCTGAAAATCTAAACATTCATAAACGCCATGAAACTTCTCAATAATCACAAAATTGTCACCGTGCAATTTAGACCATTAGATCATTAACTCTTAAAGTTGATCAATGAACATAAATTGGTCTTACGGGTCTCACGAAAAACATTTGGTCTCACGTGAACCCAATCCTATATATATATATATATATATATGTATGTATGTATGTATGTATGTATGTATGTAAGAAATTTAATTATATGATTGCTAAATATCTTTCTTCAGGTATATTCAAATAAAAAACTACATAATATCGGTGATGATTTTTTTTGTTATTTCTAAAACATGGAGCAGGAAAAGTGACTATTATAGAAGTCAAGTTTAACCTATTTATATAAAAACATGTCAATTTTAGATTATACTTTATTGTTAACGGATCGAAGAGGTTATAAGTGGCCCATGGCATAATCGGTTTGGTGGTATCTTAAATTCTTTTATACAAAATAATATTTATTTTAGTAATAGTTTTTATTGTGATAATATGTGGAGTCCCATTGGTTTATTCTATAAAAGAGTCTGTTGAAAAAAAAAAGATTCCCACACATATTGAATCGAGGAGAACTAATCCAAGTCTAGCTGATGTGGTTTTCCAACGATGGCTAGATAGTCAAAGATTATTTCTAAGTGGCAAGTCCTTAAAGTGATAGATACCAACTCTGACACCAAGTTGGAATATGCGAAATAGAACCGGAAAAAGTCCCTAGAATGGTAAAATACTCTTAATAGTTATATATAAATAGGCGAATTATCATGTGACAAAAAGAGTTAAGATGAGAAGCTAATAAGGGATATGGACCATTGATCATCTTTAATCTCAAACTCACCTATTAATCGCGCTTGATATGAGGATCGATTCGTGCATCTTGGTGCATCTTATCCTAATGTGCATCCGAGAGTAAGGATCTTTTCTTACACTTCTCACTGGAACCCAACTCATATATATATACATACATACATACATATATACAGGGGCCCATTCAAGGGAGAACTAACTAGTTTGTGGTAACCGTGTGATCCAATCTCAATCACAAATCAACAGATAAATTAGAAAATTTGTAGTTTTGGTAATTTTAAATTAAAATTTTAATGCAAGAACATTTTAGATATTTTATCTCCTCTCTCCATCCCCCATCCTCCGGTGATACCACTGTGATATCTAAAAACATTGACTTTGTTAAACAAAACACACAATATGATACCCAAGCACATATAAGATGCATTGTGATACCACTGTGTTACATATCCAATCGACCACACAAATGACCTCAGTGTGATACCCAAACACATATAAGATGCATTGTGATACCATTGTGGTATCACCGGAGGACGGTGGCCATAGGACGGGGGACGGAGAGAGAATAGAGGAGAATTTTAAAATACCTTAAATGTTCTTAGATTAAAATTTTGATTCAAAATTACTAAAATTATAAATTTCCTAATTTATCTATTGATTTGTGGTTGAGATTGAATCTCACACTTACAACAAACTAATTAGTTCTCATTTGATTAGGCCTCTATATACATACATACATACATACATACATACATACATACATACATACATACATACATACATACATACATACATACATACATACATACATACATACATACANATACATACATACATACATACATACATACATACATACATACATACATACATACATACATACATACATACATACATACATACATACATACATATACATAGGGTTGGGTTCATATGAGACCAAGAGTTTTTCGTGAGACCCGTAAGACCAATTTATGTTCATTGATCAACTTTATAAGTTAATGATCTAATGGTCTAAAGTTGCACGGTGACAATTTTATAATTATTGAGAAGTTTCGTGACTATTTTGTGATTATGAATGTTCAAATTATATATATAATCCAAGGGTTGAGAATTGGTCTTACGGGTTTCACGAAAAAACCCTTGGTCTCACATGAACCATTGGATTAGATTTACAATCTAAACATTCATAATCACAAAATTGCCACGAGACTTCTCAATAATAACAAAATTGTCCCCGTGCAACTTTAGACCATCAGATCATTAGCGTATAAAGTTGATCAATGAATATAAATTGGTCTTACGGGTCTCACGAAAAACTCTTGGTCTCACGTGAACCCAACTATATATATATATATATATATATATATAGAGAGAGAGAGAGAGAGAGGAGCGTTCAAATGAAAACCGCCTCCATTGTGTAAACCGTGTAAACCAATCTCATCCATCCATTTTCTTGTTTAATGGTCAAGATTAGTTTACTTTATTTTAGAAAATTAAAAAAAAACTATTAAAAATTTATTTTATATCAGCAATAAGGGCAAAATGGTAAACAAAAAAACATTATATTCAAGGCAACAATATCCTTCATATCATATTATAAATGAAACTATTTTATTTTGTAAAACAATATATTATTTTTACGTTAAAACATTCATCAATAAAATATATCAAAAAAATAAATAAAACACACCATATTCAATTCTATATAACGAATCGTTTCAAAATTTGAATTACATTATATGAACGAAATTGATTTCAAAATTTCATCAACATAATACTGATCATATTTCGTAATTTTCATTATATCGGTAGATGGATCCGATTCATTGTCTTAACAAAAAAAATTTCTTGTTTACTGAGTTTATAAAATTTTATAATACAACATGAAATAGTTTTATTGTCTTAAATGTACTGTATTCATATATATATATATATATATATATTCATATATATATATATATATATGTATGTATAATTGTGAAAAGATTCTTTATGTAGTGTTATGTCTATAACCCCACCTCGTGAATGCTTACTTTTACACACATTTAGGTGTGTACTTGTATGTATGCACATATATACCAACATATGCATGTATGTATTTATACATGTCAATTTTGGTACAATATCGTTTCTATATAAATACATATACATCATATAACATCAAACATAACTTGTATTTCCACCATGCTTTTCCAAATTAAAAAAAATATATCAAAAGAACGTTTACCAAGTCATATTACCTTACTAGATGGATATGATAAGGATCAAGAATCTTACCCTGAGAGAGACAAGGACCTAGAGTCTTACCCGGTAAGTGAGGGCGACGACTCTTACCATGGTAAACGCTTACTTTGTAAATTGTTACATACGATGTCGTTTTGGTAGACTAAAATCTTACCCGATAAGTAAATGAATTTATAAAATATTAAAAAGAATAATAATAACAACAAAGTCTAAAAAGAAAGCAACTTAGTTGGTGGGAAAGTGGAGTTGATGGGGGGCAGGAGTAACCAATCAAATGTGGTTTTGTTCATTTTCTAACCATCAAACCATACCAATATTGTGATAGTGAAACCCTTCACCATCCCTTCATTTGTTTTTAGTGTCACCTTTTCCCCACCTTCATTCATCTCACACTTTTTAAAATAATATATAACACATACAAATTAATCTCAACCGTTCATTTAGATTGATAAATGATTTATTATATAAATATATCAGTTAATAATAATGAATGAATTATGATTAGGGATACTTAAAAACTCGATCAACTCAATGCGAAATAACTCAACTCAAAGCAACCTGATGAAAAATCGAGTTGTAAAATTTTCAAACCGTAGGTATTGAGTTGATATTGGGTTACTATTATTTGAACTCAACCCAACCCGATGAAGCTGATATTCTTTTATTTCTTGGATTTAATATGATTGTTGAATTTTTATTAATATATACATTAGACAATTACATTATCACGTACGCTCTTCATATACACATATTTATCTATTCACATCTCTATATCACTCATTCGTATATATGTTTAGTAATTGTGAACATATATATGTAAATTGAGAAAATTAACTGAATATGATATACGTAAGAAGTATGGATAAGTTATATCAAATGGTTGATGATGAAAAAGAAATTATGAGTAGAGAAATAATATATTCAAGGTTAGAAGAATATTTTAATGTACCAAAGTATCAATCCGACCAACCCGTACGGTTTGGGTTAAGATTTTTCAAACCGCAAGTATTGAGTTGGGTTATTCAAATGTCTTCAACCCGATCAACCCAACCTATGAACACCCCTAATTTTGATCACTTTCATAAATATTTCGATCATAATAAATGAACATTTATCATTTTTTATGAACATCTTAATTGTTTAGTTTGTATGGTTTATATAAGTTACGAGATTTACAAATGATTAAGACTCTAATCAGATATATACAGTAACCCCTTAATTCTTAATTCTTCCCAAATTTACAGTCTGTTTCTTATTGGAAACCCTTTGTAACCCCTTTTCCCTGCCATCTGTTCTCAGACGTGAAACCATGTCTTTGGCGAATACTTCGTCATCTGAAAACAATCGTTCCATTAACCATCTTGAATAGTTAGGGGTCGTTTACCAAACACTTATCTGGTAAGTGCTTACGGGTAAAATCTAATACTATTTATTTACTAACTGGGTAAGATCTTAATCCACCAAAATGACATCGTATGCAACAATTTACCCTGTAAGTGCTTACCGTGGTAAGAGTCGTTGCCCTCACTTACCGGGTAAGACTCTTGGTCCTTGTCTCGCTCTTACCGGATAAGATTCTTGATCCTCACATTTTCATCCGGTGAGGTAACGTAACTTGATAAACGCTTACCCGGATAAACGTTTGGTAAACGGCCCCTTATTTACCCTTGGTTTAATTACGTTACATTTTAAAACCTTTTCTTTAGATAGCTAGCGTTCATGGGTTGGGTAATATATACAGTATTTTAAACCTAATATTAATTTGTGTAAGAACATCTCCAACAGATCCTTCAAAATAAAGAAAATAGATATTTTGAGTATATAAAACAGATCATTCAAAATGAAGAAAATAGAGATTTTAGGGATTTTTAGCAAAATTTTGCTCGAACGTATTCAGTCAAACTTTCTTCAAAATGTAGAAAGCACAATAGAGTGTTCCTGTAAGGAGTTGTGTAAGACGTGAATAACCTCCGCTGGAACGCCCAGAAATTATCTGAATTTGGAGAATTCCTACAAAATGATTACTATGAGAAAACATAACTTTTATTATATTCTCATCTGTAAGAGCAATTTTCAACAGAATCTCGAAAATGGAGAATCAAAATTCAAAATCTCCAAACAGTATTATTATATTCGACTCCAGAATATAAAATGATCTCCATTTTCGAGATTACAGTTTTGATCATATTATTTTAATATATTTCATATATTTAATAAAATATTGTTTTTCGGTTCTAAACATTTAAGTCCAAGGTCTTTTGTCGGTGATAACATGATAAAATAAATTCTTTATCGTAGTAATCATTTTTGGGAATTACTCAAATTTAGAGAATTTCATATTATCTACTTTCTCCATTTTAGAGAATCTTTTGTAGTAAAAACATGGCAAAAATCCACCAAATCTCTATTTTGGAGAATCTGTTGAAGATGCTCTAATAAATATTGAAATTATTTTTTTATAAAAAAGAAATAGTATGTTATTAAATATATAATATAGAATATTTTAATAATAAAATTAATGTTCTAATTTTCAAAACGGAGAAGCCGTTGGAGTTTATAGGAATTTCTTTTTACAAATTTTGAATTTTGATTCTTCTTTTTGAAGAAATCCTTAAAATGGCAGGATAAAGAGATATTTTACTATATGAGGGGCTATAATTGGAGATACCAATGTAAAAAAAGTAGTCTCATGAAAACAGGCTGGTCTCACGTGAACCCAACCCTATATCTATACTATATTATAAAACATTTTATAAAAACTCTTAAAATCATTTTTTATGCATAAAGTATTGTTTATTGATGTATATTACTTAAAATTCAAGATTACAAGTAAATTATGCGTAAGTGCAACTTATTATAGCTTCATGTTTGAATTCGTGTAATTAACTTCAAATAAACATAATCAAATAAAGAATAAATATTTCATTTTAAATATAAAAAAAACTAAAATATAATTAGGATAATCATTGAGTTCTAACAAAATACTTAATTATTATCTTTATAAAAAATTATATTATTAAACTAAAAATAAAAAATTAATTAAAGAAATACACAAAAAAAAAAAAAAATTTAAATAGTTAGTTTGATTCTAATATCAATTTTTGTATGATATTTTCATATTTATATTTTATTCAAAACAAAACCATATTATAACATCGACTAAGACACACAAAAAAAACGAAACACTAAAATTGAGATGTATCTCGCTACATTGTACGATTACTCTTCTAGTATATATATATATATATATGTGTGTGTGTGTGTGTATATGTATGTATATACAATGTTAAATACATTATAAGGGGTCATTTACCTATACATTTACCCAGTAAGTGTTTACCAGTTAAATTTAATACTATTATTTACCTTACCGGGTAAAATTTTAGTCCATTAAAACGGCACCGTATGCAAAAATTTAACCGGTAAGCGCTAACAGGGTAAGAGTTGTCGCCCTCACTTATCGGGTAAGATTCTCGGTCATTACCTCCGCTCTTACTGGGTAAGATTCTTATTCCTTACCATATTCATTGGTTAAGGTACTATAACTTGGTAAGCGTTTGGTAAATGGTCCCTAACACTCAACAAAACTGATGAGTTATTTCTAATCAAGAAAGGTAAGGGGCTAAAAGTCGAAGGTCTAAACTGTTCACAATTTCAATTGGGTTGAAAACAAAAATAAAAGAAAAGTTGAGGGTCAACAATGTTAAACAGAATATTGGAGGGATCTGTTTTACTAACTGAGCAAAACTTCTGAATGATTATAAGTTTGGGAGTGTGACATACGTTTTGTATATTATCATATAATAATAACGATATATACATCCATATTGCTTATTATTTAGGGATTTTTATAAAATATATTTTATTTATTACTAGAAGTATATCTGTACGATACAAGAGAATGTGAAATTTTAATTATAAACCCAAAACTGTGTCTTGAAAATGGATCAGTTATAATACAGAACTTTCAAAAACCTAAAAATATTTTGTTATTTATTTGGTTGATCGATCTTATATTCGAGAAAAATAGCAGAGGTTTTCAAAAACTCTGATTCTTAATGTTTAGAAAAAAAAAACAAAGTAAAAATATTTTATATACATCAATAATTTATATTTAATATTTTATAATTTATATTTTTAAAACAATAAGAGTTTTAAAATAATAACCTTTATGTGGGTAGCCGGTCGTCGGCTAGAAGCTTTGGCCGGCAACCCCGAATCAGAAGGTGAATTTACGGTGTAATCTACTTGCTATATTGAGTTTTAAGTAATATGCATTAATAAATAGTACTTTACGCATAAAAAATGGTTTTTAAGAGTTTTTGTCAAATGTTTTATAAGATAGTATAATATGCATTAATAAACAGTATTTTACGCATAAAAATGGTTTTTAAGAATTTTTGTCAAATGTTTTATAATATAGTATAGAAAGTATGAATTATGAAATTATGAATTTTCATTGGGTTGCATATGGGCCCATTTAGCCCACTATGAATTTTTGAAACTTTCATAGCCAATCCATTGAAAAGGTTGACAATTACGGAAATAACCATTTTATAAAATAATTTTTATTTTTTAGTCATTTTAGAAATCTTTTTTTTTTAATTTTATGTAGAAAAAGGAGGACATGGAGGTCACGTGACCATGCAGGACACATAGGGGTCGTTTACCAAACATTTACCCGATAAGTGCTTACCGGTAAAATCTAACATTACTATTTACTTAACCGGTAAGATTTTAGTCCACCAGAACGACATCATATGCAACAATTTACCCAGTAAGCGCTTACCATGTTAATAGTTGTCGTCTTCACTTACCGGGTAAGACTCATGGTCTTTGTCTCGCTCTTACCAGGATAAGATTCTTGACCCTTACCATATTCATCTGATGAGGTAATGTCACTTGGTAAATGCTTACCCGGGTAAACGTTTGGTAAACGGCCCCATAGTCCACCTTTTGGTCCACTCAATTCCACCGATCATTCCTCAAACCTACGCTGCGTCATACAGTCTAGTTAAACAGAATCTACACAGGTCAGGGATCGTTCAAGAAATTACAGGTTCAGTCTCAACAAGCTGGTTGTGAAGCCTATAAGATTAAGTTTAGGCATACTCGGTCCCTCGTGCAAATATACAGTCTATTACAAGATAAAAGCCAAACTCTAGAAATTACGTGATAAATACGTTGTCCATAAAATAAGTTACGACCAATATTCTTTAAAAATGATTGATAGCTAAATAAATACCCTTTGTTTGCTTTTCAATATTGGCCTACATTTTTGGTGGTGCTAAGAAAAGGATGCTTTAACTTATAACTTAAATAAGGGTCATTTCCTGCTATATTATACATCTGTAATGTAGTAAAAAAACTGATAAAATTTAAAAGTTCAGTTAAAATTAAAACGAGTCAAGAGTCATCTACAGTATACTTACTTACAGCCTCTTATATTTTATTTTGTTTGAGAAAGTCAGATCATTATTTTTAAGCGGAAGTGTTGCTTTTTATATATATCGAATCGATTTTGACGATGAAGTCAATCGATTTAGAGGTTTGTTAAATATATAATATGCTTAGAAATTAGAAAAAAAAACACGACCGACTAAGATTTTTTTGAATTTTCAAAAGATAATTAGATAAATAAGTATAATTATATAGCATTTAAAATATATATGTATATATATTTTGGGTTCCCGGACGGATCGGATGGCCAAAAATCAAACCCGACCCGACCCGAATTTCCCCAAAAAGTCGGTTTTTGGATTTTCAAATTTCGGGGCACTTAGGTTTTGCATAAATACCTTATTTTCGGTTTGTGTTTGAGTTCGGATTTCATATAACTCGGATTTTGCACATCCCTATATATGACCAATTTTCATGTGTTGTTTCATATATGAAACACACATGTGAAAAAGACGATACTTATATAGTTTTGTTTCATAAAATAGTTCTGAATGTTTTTTTTTTTAAGTATATAATATTTATATACGGCAAATGCAACAAATAAACTCACAAACCCTCCTCACCTTTGGTGAGGTTTGAACCCTTGACCTCCTAGGAAGCTAAAGACTACGATACCGTTAGGCCGAAGGCCCTTTGGTAATAGTTTTGAATGTTTTACACATGAAATTGCATGGTATAAACATTGCATTTTCACACATGCAGATTGGTTTATAAGTTTGTACAATTTATTAGGTCTGTAAATGATTATGTGTCTATATATATGTATGGAGTTCGTTTCAAATACAACTCATCGTATTTGTACAACCAATGCAACCTAATAAATTGAGATATTTATGAAAATGATGAGAGTTTATTTATTATGATTTGAATATTTATGGAAGATGAACATGATTCATTAATTATGATCAATACTTTATATTATGAAACAATCAAAACTTCTATGAAATCACATATTAATCAAATGAAATGGACGGTTGAGATTGAGTTGTATTGGTTGCACAAATGTCAAGGGTTGTATAATWACCAACCTCTATATGTATGTATGCATGACATAAGATCCAATGTGAGCTACTTATTTAAAGATAATTATGTTATTTATTAAATAAATATAAAAAAAGTAATTTAGTTAAAAAAAAAACTCATAAATGTATTTAATTAATTAATTTCCCCCTGTAAATAGGATACCCATAACTCCTAATCTCCCAGAAAATCGGCAATTCAGAGCATCTCCAACATATTCTCCAAAATAAAAAATCAAAAAATCAGATTTTTCTAAAGAAAAAGTACTTTCATCTCCGACAGTTTCCCAATTTTGGAGATTACGATATTAGTTATATTATTAAAATATCCGATGCAATTAATAAAATATTATTTTTCACTTCTAAGCATTTAATTTTAAATTTTCTCATTGATAAGAAGAATAAAAAATAATATCTTTTTCCTACGTAATCATTTTTGGGCAGTTATACAAATTTAGAAATTTTCTCGTACTTTGGAGAATTTGTTGGATATGTTATTACCCCTTCATAAAAAAACATTAATTAATTGTTCACAATGTGTATTCAAGTCTTTCCACAATATTTTTACTGATCTTTAGCTTTTTTGTTTTTCTGTTCTTAATGTTGTTGTGTCACATTGTGTTCACAAAGTAATTACACTGTAAAAGAAAATAAGTGGTACAACGTTTAACTCAAACAATATATTTGATAGTTATTCAGGTTGTGATACTATAAGTTTTTGGTTCGGGGTTCACTGGAGATGCTTGATGGGTGTTCAAATTGATCTGGTCATAATGTACATTCAAGTCCTTATATGATAAAGACAGAATAAAACAAAATATTAAAATCTCGTCGCATTAGACGAGTACCCTTCTAGTAGTTTTTAATGTATTAAAACCACTTGTGAGATTCATACCAACAATTTAATTATATTAAAATAAAAAATAATTTATTTAGTTTTTTTGTATTTTTAATCAAAAAATCATATATACATTTATTACTATTAGAATGATACTCGGGCAATGCAGCGAGATATATCTTTATTTTAATGTTTCGTTTTATTTTATTTTCTATATTGATATAATACAGTTTATGTGGTTTTGAGAAAGACAATGTTTTTACTTTTAAATAAAAATAAAT
>NC_037535.1:2821181-2830957 GCF_001531365.2 Cynara cardunculus var. scolymus
ATATATATATATATATATATATATATATTTTTTTTTTTTCCTGGCATATATATACACATCTTGTCTCTTTCCTTTAGTTCTTTCACCGATATTATTGTCTCTTTTACCCTACTCTTTCACACTCATTCATGTCCCCAAATTCTATGTTTTTGAAGCTCCCATTTCTTTTCATTTAGTGGGGTTCCACCCAAAACCACAAATTCAACTCAAATCAAGTTCAAATCTTTGATTTCTATAAGGGTTTCAAGAAAAAGCTTCATCTTTGTGTTTTCTGTTTGTGGATTTCTCTTTCCTCGATCCGTGTGTTTCAGCTCTGCAAATTTCATAATATGGGTAAGGTAACGGTGGCGGCGGCGGTGGTTTGCGCCGCTGCTGTCTCTGCGGCGGCGGTCTTGGTGGTTCGCCATCGGATGCGGAACTCCGGGAAGTGGGCAAAGGCTATGGAAATACTGAGGGTGTTTGAAGACAAGTGTGGGACTCCGGTAGCCAAGCTCCGGCAAGTTGCCGATGCTATGACCGTCGAGATGCACGCCGGACTTGCCTCCGATGGCGGCAGCAAGCTCAAGATGCTTATCAGCTACGTTGATAACCTCCCTACTGGGTATATACATATACATATATATATATATATATATATATATACATACAATCTGTCATATACGTATATTCATGGAGAATATTCATCACATACTGAATTTTCAAGATTGGGTTTGAATTCATATTGGGTGAAGTTGACTTTTTTCAATTTCGATTTGATTGAATTCAATCAATTTTTCCCTATTTTGAAGAATTTGAGTGTGTTTCAGAACTTCCAAGATTTGGGGGATTGCACTTACTGTTAGATGCAATTAGGGTTCATGATATTAAGGTGTGATTTTCAAGCTTTCTTTAGAATTTAGGTTAATTTTGACTGGCTTTCTTTGAGATCTACTCTTGGTGTAGCGTTTGTAAAAAGCCCCAAGTTGTGTGATGCTTATCTGTGGCAAAAGATGATCAATGGTCTTAATGTACATTTAGTCTCGTGAATAACCGATTCTTGATTTGGGTATTTGAACGAAATGGTCGCCCCCAATGCACCAGGATCACGGACCCTAGGCTTTGCAAGGGTTTGGGCTGCGGTTGATGTCTTGAACCGAAACCAAACAAGCCCGTTATATTCTAGATACAGGTGGGATGTATGCAGATCCGTCCTCTACTATGAGGGTAGTTGTGGGAGAGTAGAACGGTTGTTTTCATTAAGACCCCCCAAACTTATAAAAGCGTGCGAAAAGGTAAACGTGCATAAATTCCCTTGTAATATGCTTAAAGATTGGTTTGGTGACTATCGTCCACAACCTTCGGGTCACGAAAGGTGTATTGAACAAGTTCTTTTCCGTAAAAGATTTCTTGGAATCTTGAAGGATTGATGTTTTTGTTACTAGAGTCCGCCAACACAAGATATCTTGATCGTAAAAGATGTCTAGGAATCTTGAAATAAGAACGTATTGGTTTCTCGTTCTAAAGGTGTCGCTTTTGGAAGTTTGATGGTCTTCGTTTGTTCGTTTATACCCGAACGTAATGAAGTTTGTGCTTGCTTTTAGTTCTAGACTTGCTTTACCCGATTCTAATGGATGCAAGCTTTGCTTTGATATTTATCGAATGGTTCTTCTTCGTTTGCTTTTCGGTGTGAATGTAATCTTGTCTAAACCCGAACACCACTCATTTGTTCCCAATATTCCTTCAGTTTGGTCTGTGAATAGGGAAAACCGAAAAGAATGTATTTCAAGATTTCTTTGTGTTTGATGTATGGTTGATTTGAATAGTAAATGCATCGTGTAGATTATCTAAGAACTGTCGTGATTCGGTTGTTCTTCTAGGGACGAAACTGGAATTTTCTATGCTCTTGATCTCGGGGGTACAAACTTTCGTGTTCTTCGTGTGAAGTTGGGTGGACCGGAAAATGTGAAGAAAGAATTTCAAGAAGTTTCGATTCCTCCGAATCTGATGATTGGGAAATGTGAAGTAAGTATTCTCCATCTCTTTTCTAACGAACGGAGTTTATGACACTGGTTTACAAGATTTAATATGATTATTTTCGTGGTATTTTTCGGGGTTTTTTTTAGGATTTATTTGATTTCATCGCTGGAGAACTTGCGAAATTTGTGGCTACGGAGGGCGAAGAAATGCAAATTCCGGCTGGCACTCAGCGAGAACTCGGGTTTACGTTTTCATTTCCCGTCAAGCAATCATCAATTGCAGGAGGGACTCTGGTTCGATGGACAAAAGGCTTCAACATTGAGGATGCAGTGAGTCTTGAATACGATTCTTTCACTCTTTTACTTTTTTACCCTTTTGTGATATTTACGATATAAACCTTGAGGGCCAGCTCAATCGACAAATCGCCAGTTTGAGTCTCTTTCGGGCCACTTAGAATTCTCCGGGTCCCATGGATTAGTTGAGATGTGCGCATGCTGGCCCGGATAGCTATGAGTACAAAAAAACGACAATAATATCTAAAAATAGAAAGTCACCCACGATTTTGACCAATCAAAACATGATAGTCACTTGGGATCTGCTGCTTACGTTGTCACCGTTCACAAACGAAGATGATTTCTAAAGAACTGAAGACAAATTCTGGTTTTCATGTTTGCATCCATCGTCACCATTAGAGAAAAAACACCAATGAGATTGATTTCAGTCCTCGAGATTTGTAATTGTTGAAGGGTATTTTAGAAATTTCAGTATAGTCACGCGGGCAAGTGTTTCTGTTTACGCAGTTTTATTGGTTTGCTTGATAATAGGTCGGGCAGGATGTCGTGGAGGAGCTGACGAAATCGATGGAAAGGGTTGGCCTTGATATGCGTGTTGCCGCGTTGGTAATTTGATTTTTCTCTTTAGCCCCGTTTGGTAAGCTTTAAGCTAGTTTTTCGAAAAGCTAATTCAGATAGTTTTCCAATAAGCACTAGGTGTTTTTTTTTCTCACTTTTTCCAATTATGCCCCTGATTGTTAGGATCTCGTAAATTTTCGACTTGTCCTGTTAGGTTATTTTACGTCGTCGTCTAGCGTATTAGCTAGTTTTTACCGAACATATTAGTTTATTAGCTAGCAGCTAGTTTTTTAGCTGATGGTTAAGGGGCGTTTGGTTTGCAAGATTCCGATGGAATCTCAAGAAACTGGAATGGTGAATTCCATTGACCAAATTTTGTTCCAGCGTTTGGTTTACGTTCGGTTTACGTTCGGAATGGAATTGAATTTCACACATTCCATCATTCATGGATTTGGTCATTCTACTCATTCCATCACAAAGGAGAAGGAACTGAATTTCATTCCATCCCATTTTCTTATTGAAAAGACAAAATTACCCCAGAGTGAATTTAGACCCTTGATCACTTTTAATCCCAACAAACTCCCATGAATTGCACTTTAGTAGGGAATTGATTTAGTGTATCTCATTAGTGTTGGCCTAGTGCTTCTCTTTGATTAGGATTGATCAAGGGTGGAGATCCCTTCTTATCCTTCTCACCATAACTTTCATTTTCACCAGAACCCAACCCTTATATTTAATATTACATATATAATATATTTATAAATTATATTTTTTATTTATATAAAAATTATTCTTTATATACATATAAATATAATATATATGTATATATATCTGTAATTTACTCTTGATTTAATAATTGGTAATTTACATATTTTTCACATTAAATGTTAGTTTTATTATTGTTCATAATTTAAGAAAAAAACAAATTCAAAAAAGGGTATTTTGGTCATTTTCATTATTGCTTTCCGATTCATAAGCTACATTTCATAAACCACACAAACAAATTCCAATTCATTTGACGGATTACATTCCATTTCATACCAACCAAACACTTGGTCAAACCTAGTACCATTCCATTCAAATTCCTTTTTCAGATTCCAATTCCTCTGACAGATTTCATTCCTACAGAAAACATTCTGCGAACCAAACACCCCCTTCAGCTAGTTTGCCAAACATAGCATTTGTCAATTTCCCGCTCGATCCGCTTACATGAATAATGTTAAAGGATCAAGTCTAGTAAGACTTCAGTATTTGTAATTTCCGTGTTGAAAATGCAGGTGAATGATACGGTCGGAACTTTAGCAGGGGGACGATATAGTAATCCCGATGTACTTGCTGCTGTTATATTAGGTACCGGAACTAATGCTGCATATGTGGAGCGAGCAAACGCGATCCCCAAATGGCAAGGCCTGCTTCCCAAATCGGGAGAGATGGTTAGCGACTTGCATATCGCTCTCAAGTGTGCGTTTGTTTTTCCGGTGGTCTTTTTCTTACCTTTTTTAAAATCCTTTTTAGGTTATAAACATGGAATGGGGCAACTTCCGATCGTCCCATCTTCCGTTGACGGAGTATGACGAAAATCTTGATACCGATAGCTTAAACCCCGGAGAACAGGTACGGATTTCTAGTTGTTATCTTCAGGACCCTATGGGATTAGTTGATGTGCACTCAAGCCTGGTCACGATTAAGGGTGTAAACGAGCCGAGTCGAGTCGACTAGCAGGTTATTTGAGCTTGGCTCGAAAAAATAATGTAAGGCTCTAGCTCGAATACTTTTTCGATGTTTGAGCTCGAACTTGAGATCGATTAACTCGTTTATTTGCTCAAGCTTGATGATTTTTATATTTTGTTTGGTTCAAAAAATGTATGCTCGAATGGCTCGACTTGATTGTAAAGTTTAATCGAGCTTTGAACGTCGAGTCGAACATTGGTGTTGTGGAGCTCTACTCGTTAAGTTAAACGAGCTTTATTTTGTGTTCGAGATCGAAAATTATTAAGCTCAAGCTTGAGTAGCTCGTTAAAAGCTCGACTCGTTTACACCCCTAGTCACTGTTAGCCAAAAAAGAGATCTCTAGTTGTTCGTTGACGGTTTCCTTTTTTACGGTGGTTTGATTTTCGTCTAGAGTCTATAATGTAATCCCTCTCGACAGATATTCGAGAAGATAATTTCTGGCATGTATTTGGGAGAAATCGTGAGGCGGGTCTTGTTGAAAATGGCTGAAGAAGCCGAGTTTTTCGGTGATATCGTACCATCCAAACTGCAAAAGCCGTTCATATTAAGGTACGATATATTTTAGAGTCCATAGTAATTTATTTTGTGTTCGGCCTCTTAATCTTAGCCGGTAGACCCTACTTTTGAGCGGAATGTCCTGGATTCGTTTGATTTGATGAAGTCGGTTTCATATATGATCCCAGTTACATTTTTACATAGATTGGTTCGTATTGATGCAGGACCCCGGATATGTCTGCGATGCACCATGACTCGACCCCCGACCTCAAAGTGGTTGCAGCCAAGTTGAAAGATGTTCTTGAGGTAATAAGGAGTTTTTAGTGTTTGGATGGAAAAAAATAAATACTTATGCCGGTTTGGCACTGGTAATAAGGAGTTTTTGATAAGTCATTCCCTTCTAACTTATTAACTTATTCCGGTATGGTATCGGTAATAAGGAGTTTTTAGTGTTTGGATTGAAAAAAAAAAGAAATACTTATCAGCTTATTACGTTTTGATACCGTCATAAGCTAATCCAAACACTTTTTATAGAACTCTGGTTTGACACCACATAAGTTAATAAGCACTTCTACAACTGAACTCAAATCATTTTGGTTTCAATGAGGTCAGTTTCTTTTTTAAAAATACACACACACACATATATATATATATATATATATATATACACACACATATATATACACATATATATTTATATATGATTTAATTGCAGATATCCAACACTTCTCTAAAGATGAGAAAAGTGATTGTGGAGCTCTGCGATATCGTTGCGACTCGCGGTGCTCGCCTCTCGGCAGCCGGAATCCTCGGAATCCTCCAAAAAATCGGTAGGGATACCGTCAGAGAAGGAGAGGAAAACCAGAAATCCGTGATCGCAATGGACGGCGGGCTGTTCGAACACTACACAAAGTTCCGGGACACGATGCGAAACGCGATGAACGAGCTGTTAGGCGAAGAAGCTTCTAAGAACATGGTGATCGAGCTATCGAACGACGGTTCTGGGCTTGGAGCGGCCCTGCTTGCGGCCTCTCATTCCCAATATCGTGAATACATCGAGTCTTGATGTATCTTTTTTGTACATTTGTCACGTTTTTTTTTCCGCCGGCCAGGGGTTTTTCGAGGACCTTTTTGTCTTTTTGACATTTGTTTGCAAGAGTCCTCCCCATAAGTTATGGGGGCTGCAACATACAAGGGCAGACCCTTGATCTCTTGTATTGTTGTTTTAAGGTTATTGTTATTATCATATCATAGCGAATAAATCAAGACATTGGAAACTCGATATGTCAAAAAGTCGCAGGTTTGAGTCATGGAAACCAAATAAACCCAGTATATTTCACACAGTAGTAGGGTCGATAGACCCAGTATATCCTACACAGTGGTAGGGTCCAATGATATATTTTAGTAAACTTAGTATATCCTATACAGTAGTAGGGTCGAAAGACCAGTATATCCTACACAGTAGTAGGGTCGAAAGTCCCAGTATATCCTACACAGTGGTAGGGTCCAATGATATGTTTTGGTAAACTTCATATATCCCATACAGTAATAGGGTCGAAAGACCAGTATATCCTACATAGTAGTAGGGTTCAATGATATGTTTTAGTAAACTTAGTATATCCTACACGGTAATAGGGTTGAAAGACCAGTATATCCTACACAGTAGTAGGGTCGAAAGACGCAGTATATCCTACAGAGTAGTAGGGTCGAAAGACGCAATATATCCTACACAGTCGTAGGGTCCAATGATATGTTTTAGTAAACTTAGTATATCCCGTACAGTAGTAGGGTCGAAAGTCCCAGTATATCCTACACAGTAGTAGGGTCGAAGACCCAGTATATCCTACACAGTAGTAGGGTCCAATGATATGTTTTGGTAAACTTAGTATATCCCATACAGTAGTAGGTCGAAAGACCCAGTATATCCTACATAGTAGTAGGGTCCAATGATATCTTTTAATAAACTTAGCATATCCCATACAGTAGTAGGGTCAAAAGACCAGGTATATCCTACACAGTAGTAGGGTCGAAAGACCAGTAGTAGGGTCCAATGATATGTTTTGGTGAACTTAGTATATCCCATACAGTAGTAGGGTCGAAAGACACAGTATATCCTACACAGTAGTAAGGTCGAAAGAGCAGTAGTAGGGTCTAATGATATGTTTTGGTGAACTTAGTATATCCCATACAGTAGTAGGGTCGAAAGACACAGTATATCCTACACAGTAGTAGGGTCGAAAGACCAATAGTAGGGTCCAATGATATGTTTTGGTGAACTTAGTATATCTCATACAGTAGTAGGGTCGAAAGACACAGTATATCCTACACAGTAGTAGGGTCCAATGATATGTTATTTGTTCTGTGTTCAATCAAGACTTCGATAAAGAATTACTACCATATTGATATTCTCTTTCTTCCTATTCGGTACAAGTTTGACAACCATTAACTAATTTATTACTTAGTTTATTGAAACCTTTGAGCTAACTTTTTAAAAATGCTATTTCGAATAGCGTTTAAGGGGTCGTTTACCAAACACTTATTAGGTAAGCGCTTATTGGTAAAATTTAACACTACTATTTACTTACCGGACAAGATTTTAGTCCATCAAAACGATATTGTATGCAACAATTTACCCAGTAAGCACTTACCGTAGTAATAGTCGTCTCCCTCACTTACCGGGTAAGACTTTTGGTCCTTGTCTCGCTCTTACCGGGTAAGATTCTTGGGTCGTTATCATATTTGGTAAACGACCCATAAATCAATTTTAGGGGTTTTCCCTTTTTTTCCTTTCAATTATGCTTATTATACTTTTTGAATGTTCTTTTATGTCATTTTATAGTATGATATAACTTTATCAGTTAGTTTTTACAAGTTTAACAGGGTTAGGTTCACGTGAGATCAGACTCTTTTCGTGAGACAACTTTTTTATACTTGAAACTTCACAGCAAAACACTGTGAAGGTAAAAAAACCGAACCTTCACAGAAAAAGCATTATGAAGGTTACTTTCAAAGCGTTTTGCTGTAAAGCTTCAGATGTAAAAAAGTTGTCCCATTTCAAATTCTTGCCAAATGGGTACTTGTGAAATTCATTCTCTTTGTCATCCATAAAACTGAAACAATGGTAACTGCAAATTCTACTACTTATGATCACATGAACTAAAGCTATGAAACTTCAGCAGCATTCATACATTTCTGATAAGAACAGATTATTGGGAATTTGGGAGTACATAATCACATATGAATACATGATTATTCTAAAGATTTATAGAAGATTTTACCGATTCACATGTGCATTTCAAGGCTCGAATTGTTAAGCCTTTCAAGAGCTAAGATCAAAGCTTGGGTTCCCAAATCACCTTCACCATGAGCCTTCAGAGACACATAAAGCTGTTGAGCCAATGCTAAACCTGGCAAAGCAATCCCCATGTTCTGACATTCTCGCAAACAAATCCCTAAATCTTTAACGAAATGATTCACATAAAACCCAGCTTCAAAATCCCTTTTCAAGATCCTTTGACCGTACAAATCTAGGGATTTTGACCCAGCTGCTCCTGTTGAAATTGCATCCAAATAGAGGGATAAATCGAGCCCAGCTTTGTGTGCATAGATCAAACCCTCGATTAATCCAACCATTGTTGAAGCAATTGTGATTTGATTTGCTAATTTTGCGAATTGCCCTTTACCTGGACCACCCATGTAGTTAACTTTCCCCAAAAGGGTGAAAATTGGATTCAATCGTTTCACGGTAGATTCATCACCTCCGGCGAAAATTGATAGCGTGGCGTTACGAGCACCACGGTCTCCGCCGGAAACTGGAGCGTCGATTGAGAAACATGACTTCTCGGCGGCGGAATTGGATATTTCGACGGCTAAGGAGGGTTCGGAAGTGGTCATGTCGATGAGGATTCCGTTAGGGGAGAGACCAGACAGGGCGCCGGAGGTAGGGTGGAGGAGGACATGGCGGACGTCGGAGGGGTAGCCTACGATGGAGAAAACGACGTCGGATTGGGAAGCGACGGCGTGAGGAGAGGAAGCCCAATTTGCTCCGATGTCGAGAAGGGATTGTGCTTTGGATTGGGTACGAGTGAAGATGGTGAGAGTGTAGCCAGCTTTGATTAGGTGAGAGCACATAGATTGGCCCATAACGCCGGTGCCGATCCATCCGAGACGGGTATTTGAAGGAGTGATGATTTCGCCGTTGGCGGCCATGGCGCCGGTGGAGTTGGGGAGGATAGAGGAGTGGAAGTGGTGGACCGAACGGAAGAGTGACTTTATTCTTAACGAAAAGTACAATAAAAACCAATGAACTTTCTTGTTTGGAATGATTAAGTCCTTAAACTTTTTTTTGGAACAAATAAGTCCTTGAACATTTCAAAACATATTAAATAAGTCCTTGGACAATTTTTTGGAACAAATAAGTCTTTGGACATTTCAAAATATGTTAAATAAGTCCTTAAACTTTCCAAAAAATGTTAAATAAGTCATTGGACAATTTTTGGAACAAATAAGTCCTTGGATATTCCAAAAAATGTTAAATAACTCCTTGGACAATTTTTGGAACAAATAAGTCCTTGAACAATCCAAAACATGTTAAATAACTTCTTGAACTTTTATAAAACATGTTGGATACATTTTTATGACTTGTACAACTAGTTAAAGTGGTAAAATAGTGAAAAAAAATCCGGAAAAAACCCAAATGAACATTCATATTTTGAACGATAAAGTGGTAAAATAGTGAAAAAA
>NC_037535.1:2831298-2866301 GCF_001531365.2 Cynara cardunculus var. scolymus
TTATTTAACATTTTTTGGAAAGTCCAAGGACTTATTTAACATGTTTTGGAATGTTCAAGGACTTATTTGTTCCCAAAAAAAGTTTAAGGACTTAATCATTCCAAATAAGAAAGTTCATTGGTTTTTATTGTACTTTTCCCTTATTCTTATCATCGTCTCATCCCATAGTTTGACCACTTTGTTTCTTTTCTAGTAATTTTTATTTTTTCATATATTTTTAAATATCAGTATACTCGGTAAGTGAGAAAAAAGATTTTTATCTGGTTAATGTTTACCAGATAAAAGATGCTTACCGAAACAATTCATTTTGATGGTAAAAAATGTCATCCGATACAGTAAAGTGAGGTTAATCATAGGTTGTTTGTTTACCTCTTAATAGTTTCATTAAAAGACAGCTGAATCATTAGGTCAATCTTGTTTGGCAATTGGCAAAAAAAAAAAAATTTGTCTCCTAATGATTCTAAAACCCTTTGAATGATTTTGTACCATGGGCCTTCCTTAACCATTCAACATCCTAATTTCAATGTAAACAATTATATTTCATTTTCCACCTACGTGGGACAATGGTTTTCTATGCTCAAACATTCACTTCAATTGCAACACTTCTACAATACCTGAAATAAAGTGCAATATATATACATATATACATACGGACAAAAAAGATTTGGTTGTAAACCAATTTTAGGTCGTGAACCGAGGGAAAGATGAGAGACACGTAAACATTCATGAACTATTCATGATGAATAGTACAACATTCATGATCTACGATACACCATTCATAATGAATCACTTGTGAATGTATTGCTCTCCTTCATCCCACAATTCACAACCCAAAATCAGTTTGCAACCAAACGTTAAATGCGTACATGTAAAACGATGGGTTTCCCCGCTCAAACATTCACTTCAATTGCTTATAACATCTTTTCAATCATGTTTTGGTCCAACTTCCATCCCCGTGGCGAAACTTGATTTCTTTAATGTTGATGTTCGATACATAACAGAACAAGACAAAACAAAAGCTTATTATTGGTGGGACAGTTGTACAGGACTTGGCAGCACAAAAACAAAAAACGTAGTTCTTTTGTCCAATCAAAAGTGAGGAAACAAAAACCAACCACCTATGTCAAATTAAAATCTTAAAATATTCCGCAATTCTTTCACCAACACGCCACGCCTCCCTCATTCTCGTTAGTCCAGTCCCATCTTGTCTGATCATGTCTAGGTACCAGATGCACCCGAATAAGCATGGATCGGAGTCTTCTAACAAGATTAACTCAGATCTTTCCTACAAAAGAAGCAAAATACGAACAAAAGCAACATAAACGGTTTAAACCCAATCCCCAGTCTAAAGAAACTACCACAAAGAAAGATCATATCATAGATTAAGTTTATTGTATTAAGTTTGCTTGTGGCTTATGTGAGGGGTCCAGGCTTATTTCATATAGCCATGTTGGCTTAATGGCTTAACAACACACCTAAGAGGCTGTTCCGTTGGCTTTCCATTTGCTGTCTGTGGAGATTAATTTGTCTGCATAGATTGAGAAGATATTTGTTTGAAGGGTCTTTTTCATGGATGAAAGAAACATGTCCTTAACTGAGAGGGACAGGTTTGGCAAAAAACTTGGCTTTCTACATAAAGCTCCCCCGAGAAGCTAGAAGCTTCCTGATTAAGCCACTTTCTATATCATTAAGCAACTAACAAACAGTCATGTATAGCTAACGAAGTAGGTTGTGAGTCTCATAAGCTCATTAAACTGCTAACATACAGACCCTAAGTAGAATGTTAAATAGTAATTTTGGTTCATCAAGATTCATGACACACCATGGAAGAGCCAAATCAAGAATCAATGTCCATAAGTCACTAGACACCCATTGAAGGTGTGCTGATATCAAGAAATCTTGATCAGATAACTTAGAACAGATTAACAGGACAGAAGAACAGATATAGATTCAAAAATGAACTCAAAAGAGAATCAAATGATTCCGGAAATAAGAACTCACCCCTGCAAATTCAGATTCATTTGAACTCAAAAGTTGGAGGTGCAGGCGAATCAAAGCTTTCTAAAACTTCAGTCTTCACCTTCGGCTTCGGTTCCTCTTCTTTGCCACCAAATAAACCACCAAACCATGACGGCGATGATGCCGTCGCCGGTGCCGGATCGGGTTGGGGACCTCGATTAGGCAACTGAAACCCTGCCTGTGGCGGCTCTTCGATTATCACCGGCGGAAGCTGTTGGGCGCTAAGGACTTTGTTGAGCATGATTCCGGCACCTTCAATTAGGGCTAACAGAACACCACCAAAAACCGCAGAGCGAGTCGCGGGGCCTAAACCCTGACGCATCTGGAGGAATCCTCCGGTGGCGGCACCGGCGATGATGGAGTTCCATGGATCTTCCTTCTGGCGTGCGTAAACCATGGTACAATCAAAGGCGGAGAACAAACCGCCCCATACGGCGAAGCTTCCGCCGACACGTGGCGCGTTCATACGGACCGCTTGCGTACCGCCGATGAAACGTTCGCCTTTCGGTGAGTTGTAGATTCCTTTAAGAAAGTGAAAGGCGGAGCCGCCGACGGCTCCCATGCCGAATGCGCCACCGATGTCGTCCAAGATCCGGTCCGGGCACGGTTCTCGTGAGGTTTCCGGTGTACCCATATCGTCGTTGATCCTGCTAGAGAATTATAATAGGGTTTAAGAGGCTTATTCTTGATTTGGATTTTGAAAGTGGAAATAGAAATCTTGAGCTTGCGTGAGGGTTTAGGGTTTAGGGGAAATTGTTTCTTGGGAAAACCGCTGTCCAAAATACTAAATATTTACAAAAAGAAAAACGAAAAAACCACCGAGTCGTGTTTGTTTTTATAAAAAAACTAGGGAAAAGTACAACAAAAATTAATGGACTTTTTTGTTTGAAATGATTAAGTTTTTAGATTTTTTTTGGAACAAATAAGTTTTTGGACATTCCAAAATATGTTAAATAAGTCTTTTGATACTTTTTTGGAACAAATAAGTTTTTGGACATTCCAAAATATGTTAAATAAGTCTTTTGATACTTTTTTGGAACAAATAAGTTTTTGGACATTCCAAAATATGTTAAATAAGTCCTTGAACAATTTTTGGAACAAATAAGTCCTTGGACATTCCAAAAAATGTTAAATAAGTCATTGGACAATTTTTGGAACAAATAAGTCATTGAACAATCCAAAACATGTTAAATAACTTCTTGAACTTTTATAAAACATGTTGAATACATTCTTATGACTTGTACAACTAGTTAAAGTGGTAAAATAGTGAAAAAAATCCGAAAAAAAAACCCAATGAACATTCATATTTTGAATGATTAAGCCCCTAAATATTTTTGAACCAAAAAGTATTTAGATCTATAAAATTAAACAAATATAACAAAAAAGTACTTACATTTACAAAAAAATAATTACATTTAAAAAAGATTKTTGATAAAGTTTATTTTAATTAAAATAAAAATATATTATGTCAGTGATTTTTCAAACAAAAAAAATAATTATTATTAAATTTATTTTAATTAAAAATATATATATCATGTATGTGATTTTTTAAATTAAAAAAAGATTTAAAAAGATTACTGGTGAAATTTATTTTAATTAAAAATCGTATATTTTATAAACTTTTTTTATTTTTTTTAGTTTAAAAAATCACTGACAAAATATATTTCCGGATTTTTTTCACTATTTTACAACTTTATCGTTCAAAATATGAATGTTCATTGAGCTTTTTTCCAGACTTTTTTTCCACTATTTTACCACTTTAACTAGTTGTACAAGTCATAAGAATGTATCCAACATGTTTTATAAAAGTTCAATAAGTTATTTAACATGTTTTGGATTGTTCAAGAACTTATTTGTTCCAAAAATTGTCCAAGAAGTTATTTAACATTTTTTGGAATGTCCAAGGACTTATTTGTTCCAAAAATTGTCCAAGGACTTATTTAACATATTTTGGAATGTCCAATGACTTATTTGTTCCAAAAATTGTCCAATGACTTATTTAACATGTTTTGGAATGTTCAATGACTTATTTAACATGTTTTGGAATGTTCAAGGACTTATTTGTTCCAAAAAAAAGTCCAAGGACTTAATCATTCCAAACAAGAAAGTTCATTGGTTTTTATTGTACTTTTCCCAAAAAACTACTAATAACCTCTTATGTCTGATTCGTTAAAAGATAAGAACATTTGGACTGTTTGTTTTTTTTTTAATTTTTTAGAGACATTTATATTTTATTGTTTTCTTATCTGGTAAGAAGTCCATCAATCTCTTATTTGTCTTTTATTGTTCTTCAAACTCTCAACAACGGCGTTTTTCAATCGATTAATCTTAATTGATGATTTCTCTCGATCAATCCTCACGTCTCTCAATTGATGTATTTTAATATGATTTAAATATGTTAAATACATTAATGATATATTTTCGTTTAAATGAATGTTAATTGTAATTTAGATGTAAATTTCGTAATGATGATAAATAAATATGTGGAATTGTATAAATTTTATTTATAAATTCAACAGTATAATTTTTTTAATGGGTAAATAGATAATTTAAACAAATTCAAACGTTTATCAGTTTACAAAAACAAACAGTCTTATTGATTCAGATTCCAGACGTCAGCATCACCTCTTATAAATCAGAAGTTAAATAAGACTTCAGACTTCAACACTTCTTAAAATACAAACGCCACCTAAGACTTTAATTTCATTTGATAAGTAAATATTTGATTTTTACGGGGTTTTTAACTAAATGCTTATCGGGTAATTGACAAACTTTTATCTTGTCGAATAACATTCGGGATCATCAAAATGGGTTGTTTATAAGCGTCTGCTACCTTGTAAATGCTAACGGAGGTAGGAACCTTTGTTGTTGTAATGTCACTTATCGAGTAAGATTCTTGGTTCTTATCATACTCCCCTGATAAGGTAAGTGACCTAATAAATCCCCTACGGTCTTGGCCATGTGCATGGAAAGTTTTAGGTCATTATGTAAGCAAGATCCTTGTGGACATGTGTATCATGATGGTTGTATTACAAAATTGCTCTCTTTTTGCAATTCTTGCCTAGTCTGCGGAAGCAAAGTGCTCGATGTACGATCAGAAATAGGTTCAGATCCTCCGATACAATGATGACAGTGGTGCCTCGTTAGGATAAGAGATGACAACTGGGTTGAGGGTATTGGACCCCAGTTCCTCCCCTTGTCAAAGATTAAAATTTCATCCCCATCCGGGGGTGGCGGAGGGATTCAAGGAGATCCCAATAACCAATTTGGTCCCGAGGTAAGGAATAATAACGGAATCGATCCCCCTTTTGACTGTACAAGAATATGTGGACCAACGTCTTGGAGCTAACGTGGGATCCGCTCAAGGGCCTACCGATGCAAAATTGTATGAATACGACCCTCGTTGCGTATCTTGATTATTAGCTTTTAATCTAATATCTTTATGCATAAATGTCAATTTAACGTTTAAACGACATATCATGCTAAAATTTCGATCAACCAAGTTTTCAATGTTGCATTTGTATAAGAGTAATATCAAACAAACCTGGTAATCATTTATATTATTTAATAATTGAAAATTTTATACATCCACATTGTTATATCACTGGAATTTTCTCCACAAACAATCAAACGGATAATGGATTGTTGTACATGTTTCCATCATCTTAAAAGATTCATTATATATATATATATATATAACTTTTTTTTATTAACCTGGATATCCAACCAGTTATGTGAATCGACTAATCCTAACGTGAACACCTGTTTTGTGGGTAGTCCGAAATCACCACATTTGAATCTTTGTGGTCACAAGAGGATTTTTTTTCTCATTGGATTTGAACCTGAGACCTTCAGATATTTTTGACCTTTAGAGACCAAACTCAAACCAATCATGCAACACTCTTATGGTTCGTTTAATATTTTTAGGAATAACCTGGATAGATTTTAAAAACGTATTGATGATTAACACGATGTATTTATTATAATGATTCTTTAGAAGGGTTTTTATAAAAAAAATTCAAATAAATTTTGAGGATTAAGTGCTAAATATTAATTGTTAGAAAGGTTTTGAAATAATAAGTTTTTGCATTAGAGGATGTTTTGAAGAGAGGGTTTTGCTTATTGGAAAACTAGAAAGGTATTCGTACAATGTAGAGAAATACATTTTGATTTTGATATTTTATTTTATTATTTATCTCAGTCGATGTTATAGTATGGTCTTATGTGATTTTGAAAAAACGATGATATTTTTATTTTTTTTTAAGTAAAATATAAATTTAAAGATATCATAAAAATTTGACAAAAATATATCGATATTAATGACAAATTAACTATTTAAAATTCTTTTTTTTATATAAATTTTTTAATTCAATTTTTTTATTATAATTTAATTTAGGTTCAATAACGAAGTAATTTATATTTGGTTTAATAATATAATTTTCTTGTAAATATAATAATTAATTATTTTTTAAGAAACCAATAATTATCTTAATTATATTTTAGATTTTTTATATTTTAAAATGAGATGTTTATCCTCTATTTGATTATGTTTATCCACAGTTAGTTACACGAATTCAAACATGCACCTTTAATAAGTTGTACTTATACATAATTACTTATAATCTTGAATTTTAAGTAATATGCATCAATATATAGTATTTCATGCATAAAAATAGTTTTTAAGAGTTTTTGTCAAATGCTTTATAATATAGTATAGACTAATATGGTAAAGAGAAAAAAAAATCATAAAGTACTTGTTCACGTACCTTTCGTTATTATTGTTATAACCTATTGGTTGGGCGGGTTGAGCTAGGTCCAACCCAATTTTAACCCTCCTAATTGACGGGTTAGAGGTTAGGCAGTGGGCGGTTCAGCAGTTAAACGTGTTGGGTTGGACGGGTTTCACGGGTTGACAATTTTGTGTACACCCCTAATTGGTTCCACGTTTACTTGTAGACAAAGTCTTCCAAACATTTGAAACACAGATATTTTAGATGATTCATTAGCATGGGAACGGATCTGGTTTCTAAGAATCTATTAGAACCGTTGATTATAAAAGTCTAAAGTAGAGGTGCATAAGAACCTGATCCAATCGAAAGTGGTAATGGTCCCTACCAAGATTGGTTTCTATTGCCGTGACACAATCCCCTTTTTTGGACACGTTTTGTTTCTGTTTTAGTTTTAGTTTTTGTTTAAAACACGACTTTGAAATAATTGTGTATAACAACAGAAAATTAACACATGAAATTGTTTTTATCAAGCAAACATATTTAAAATGTTATTAAGCAGTTTCTTTTATTTAATAATTATTGATAACAGTGTGTTCAGTGGGTATCATAACGTATTTTGTGTAATTAGTGAACAATGAAACCATTTCATTAGATGAAACTGTGAAACGTTTTCGTTCATTAAATGTAGTAGTAAATTCTTTATTATTATTATTCAAAAGGTTTCATTATGTTAAATTGATTATAGTGTGTTTTATTTTTATTGTTGATCTATTTTAATGATTGATATAATTTTATTTACAATATTTGAACATAAAATTAATATATTATTTTACAAATGATTTTCTTTCATTAATATTACGATATACATGATATGGTTGTCATTAATATTACCACTACCAAAGTTACCATTTTGCCCTTATAGGGATTATAAAATAATTTTTTTATAATTTCCTAATATAACCTAAACTAATCTTGATCATTGATCAAGAAAATAGATGGATGAAATTGGTTTACAAGGTTTACACAAATGAGGGGGTTTTTTGATCACTCCTCTCTCTCTCTCTCTCTCTCTCTCTCTCTATATATATATATATATATATATATATATATATGAGGCAAATCAAATAGAAACCTTTTATATGTTAGGAACTCTATGAACCAATATAGACCACTCATTTAATTTCCGTAATTACTCTATTATTTATCTTATTTATTATATCAAGTGTTTCTTAAAAAAAACTCTTATTTTGCTTTGATTTTGAAACAACACATCGGTTTATTTGTTTTTGTAGTTTTTGTAATGGCAATTGGAATGATATTAACTCCTACTTATTCATTATCTATATCACACGAATTGAGAAGTGACTTTGTGAAAAAGTACATCGCTAAATCAGAAGAACGATCGGCTCGAACGCTCGGGTTGGAAATGATTGAGAACTACGACGGGGTCGAAATGCATTTGTGGTTGGACAACTGTAAACACGAGGGTACATCAGTTGATTTTAAGCTAGTACAATCAATGATTCCGCCTCTTGTGCTCTATTAGGCCTATCTTTTCTTCCCAACATTGAATTCCCTAACTTTCCAACTTTTGTCGTTTTCAATTTTTTTTATTAACCTGGATATCCAACCCGCTATGCGAGTCGACTACAGGGCGACCACCGCTTTGCAGATAGCCCGGAGTCATCGCATTTGAACCTCCGTGGCCACAAGGGGATTTTTATTCCTCCTTGGATTTGAACCTGTGACCTCCTGGTACTTTTGACCTGTTTTCATTGGCATGAGTTGATCAGTTTTTGTAATACGTGTTGTTTCACCAATGAAATAACACATGAGGTTGATATGTTTTGAATGTAGTGTCATTTCACCAATGAAACATTACATCGATCAAGTAAGTTCAAATAGGAAAAATGAGTTTTTTTCATAATACCGTTGATAAGATAATTATGGAAGTTATATATATATATATATATACACACACACACACACACGAGGTTTAAACGAATGGATTGGATTGACTTGAAAAATGGAAAGATTCGTACAAGTTATATGTTTCGTCACCATTTTATGGATATGATTTCTACCCTATATATATCTCCACCATCTTCTCTTCATCTCCTAAATGTCCTCTCTCCAACTCATACAGTTATAGATCGATTATATTCGGAAAAAAAATCCCAATTATCATTCATCGGTTATGGATAACTCCTTCGATCTTGACCTAGCTTTAACCATGGAAGATCATAACTCCACCACCACCACCTCAAGTACTACTGATGTGAATAGCAAAAGATTAGAAGTGTGGTTGCCGGAGGACAACATTTCCGCCATGCTAAAAGTGGTCGTGCCTGCTGCAACGGGTGTTTGTACCGTGTGCATGGAAAGTTTTCAGTCATCATGTAAGCAAGCTCCTTGCGGACATGTGTATCATGATGGTTGTATTACAAAATGGCTCTCCTTTTGCAATTCTTGCCCAATTTGCCGAAGCAAAGTGCTCGATCTGCGATTAGAAATAGGTTCCGACAAATCCTCCAACGCTAGGTTGGCTTAACAATCATGTTATTGAGACAATGATGCCTCATTAGGGTTAGAGATGGCAACGAGATCAAGGGTACTGGGACCCAACAGGGACAAAGATTAGGGTCCCAGTACCCTGTCCTGACCCTCTTGGGGATTAAACTTTCATCCCCATCCCAAAAGAGGATCAATGATTTTTCTCTATCTACACAGTTTAAATTTTTATCTGATATCTTCATATATAAATGTCAATTTAACGTTTAAAGATATATCATGCTAAAATTTCAATCACCAAATTTTAAATGTTGCATTTGTACAAGAATAATATCAAACAAACCTAGTACAAAAACTCGTATGTCAGTTGCAATATTTAATAATTAATTTTTTTTTATTAACCTGGATATCCAACCCGTTATGCGAGTCGACTAATGTCAGGACGACCACCTGCTTTGCAGATAGCCCGGAGTCACCGCATTTGAATCTCCATAGCCACAAGAAGATTTTTATTCCTTCTTGGATTTGAACCTAGGACCTTTAGGTACTTTTGACCTTTTGAGCCAAGATCAAACCAATCAGGCATCACCCTTGTGGTTGTATACATCCACATTATTATCATTAAAAATTTCCCCACGAAAAACCAAACCGACATTGAAATAGTTTTTACAAGTTTTCATCATTATTGAAGATTCATTATATTAATTACCGTTTTGTATTATATATACTCTGCTTTCTCATTTTATTATACACACACAGACACAGATAAGTGTTTTTGACTTATACTTCATGTCGGTGACGAAGGGTATTCCCATCGCTGGTCAACTTGAAGATTTCTCGATCATATCAGGTTCAGATATCACTATTTTTTTAAGTCATTTTACAAGGTTTTGGCATTGGAGACATAACTTTTAGTTAAAAGTTTGGTCTTCACAAGTCGATTGATACATTGGTGAATCTTCATATTTTTTATTAACCTGGATATCCAATCCGTTATGCGAACCGACTAATCCCAATGTGACCGACCACTTGCTTTGCGAGTAGCCCGAAGTCACCGCATTTGAATCTCCATGGTCACAAGGAGATTTTTATTCCTCATTGAATTTGAACTTGGGACCTCCAGACACTTTCTACTTTTGGAGCCCAAACTCAAACTACTTTTTTTAAGTATATGATATTTATATACGGCAAATGCAACAAATACACTCACATACCCTTCTCATATTTGGTGAGGTTTGAACCCCTGACCTCTTAAGAGACCAAAGACCATTTTGGTGTTAAATACTACTTGTTAGAAAGGTTACGGAAAAAAAAATGTTTTTGCATTAGAGGATGATTTTCAAGAGAGGGTTTTGCTTATTGGAAAACTGATATGGTAAAGAGAAACATCATTAAAGACTTGTTCACGTAATTGTCGTTATTATTGTTTTATGCAATTGGTTCCACACTGACTTCTAGACAAAGTTTTCCAAACATTTGAAACACAAATATATTAGATGATTCATCAGCGTGAGAATGGATCTGGTTCTTAAGAATTTGTCAGAACCATTGTTTACAAGGGTTCAAAGTAGAGGTGCACAAAAACCCAACGTGAAATTAAGGTTTGGTCCCTACCAAGTAAGGATGGTGATTTGCCCTGACCCGGTGGAGAATCCGGCTCTCTTGATCCGCACGGGGATTCCCTGCTAAAATGGGTCTCGGGGTCAGGGGTTGTTGCTCAAACCGAGGTTGGGACAGGGATCCCTGGTAGACTCAAATTAACATATATTCTTCATGGGGTTTGACTGGGGTTTGACCGTGGATGGGATATTAATCCTCGTATCCGTCGGGGACCGGGGGCTATTACTAAAACCGGGACCGAGGCCTACAAAACCCGCCCAATCCCCGTCCTGTTGCCATGCCTACTACCAAGGTATGATACAATTCAAACTAAATATTATAAAAAATGCACGAAAGATAATTCAAACCATTAATAAAAAAACGCAATACTTCATACATAAACCGACCTAAGAACCAGTTTCGGGTGATCGGGCCTCAAACTGAGCTCACTTGTACTAAGATTTATGAGACTTGGTTTGGGACCACTGACGTATCTAGATCAGTCCGTACTTAGTTGGTTAAGGACTAGACCTGAAGATCGATCAAATTTTTTATTTTAAAAAACAAACTCGTTAACCTAGGACAAGTAGACCCTAGTGGGTCCCACTCTAAAAACTTAGACCAACCACGCTGACCTAATTTGCACCGATTTGTTAGATGTACCTTTAAGATGCGATAATGACAGAATTCAAGAGTTCCATGATACTGTTGTCTGTAAAGATTATTAAAATCTTCAAGGGCATATTAGAGTTTTCTGTAGTTGCTCAAATGGTACACACCTCAATGGCATAATGCCTTCACCTGATTTAAAGATAAACAGCTTTAATCATCTACAGTCCCTCCATAACCAGTCATCCATATTCCAAGATCATCGTATTGAAGTTGGGCAAAAAATAATTAACAACAACCAACTTTGTGAGATCTCATATCGGTTGGGGAGGGAACAAAGATTGTCTTATAAGGAACTTGATACCTTCTCTATCAGACGTATTTTAAAACAGTGAGTCTAGGTGTAGACAAAATGGACAATATCAGGTACAGTTAGCAACCAATTTTTTCCTAGTATTCTTTAAGTTTTAGAATACGGGGTTAATGTTGGAATATGTGAAAAAAGTGATAATACCCAGTAAACTTCAAGGGTATTTTGGTAAACTTGAAAAGCTTACTTAAATTTTGATTGTGAATTTTATTGTGGTAAATTTTCTGTTGTACAATAGGTATAACACATAAATCCTATTTGTCAAAACCCCATTGGCGGCTACCACCGTCGACCTCCCCCTCTCCTTACAACATCGTCGTGGACCTCTTATCAACAACCAAGAAACACCGATAACACTTAAAAATCACCCTCACCAACTGTCCCATCTCCATGTCATCTCTTACCCCATCAACCCCACCCCTACCTTTGCATGTTCCATCTCCCACGGCTAGGGGCGAATCCACATCCAAACTAGGGGGTCAATTGCCCTTTGGTCCCTTATCGAGTCCCAAGTGCCCCGTCACCATCACTAAGAATCATGAATACACCATTGTTTACGGTTATAGATCGATGATAATTGTGTTTTCAGAAGCCCACTCATGATATCAAAAAAAAGTTTCACATCAAGGATGGAATATAGGATGAATAGGGATGGATGTCGTGATACAAAATTAAATGAAAAAAGATTATGTGGCGTTTGGTTCACAAAATGAAATCTGTCTGAATTGGAATGAAATTTAACTAGGTCTGATCATGTACTTGGTCGACAAAAATTGGAATCTATTTGTTTGGTTCGCTAAATGTAACTTCATAATTACAATAAAATAGTGATAAATGACCAAAATACCCCTTCATGATATTTTCATACTTTATTGCTTAATTAATATATATTATATAATGACCATATTAATATTAATGTAAATGGACGGCACTGGTGGCTGTGACAACAGTGGTAATGACGGTGATAGTGGTAGTGGCAATGACCATAACGAAGATGGTGGTGGTGGTGGTGGTGGCGGCAATTGCAACGATGGTGGTGGCATTAGTGGAGGCGACGATGGTGGTGGTGACAATCGCCATCGTGGTGGAATGAGATTGATTAAAGTAAATATAAGAGTACAATAGTCTTTCTTAATTTGTTTTTAGTGAAATAGAACTGGAAACCGAAGAAATTAAATTCCATCATACATGGAAATGAAACTATGTACCAAGACTCAGAGAATGAACCAAACACATGAATCGAATTTGGTCAGTAAAACTAACCATTCAAATTCTTTCAGATTCCAGCAGATTCCAGCGAACCAAACGCCACCTTAACTTCCTAAAATTTATAATAAAAAAAGGTACTCCTACTAAAGTTTCATTTTAGACCAATTATTAAATGACCACACTAAAATCTTAAAGTGTGTTATTGCTTATAAAGCAAAATCTTTACAAAATAGTACTTGGATTTACAACCCACCAAAACCAACCCCACCAAGGGGGGAATTATAGATGAAACATCAATTTATTTGAAACTAATTTATGAAAAATATAAAATTGGCCAAAGAAATTGATCAATCCTTGGCAGATTTCTGCTTGAAAATTCATTGTGTAACACCTGTGTTTTTATGGTTATTCGTTTAAGAGGGTATATTTGTATTAGCAAGTCAGTCAGTGTCTAGCTACTATTGAATGTTCATGACTTTTGAATCAAGAGTCATGGTATATTTGGGGTGAAGAAAAGCTGTGTTGGAGGTTATCCGAGCATTAAGAGACCTCTGATGCAAGTTTGATTACTTGAGAGGTCATAAATCAGCTAAAAAAACTCAATAAAGTGTCGAGCTAGTTGTCAAGTGAGTTAAACTCACTTGAAAACTAGCACGAGGAATTTTGGGCTGGGGTTAGTTTATCGCTAGTTTAAATTAGCGGTGAAACTAGTGTCAGACACTGAAATTCTGGCTAGTTCCACGCTAGTTTAAACTAGCGGTGAAACTAGCGTGGAGGCCTGGTCTGTATAAAAGACCAAAAATCGGGGTTTTCCTCATTTTAGCTATAACTTCTTCATTTCTACTCCGTTTTGGACGATTCTTTTTGCTATGAATTTGTTTTTTGAGCTCTTCAAGATGGAACAATGATGATTTTGGAGTTCATAGAAGTTGAAGGTAAGATCACATCTTTGTCCTTTGAATCTAGAGTTTGGTCCTTTTGCACCAACAACTCTCATTATATCTTAGGTTATCTTTTGTGTATGTTTTGGAAGAAAATGGACTGTTATTGAGAGCTTTGCACCTATCTGGAGTTGTAGTTTGAAGATTTCATCTCTTCACCAAAGGAAGCTCAAGATTTGGGTAAAACCTAGATTTAGCTTAAATCTAGCAAAATAAGTTCAAGTTGCTTTGTGAAAACTATGTACACGCCAAAAGCGTTTATTTTGAAGTATTAACATGTTTTACTTGCTACTTATCAAATGTGTGGGTTATTTGGTGAGTTTTGCATATTTGGTATATTTTGTTTTATAAATCATATAAAATGTTTATATTTGGGTTTTTGGACGTTTTGATAAATAAATCACAAGTGTGGGTCCTTTAGATAAAAATTGTTTGATGATAAATGCATATTATTGTGTTATAAGACTTTTTGAAATATAAACGGTATGGTTTTAATTGGAAAATGATTTGTCCCAACCAATAATATGTTTTTGAGTTAATCATGTCTTTTGGAGCATGTATTTGCATAAACGTCGGTTAAATACGTTGTATTGCTTTTGATGACTTTTATGAAATAGTCAATTGGGTTGTTGAGTTTTTGGCTCGGTTTTGACTTAAATGAGTACTGGGGACGTATGTCCAATTTAAATTGCTCTATGTCGAGCCTTTGGAATTATATGCAATTATGGCATAATTATATAATATATTACACACTTTGAGTGCGTTAGTCATTCAGTTGGAGTCGTATAATTTTATGGCTAGAATGCAATGGATTCATAGGCATAGAAGTCGGTTTTAAGGAGTACGTAAGGGATGAGATTCTCAAGTCGTAACTTGAAAATATACATTATGATTATTATGTGATTTCCAAATGAACGAGTTTAACGTGAGTTTCCTTTTGTTCTTATTGGAAATAGGCATTGTGATTATTATGTAATTTACAATTCATCTTTTACTGTAGCTTGGAAATATGCATTGTGATCATTATGTAAGTTCCAAGTGAACGAGTTTAACGTGAGTTTCCTTTTGTTTTTTATTGGAAATAGGCATTGTGATTATTATATAATTTCCAATTCATCTCTTACTCTAGCTTGGAAATAAGCATTGTGATTAGTATGTAATTTTCGAATGAGCGAGCTTTCGATCACAATTGACTGGATTGGGTTAATGTCAGTGGTTTTATATCTAAAGTGATGCAGCTAATAACATTAACTTGTAGCTTACTAATGTGTTCCGTCACAATAAATAGTAAATCAGGTCTCCCCTCTTCATCTTCAGATGTTTTATACCATTGTATTTAAGACTTGATTGAAGCTATGATGTTTTATAGCTTTACTATTAGTCGTGTGAGCATTGAGTTTTGGTTGCGTGTAATTGAGTATCTCGATTAATGAGACTTCATCAAAAAGTGGTGGATTTTCGGTATGTTGCTTTTACGATATATATATTTCAATTGCAAAATTATAAATTTAATTAGCAGTATTTCAGTTTTACCATCTTACGATTATGATGAAAACTGTTTGAACTCATTAGGCATTAAATCTAACCTTTTTTTCTTTGTCGGCATGTGCATCAGGTCCGTGAAGAAATGGTACTAGCAACACCGTGATGAAATAAATGCTAGATAGTGGCACGAGAAGGTTTTAGCTTATCATTGATGTCTTCCGCCTTTGGAGGTAGCAACAATTATTGGGTTATAGTAACACCCGACCTTATTTTAGTCTTTATGTAAGACTTTATCTATCTTTTTGTTGATGATGATTTTAGATTCGATATTCGAGGTAATTCAAATATTGATCAATAGAAAAGAGATTTATCATTTATTTGTTGTATTAATGAAAATTTTAAATTAATCGTTCTTTTCAAATTTGAGGGTGTTACACGTTATACCCCAAAAATCCAATACGAATAAATTTAAGGGTAAAAATATATAGTAACCATTGAAGTTACCATCAAACTTATCACGACATGTTTTCGAAGAAAAAGACGAGGTAATTCATGTTTGACAAAGAACCGTGTACATTTTTTTTTTTTTTCTACATATTTCGCTTTTTTGGTAATCGCCAACGAAGACTTCTTGACAAAGAACCGAGAACGGAGCCCTTTTCTTGACCTCCTTTCTTCGAAAACACACGTTTGGCTGCCAAATCTGAATATTGTCGACCACCCTTTTTCTTTCTTTCGATCTGGCCAAAAAAAATGAACAACAAACGTTACATGTAAACTTGAATACAATAACTTAACGGTAAATAAACCAAATCTAGTAAATCCCACCTAAAGGCAAAAGGTGGGAAAGGTGGGATCTGGAGGTGAGATGTATGTATGTCTGACCTTTTTTTTGGAAGTATATAATATTTATATACGGCAAATGCAACAAATAAACTCACACACCCTCCTCATCTATGGTGAGGTTTGAACCCCTGACCTCCTAGAAGGCCAAGGACTACGATACCACTAGGCCAAAGGCCCTTTGGTACGTATGTCTGACCTTTGTGGCTTGAACTTAATTGATAAATGGGTTGTGGTAACACCATGAACTTAACGAGTTCTATAGTTTTTGTAACTATTTTTTAAAGATATATAGATAAGAATAAATACAAAAGTATTGCAAGTATATGTTATGAACCGAATTGACTGAATAATTGAAATAGAAACCAAGTGATAATGGACAATATAAGGGGCCGTTTACCAAATGCTTACTCGGGTAAGCGCTTACCAAGTTATATTACATTACCGGATGAATATGGCAATGACCAAGAATCTTACCTAGTAAGAGCGAGGCAAAGACCGAGAGTCTTACCCGGTAAGTGAGGACAATGACTCTTACCATAGTCAGCTCTTACCGGCTAAATTAGTGCATAGAAAGCCGTTTTTATTGACTAAAATCTTACCTAGTAAGTAAATGATAGTGTTCAATTTTACCGTTAAGTGCTTACCGGATTAGTGTTTGGTAAACGGTCCCTAAGATGCGAACAAAGTAGCATTCGAGAGGCTAGGACTCTCCCATATAGAACCCACTAATTTTCTGAATGCCTCTCCTTACAACCAGACCGACTAATTTATACTACTAGCATCCTAGGATTATTCTAGATATGACCAAAAGGTCGAGATTTTTAGGTATATAACCCTAATTCAAAGAATTTAAACAAAAACATAAACCAAAGAACCAGGTAAATCTATCCCGGGGGTAGGGTCTAGAGAGGGTATGATATATGACCCAAGGAGTAGAGAGCCTATTTTAGTGAAGGGCTGTTGTTTAGCTAAATGACCTCTTGACAGGTGCTATTTAAATCCATGACTTTTTGACAAGCTTCTAAGCATTCTTGTGCATGAAAGTGACATTCTTATGTTAAGCACTCACATTCTCAAACTCGTCAAAAGATCATGAATTTATAAAAAGGTCTATGAGAAGATCATGTAACCAAAGAGCCCGTCCGTGAAGATCCCAGTTTATTTCTGAACTAGAAAGAATTAGGAAAGAAACTATAGTATTATTTTGATTTTAGGTGTAAACTTTGTGGTTCTAGTTATGTTTGGCTGGAGTTGATTTGGCACCTAAAATGGTTGAATAAATAGAAAAAATGCATGAAGAAGACATATCAGGAGAAACAATATTGCATTATAGAACTGTGAATATGTGCAGGAAGCATGTATTATAAGCAAAATATGGAGTTCAAGAATGACATAAGTGTAAGGGTGTCTGTGGGATTCACATGTGAATGTGAGTACATTTTGAGATGAAAGTTGTGAGGGGTTATAAGAAATCATACCTTTGCTATCTTCCCTTTCCTCAAATGGTATCGAATACCAGACCAATTGATAGTCCGAGAAGCATACGAACGAAATGCAGAAATGGGGTATAAAAAGTTATCCACCAACATTGCAGCAAACACCTGCGCGTTTTTAAATTGGATTCAGTCAGGGTGAGCTGAGACGAGCCTCGAACCCTCTTAGTGTCATTTTAAGCAATAAAGTCATGCTTGCAAACATTTTGGTTAGGCATAAGCTAGCTTTTTGAAAATCTACTTCATGTAACAGTTCTTCCAACTATGCCCCTTATATTTTTCCACTTATGTCATTTTACATTGTCATCTAGCTTATCAGCTAGTTTTTATCAAACATGACTTGGGCCTGTTTGCTAGTAGCTTAATGGGACTCACAGTTTATTCGGTCAGCTACACGTGACTGTTTGATAGAGACTTAATGATATAGAAAGAAACTTCCTCAGTTAGTTTCTAGAGAGAAGCTTTTTTCAGAAAACCTAAGTTTTTCCAAACATGCCTTCCCAATTAGAAAAATGCTCATTGCAATGAAAAAACCATTTATAAAGAAAAATCTTCTCAATCCATACAGACGGATTAATCCACACAGACAAAACTTAATGGAAAACCAACAAAACAGCCCCTAACTTATTAGCTAACAACTAGCTTTTTGAGTACCAGCTAGCTTATCAGCCAACAACTAGCCTATCCGCTAGCTTGCCAAACATGGCTTAAGATCAGTTTATCAGTCAATACAATTGCCTAGACCACTTGTCCACAGAAAGGGTATTCACAGTTTACAAAGATTATGGTATAGGAACTCACCAACCACCAATTATAAGTTTTAAGGGACAATTGAGGTGCCTCAGGAGATAACATGTTGCATAGCTGAACTTCTATTCTTGTCAAGTTCCACATTGAAAGAAGTTCAATGGCGGTGCATATGGCTAGACAGCCGGTCATTTTCAACCCTGCAAATAAGATAGAAAAGAAATGATAGAAACTTCATAAGAAGATTACTGATCTGCATTTGTTTCAAACAGAGGAATTGAAAGAGAGGCTCACCATTAGGGTCGAAAATATGTTCTTCAAGAAAATACTCGTTTAACCACACTCTAGATGCTGCTACAACATGAACCACGGCCATAATATATGGCGCTACGAATCCCCAAGATAGGTAGCAGTGGGTACATAATAGTGCACGGTTCATCATCCAGTTTTCGAATGTTGTATACGACAGCAAGACGAATGTTTGTTTTTGCAAATAACTCCAGTACCTGTCAAAGACATAAATATGTGAAATTTAATAACATGGGGTTTGTTGATCTCAAATCAATATATACAGGGTCAAGTTCAAGGGAAAACCATAGAAAAATGAAAAAACTGAGGAACACCCAAGATACGGTTCATCTGGATAGTATGCACATGTGCATACAAGTAATTTGTAATCAATTTGTCCAGTATGCACATGTGCATTGCAAACACTTCAGATGAATGGTTACCAGGGGTTCCTCAATTTCTCATTTTTTGGGGTTTTCCCCAGAACCTCTCTCTCTCTCTCTCTCTATATATATATATATATATATATATATATATATAACTTCTTTCCTACAGAAACAAGTTAAGGCTTAGAATAATTCAGACCTTGCAAAGTTAAGATGGACAGGAAGAGGACGAGGGAAAACAGCAAAAGGAGGTGATGTTATGAGCCTCTTATGAGCATCTGCAAAAGAACATCAATATAAGAAAGAAGTTGAGTGTTGCATCTCAGAGCAGCAGGCGGACAATAACCTCCAAATGTAACTTCAAAACCATGATGCAAATTATTAGTAGCCCACAACTTTAAGCTTTATAAAGAGCTCACAGATCTAATTTCTATACATGTAGGACGGCTTGTTACAATAAATCATATTCGCTCGATTCTAAAAGAGTAATAATATTATGAAGTATGCAGCAACATCAAGATAGCTATGATCTATAGTCGTTAGCAATGTCAAGAATCAAGATGTCAAACCATAGTGAAATTATAATGATAAATAATAAAATTGGAAAATCAAGCTAAATGTGGTGATCAGGTTTGAAAGGAATAAAAACAGGAGTGTGTTTCCTTTCTTTCAAAGAAGATATCTCATGACAATGACCACTTCAAACTAGAGACGAAGCAAGCCATAATCACATATTGCATATACAAGGATAGAGTGAGGTAATTACCATTCATTTGTACAACATGTGCATACACGTAATTGAAGATGTTGTTTGGTTTCAATGCATACTGGAAACGTTACTTACAAAATTACTTGTATGCACATGTGCATAACGAACAATTACTATGGTGTTCCTCAGATGTTTCATTTTTTTGCGGTTTTCCTAACCTGACCCTATGAGGATATTATTACAAACAATATGTGCTTTAGGGGTGTGAAGCTATCAAACCGTTGCATGATTTGATTAATATTCATAAAAGTTTCTCAAGTCTACACAGAAGTCTCAAATAACAGAACTGTAGATAGATAAAACAATCAGAAAGTCAAATTACTGGCTATAGCCGCAAGAGTCATATCATCAGAGTATCCACCATGTTGAAGCCGTGATATAACACCATGTCTGTTGGTTCTTAAATCATCTGCATGCATCTACAAAGAGAAAAAGGAAGAATCTTGTTAATTAAGAAATCAATAGAACTTCTATTGCTAAGTAGTCAAAACAAGGGTAAAAGCTACTTGCCATCATGCAACCTCCCCACAAGAAGTATGTTTTTCCACCAGTTGCAAATCCAATTGAACATGGCTGTAAACAGGACCATGTTATGTCAAGCAAACAATAATATATGGGTAACTTGAAGGATGCCAAGGCAAAAAATTAACAAAAGATAACTTAATGCATGTTTACTAGGTAAGCGCTTATCAGCGAGAATCACCATCCTCACTTACCTCATTGGGTGACATTCTCGGCCATCAAATGGCTTGTTGGTAAGCGACTTTTGTCCGGTGCTTATTGGGTAAGAGTCATTTCCCTCACTTACTAGATGAGATTCTTGGTCATTGCTATACCTCTTACCGGGTAAGATTTTTGGTGCTTGTCATGCTAACTCGGTAACGTAAATGACACCCGATAAGCGCTTAACCAGTAAGCGTTGGGTAAACGGACCCTTAGACAAAGCATAACACCTCGACAACAATTTATCAACACATACGAATATTTGGCAACAAAATTGGGCTGTATAAACCACCAAATATGTCTAATAGATTGCTTTATAGGACTTCAAGTTTATAGGACCTAACTCTTGTGCGTCCTATGTAAAGGTTATATAAGTTGATAGGACGTTTTTAGGTGACCTAACAAGTTTTCATAAGACAGTTTTGAAATAAGGGTCCTACTAGTCTTTTTATATAACACCATTGAAAATTTTCTTATAAAAGGTGTGTTCAATAGGACTCTTGTCAAAAGTACCCTATAAAAAAGCTAATATCACATTTTATTTCAAAAGTATCCTAAAAAAACTTATTAGAAAGCAAATATAAGTCGTATCATCCTATTGTAACACCTTTATATCGGACACTTGTATAAACTTTGAGTCCTAAAAGCAGTCTATAGGACATTTAGACATATTTGGGGTCCTATAAAGCTGAATCTGTTGTAGTGGTATACAGAGAATCTGTGGTACAACAAAATGGATTACCATGTGATATTCATATATACAGTAACTGCCTAAACTCCCAGATGGTAAATCGAGGGTGTAGCCTGTTTGGATAAATATCTGCAATCATTAGACACAGTTCAAACAATTGAAGAGTTAAATATAGAGAACAAAAAGATCAAATAGGGAACTGATTACCATCTATTCAAGTGGATCGGATGGCTGATCAGCATGAACATACCTCAGGATTCTTTTCCATCTCAGCAGTCAGGGCTCCAATTGATCCAGGATGAAGCCTAACATCATCATCTAGAAATAATACGTATTTACTGTCTTTGCTCATTTTCTCCACTCCAACCTAAAACTCGAATCATTTCACGTAATAAGCTGTATTTATTGAAAGGTTTAAGCAACACCTCAAATACATAATCAATGACCCACATGTGTACAATAAGGGTGCATTTGGTATGTGGGACAAGACGTGAAAACTTGTTGTCCCATGTTTGGCACAACAATAAGACGGGGACAAGATAGAAGATGAGTGAGTGGGACAAAAGAGCAGTATTTTTTTGGACGAGATAGGTAAATTACAAAAACTACCCGTCTCAAATTAAAACCTTAAAACCTTCCATAATTCTTTCACCCGTCTACTCACTCACATCAGTCCTGTCTGCATAGCAAACGCACCCAAAGCTGAGGCCTCAAGTAACTTCAATATTAGGCTGCATCAGCACAAGAAAAGGATCCGGAGTTGATTTGCAGCATACCAACTGATTATGAATTTTCTGACTACATGTTGTAGATGGACCAGCTATAATTATGCTTGCATCAAGCTCACCCTGCATATGTGTAAAGAAGTAAGGAAGAGAACATAGACTGGCAAAACTTATAGAATCCTTTTTGAAGTCGTCACTCGTCAACCGGTACAAGTTGTTTTCCGACTTATCACAGATCCAGAGCATCGAACAGGAAAAGTAAGTTTCCTTTAGAAAAGCATGCAAGATTATCATAAAACAGTTGAGAGAGGGGTTATGTGTCAACTTTCAAAAAGTTAAAATATATAGTAATAAGGATATAGGAGCTAATATAGAGTAGGCTAATCAAAACTTGTGGTTAAGATAAGATTTTTTTGAAAGCATTTTACCATCTAATGACGTCCAACAACAATCTCATATAGATTGGAAGTATGATATTGCCTGAAACCAAATAATTGAGCATGTGAGAATATGTGGAATACCATTAGATTACTCTACGAAAGTGCCCTTGAGGAGAGGAGAGGTTCCAACATATATTAGATGAGAAATGGTCCAAATCTAACTAATGTGGAACCCCAACATAGCATATTCAATTAACTAATGTCCCTTGTCTTTATTTCTAAACACCAACAGAATGAAATAAAGCGAACAATTAGAAAAGAACAAGGGATACAGAGAGACTACAAGAACAGTTTAGTGATGCATTAAACCTACCTCAAAATCTATAAGTACGCGTGATATAGCATGATAAGCAGGGTCTGCAGTACTCTCGACAGTGAATAGGAACTCCAATGGGCCACCATAAAGAGATGTTATCTGTGTGGAGTTACGCATCAAAACCAAGCATGATAACTACTAGTAAACAACAGTATAAAATTAATCAAGTAGAGCAAAATGCTACAAGAAACAGGAGGGAGGCAGGTTCAAGTTAATGGCAGATATAATCGTCTCAGATCATATACGCTGAGAGGAGGGACACAAGATTTGAACCACCTAAACCCTATGCGTTGTAATTTACATGTTAGCAGGCAAAGGAACGATGTAACCACCTTTTCATACAGTGATACAGGCTATTTTTATAAGACTGCTTCATGAGTTACTTACTGCCTTTAGTTGGAAAAAGGGTAGAGCATGGAAGCATAGTCAGTCGCCAAAAAACTAACAAACCTTGAGCAGGTTCAATTTGGCAAATGTTAGCTACTTTCGTAAACTCTTTTTAGACCAATACTAAGAAGATTCAAGTGTGAATCTTTTGGCTCATCTATATAGCTAGTCAAAATTACTTGTCTTATATGGCGATAAGATGATGAACTTCTCATTTATAACGAACCATAAAAATGTTCCCATTTCAGATCTTAAACACCTGACACACAAAACTGTGATTGCTCAAAAATAAAAATACTAGATATTTTAATGTTTTTACAGGAGATAAGTATTGAATTCTTGGGGGGATTTATAGAAATTTCATATTATGTATAGATGCATGTTCTTTCGAAAAGCAATCTGAATTATTGATTACAAATATTAGAAAGATAATCTAAAATAAAATATCAGAAAGGAGTCTATATACAATCAAATTCAATTATTGTAAACTGGGATATTTTAATTATGTTTAAGCTCTTGAAACCCAAGTAGACACTGGACCAAAACTAGTTTATTTTATATCCAAATTCAGAACACTGTAAACGCATGAATGCTTTAGGGCAGTAGTATATATTGACTGGCGGAATTCATAGATAGAATATCTTGAAGATCATAATTGGAAAACCACATACAGGTGTTACAGCAAAAGTCCACAGATAAATTCCTAATGCAAAGGTATATGCTCAACTATCATCAAAACTACCAAACATCCATACAAGGTTGAAAAGTACAAGCTCTTGGTATTTTCCTTAGTTAAATTTATAAGAATGTCAAGCCTCCCAGCTCTAACAGCCATTCTACAACTCTTTGGATTGATTTGAGATCAAGGAGAGATGGAATTAGTTATACCCATTGGTGGCACTACTAAAACAAGAAGGGAAGATTTTGTATCTTAGATGTGTTGAATTCAAAAACAGAAAATGCATGCACATATTACCACTTGAGTTGTGGATGAAGAATAGTTATCATAATAAATATCTACACTAAAAAATTAGCCGTTTCCACTGCTGCCATCCCATTGTAAAACTCTTCAAATAGACTAATTTATTTATTACAGAAGTTTCTATCTAAGCAATGTCCTTTTAAGTGTTCGTGTTGATACTGGAAACATATGCATAAATGGATCTTGAACGAGCCAAAATATTATCTTAATGGTCATGATATATGGAGAACTTGCATTCCCTCAAGTGGAACTGTTGCCTAGTATGAACTTTGTGGGATACCTGGCTTCTCCAGTTGTGCAGATTGTAATCTCCAGATCCTTTCAAAGGCATTACCACTGTAACTCCTGGCAAGTTTTCCTGTTTAGAATGTTCAAGGTCATGAATATCATAACAAAGAAATGCAAAGCTATTGCCAGCTCGCATAGATTTCTTCATCTGCCAAATTTCTCTTCTTCTGCATGTAAATGGTTTATTTATTTTCAGATGAGTGTTGTGTATGAAAGTCAATAGCCAGAATGAGTTCTGTAGCAAATGCAATATAAATGATAGACTGTAGACACCAGTTTTTGATACCTGACATATGCTGCACCAGCCCATCCAGCAGCCAGAAATAAGCATATTACACATCCCTGTGCATGAATAAAATATTCAGATATTTCTCCCATGTCCGAAGCATCATCTTGCATGTCGTTACCAAGCCATCAAGGTAAGAAAAAATAATTAGAAATGTTAAATCAATCAATCTGCTCACTGATAATTAACCCTGCTACACACACAAACACATAGATGTGTGTGTATGCGACCTAAGTTTAGTTCCTTTAATAGATCATATCATCATTTTATGAGAGTAAAAGCTTGAAGTGGATGATCAGGAGGTTTTTCATTAACTTATATCAGAAATTCAGAATCATAATGCCCTTCTAACTGACAGAAGGCAAGCCAACACTCTTCAGGTAGCTAGGACATAATTTTTCATAAATCTTTATATAAGAGCAGTCAAAAGGTGAGATACATAGACAGCATTAAATTCCAGCTCACCTTTGTTTACATGTTTGCCAGAAATTTAATATTGAACACCAAGGCTTTAGCCGATATATTCTCACGATCTACGAACAAAAGGGATATGCAAAAACCACAAGTAGCATCCTATTTGATAATACTTTTGTTGGTCTATTCTGTCCACTTATTCAACCATGAAAATAATACAGTCCTTGATTCAGCTATATGTGATAGGGGTGGTTCTAATTAATTCAGCTCACCGAATGTGGGACATTCTTTTGGTGTTGCATTTGCAAAGACTCAAGCTATTTTGAATTCCAAATTTGCAAAACCAAAATTTGTTATTGTAATAATCTGGAAAAAGCATCTTATCATATAGATAATAATGTTTATAACTTGAATGAGCAGTTATCTTAAATCAAAAGAAAACGATTATCAATTATATCAAACATGATAGGTAACGTATCTTGTATCCACCTGAAAACCATCAAATCCATGGCTAACAAGACATCATCTTAGCATAATCGTAAAAAAATATAAAGAGGAACCGGCAAATCCCGAACCTGGATCTGAACAAAAATGGCGAACGGAGTACAAAATGTTCTGCTGGCAAAAAATAGAAAGGCGTCTAATGACTCTATCACCGGCGCGATGTCCATCGTAACTCGGCAAAATCTATTACAATTCGCATATATGAATAAGGAATCCTCTCTGTGACTAAATCAAATATGGTGAATTCAGATTTCTGATTCGAACAAATGAAAAACCTAGATAAAATCAAGCGGATAATGATTAAATCTTCAATGTTCAATTGCCTTTCTCTTCCAGATCGCCATTGAAAGGCCGGTGAAGGAAAGAGATGGAGGTAGAGCGCGCGTAATTTTTATATTTTAAAGGACGACAAGAAAGAGAAATGGATTACGTCACTTTTGCCACACAATATCATGAGTTTTCTTTAAATTATTTAAAGTAGCTATTTTCGACTTTTTCATTTCGTATTCTACGTGGGATTTTGGAATAGAATCTATTAAAGGAATTTAACTTTGAAGAAATTAAAATTAAATATTATTAGGTTTGATCATTTGTTTGGTTGGTAGACATTGTAATGGAATTTGTAAAAAAATTGGAATCTTTTTGTTTGGTTCACAAAATGTAGCTTTAGAACTGAAATGAAATATTGGTAAATGGTCAAAATGTTCTTTTTTGAAATTTTATTTTTTTTAAAACTAAAAATACTTTAATAAAATAATTATTTAATATGTAAAACAATATATAATACACAATTCAAATATAATCATAAGCCAAACGACGTTACTAAGTCGACGGTGGTTTAGATCGGTGGTGGTCCACAGTGGTTCAGATGGCGGTGGTCGGGCAGTAATTCAAATCAATGATGGTCCGCAGTGGTTCAGATGGAGGTGGTCAGGGGTGGTTCAAATCGGTGGTGGTTCAAATCGGTGGTGGTCGGTGGTGTCTGGCGATGGTTCAGATCGGTGGTAGTCGGCGGTGGTGGGAAATGGTTCACATCAGTGGTGGTCCGTGGTGGTTCAGGTGGCGATGGTCGACGGTGGTTCAGATTGGGAGTGGTTTCAGATTGGTGGTGAATCAGATCGGTGGTTGTTCAGATCGATGATGATCAACGGTGGTTCAAATTGACGGTGCCCGTCAGTGATTCAGATCGGTAGTAGTTGGCGGTGGTTCATATCGATCGTGATTCTGGTGGTTCAGATAACGATGGCTGACAGTTGTTCAGATCGGTGGAGGTCCATGGTGGTTCAGATGGGGGTTCAAATCGACGGCGGTCGGAGGTGGTCGACGATGGTCATAGTAGGTTTTATAAGATTAAGGTATATTGATTTAAAGGCATATTTGGTATTATGAAGATAAATAATTTCATTCTATCAAAATACCATGTAATTGCTAAGGAATGTTAAATTCTCTTATTTGTGGAATTTTAAAGATTCATTTCGTGAAATATAATGAACAAAACGAGAAAATGAAATTTCGTCAATGTAATTCAACATTCCAATTCCATTAGATTCTTTCAGAATCTACAAACCAAACGCCCCCTTAATCATTTCTCTCCTAGAATCATTCAAATGTCGTCCAGTCCATAAATGACATGATCGTATTTTGTGGAGGGATTAAAGTATAAAGTAAAAGTTTCTGAAGCAGGTCAACGATTACATGGACCAAATATGTAAATTAGGTATTAGTGAGTAAAAATATATCTGCTTGCGGATGTATTTGTCCATATTTATAAATTTGGTCCCTGTATTTTGCGGACTTGCTTCAAAATTCTCAATGATTGGTTCTTCTATCTATCGGTCGTTAACTTGCTCTCTTTGGATCCAATTAAATAAGAGATATTTTAGTCATTTTACTATTTTTATTATATTTAATATAAAAATCATATTATCTTTTTTATTTTAAATTGTAAAAAAAATATGGTAGTTGTCCTTTTCTTTTCTTTTTTATTTTACAAGTTAAAATATAATATGTTTCTTTAATTTTAATAAAAGATAGTGAAAATGACTAAAATACCCCTCATTTAACCAAATTTAACGGAAAAAGTTAACGACTATTAAGCAGATGAACCAAAACTGTTAGAATTGACAAATGCAAGGGATCAAATCCACATTCTCAAGGGGCGTTTGGTTTGTAAAATGGAATTAGAATTTATCAAATGAATTTGACTTTGAATGAATGAAACGGAATTTGACCATGCTTTGTGATTGTGTTTGGTTGCATGGAAATTGGAATGAAATTTTTAACGGATTGGAATTTTTTTTTGTTTGGTTCACGGAATTCAACTTTGAAATCGGAATTAAATATCAACAAATGACTTTTTATGATTTTTGAATAACAGAACTAGACTAGTGATATCGATAGCTATTTATCTTGAATTGATTCATTGATTACATATGTTGTCTATCGATCTCGTATAGATGGAGAAATTACGATATATATATATATATATATAGAGAGAGAGAGAGAGAGAGAGAGAGAGTACCAACAATATACAATAAAATGTTAAGTACGAGAAACAAAACCAACAATCAAAATTATGGTTGCTAAAATTTACAACTTTCGTCCATGTGCTTTTGAAATTATGGTTTCCACCCTTATGATTTGTAATTCATTGTTGTTTTCGTCCCTTAAGCCAACTCCGTCAGTGATTTACTGTTAAGTATGAAGAACAAAAACAATAATAAATTGTAAACCGATACGAAACAAACAATGAGGAAACCACATGGAAGAAAGAAGCAGAGAATTTTAAATTATAAGAACGAAAACTGTAATTTCAAAAGTACATGGATGAAAGTTGTAATTTTCAACAAAACCAGATGAACAAAAAACGTAGTTTACTCTTTAGAACATGTTTGTTGTTAGTTAAAAAAAATAACTAGTCATGTTTGATACAAGTTAGATGACAACGTAAAATGACCTAAAATGTCATCATAAAATATTAATTTAAATGCATAAGAGAACAACTTTTTTGAGACAGAGAGATTTAAAGCTTATTGAAACACTAATTAAAGTAGTTTTTAAAAAAAAAACTAACTTATATGCTAGCTTATATAGTTAAGCAAACCAAAGAATCAGACCCAATGTGCACTAGCATACAATGTAAAAAGCTATTTGGCAGTTGCTGCATGGTTTGGTGCAGAATGATTAAAAGACTCTCATGATATAGTGCAAAATAAAATATAATTGTTTGGTAATTATTTACAACGAAATTAGGACGCTGAATAGTTAAGAGGCAGACTTTTTTATTGAGACACAAGATTCATCTTTTAACAATTCAGATGTTGCCTCTTAATAAAAGTAGTAATAGATTAATAACAACCTCTTAATAGATGTTACCTATTAGCCATTTTGGCTTAATGATTAAGCCGTAAAAAACATGTTTGTATGGCTGAACGAGTAAGCCGTCCAGACCATTAAGTTCATTAAACTGTAAGCAGTTATTTGGTTGGTTCTCCATTAATTCATGCATAGATAAAGTTGTCGGTATGGATTAACCAGTATATATAGAGAGGGGAAGTTTTTTGCTTGAGAGTTTTCTCATAGATGGAATGAGCATTTTTAACTGGCAAGGACAGGTTTGAAAAACGTGGCCTACTTCCCTCCTATAAGCTTTCTGAATAAGCCACAATCAAACAATCGTATATAGTTGACCGAATAAACCGTGAGTCTCGTTAAGTTCATTAAGCTGGAACATAAAACGAACCAAAAAGAATCAACCCTCGATCTCATTTGCAATCTTGCTGCTATTAACTCCAACCAAATGATGAAGAAGAACACCGGCTGCCACGCTCACGTTCAAGCTTTCGACAGCGACAAACGATCCCACCTCCGCAGTCTCCACCCCTTCCGATTCAGCACTCAAATGTACCGGAATATTCCCACGAATCTTAACCAACTGGGTGCACGACCTTTCGACCAATGGTCTCAACCCCGTTCCCTCACTCCCCAACACAAGAATCGTGGGCTCACTGGTGGTCACCTCATCCACAGCCACGGCTCGTGACGAAACCGAACCACCAAGAACCCTCCAACCGTTTTCGGCTGAAGAAACCAAGAACTGCATCATATTCTTGCAAGATCTAAGCTCGGTAAGCTCAAGTGAACCGGCGCTCGCTTTGCTTACAACCCCACTAAGCGGTGCAGAGTTCTTGGCACAAAGAACGACCCCGGATGCACCAAAGAAGTAGGAGGACCGAATTATAGCACCCAAGTTTTGAGGATCCATAACCTCATCTAACGCCAACCAAAGAGGGCACCCTTCTTGTTCATCGGTCACTACACGGTCTAATTCACGAATATTCACCATTTCTAACGGTGAAGCATCAAGAACCAGACCCTGATGAGGCCGGTTGTCAACAATCATGTTAAGATCGTGTTTTGATACTTCTTTTTTCGTTAACCCGAGTTTCTCGGCAACTTTCAAAACTTTCTCAAACCCTTTTTTATCCTTCTTCTTCCTGTTATTTCCACTCAAATCGATCCCTTCTTGGACGTATAAAACATAGAATTCTCTTCGATTTGCTGTTAGCGCAGCAAGAACAGGGCCAACTCCATAGACACATTCACCGACCATTTTCGGTATGCTAGATTCAGTCGCTTCTTTCCATACCTTCTTTCCCCAATTATCTTGCCTATTAAACTTACGAAACTCGTTCCCATTTTGTTCATCAGCCACTGAATCGTATCTATCGAACCTATCTCTGATCTCATACCATCTGGGATTATCAAGTTCTTGAGTTTCTACATCAGAATCGTTTTCAGACCTCCTTTTTTCCCTATGATCGTTTCTTTCATCGAATCTCCTACCTTTTTCCCTATTCTCAACACCATTTTTCACAAACTTTTCAGCGGATTCCTGCCAAGAAGATCGAATGACCTTCCCTGTGACTGGTTCATCTTCAAGATTCCTACTTTTTTTCTGATCTTTCCTTCTAACATTCCTCCTATCCTTTTCCCTATTCTCTACGCCATTTCTCGAAACCTTTTCGGCTGATTCCTCCCACGACGACCGCCTCGTTGCAGCGGATCTTTCAGGGTCTTTCACTTCCTTATCTTTATCTTTAGCTAACCAAGGAAGGGGTTTCCCAGACCCAATTCCTTCAGCCACTTTTCGAGCATAAGAAATCGAAAAATTTCTAGGTTTAGAGTGAAACCCATTTGAAAAACATTCTCTTTTTGCAGCATATATCTGTTCTATCTTCTTCTTCCCAACCTGTTGCGAATCGAAGCTAACTGAACCATCTCTATCTCCACGCCCTAATAACAAACAATACTCATGGGTTTTCTCGATAAACCAAAACGAACGAGTTCTAAAGGGTTTTCCCCTACTTGAAGTAGGTAAAAATTGGGGAATTTTTTTGGGTTTTGTGTAAAATGGTAAAAAGCATTTTGGTTGTTGGGAAGAAGCTCTAATGGCGAAAGGGAAAGCTTGACACTTGGTAAAATTACAGTACATGATAACAGCAATTGAAAGAAGTACAAAACCAGTTGATGGTTCGAGAATCAAAGAAATTGAAAGATTTCTGTAACTTTCGAAAGAAGGAAGAATTGACCTGTTACGATTAATCGTTTGAATTACAGCTCCATTCGTGAAGATCTGGAGATCAATCCGCCATTGTTGCACCTTTGAATTCCATCTCAAAGTATATAAGATAAGTTATGATACGTCGCCGTTAGGGTTTTTCCGAAAGAATGCGCAAATACGCTGGGATAAAAATCAGTTTTACTGTTTTAGTACCTGAGGGTTTAAGAAATATTGCAATCTGGTCCTCAATGTTTACAATAATTACTAAACCAGTACTTCAATATTGCACTCTTTAATTTTATACAAAATTGCTTTTATTGTTGAGGAATGAAAATGCTTTTTAAAGTAAAGAATATAATGATTGAGATGAATATAATTTGTTACACTAAATAATAAGTCGTTTACCAAACGGTTATCTGGTAAACACTTGTCAGATCACTTATTTTGTCAACTGAGTATGATAAAAACTAAGAACCATACCCAGTAAGTGGCATGATAACAATCGAGATTCTTACCCGATATGTGAAGAAGAAGACACTTAGAGGCCATTTACCAAACATTTACCCGATACACGCTTACAGGTAATATTCAATGCTATCACTTACTTACTGAGTAAGATTTTAGTTCATCAAAACGGTATCGTATGCAACAAGTTACCCGGTAAGCGTTCACCGTGGTAAGCGGTCGTTTACCAAACACTTATGCGGTAAGCGCTTAACCGTAAAATGTAACACTATCATTTACCTACCGGATAAGATTTTTAGTCCACCAAAACGGTACTGTATGCAACAATTTACCCGGTAAGCACTTACCGTCGTAAGATTCGTCCCCCTCACTTACCGGGTAAGACTCTTGGTCCTTGTCTCGCTCTTACCAGGTAAGATTCATGATCCTTACCATATTCATCCAGTAAGGTAATATGACTTTCTTTTCACTTACCCGAGTAAGCGTTTGGTAAAAGGCCTCTAAGAGTTGTCGCCATCACTTACCAAGTAAGACTTCAGTCATTGCATTCGCGTTTACCATGTAAGATTCTTGATCTTTGTCATATTCATCCGTTAAGATAATATGGCTTGATAAGTACTTACATGAGTAAGTATTTGGTAAACGACCCTTTACTCAACTATCGTTTATTGGACAACAGACATTTACAAACAATCCATTTTTGATAGTCGAAATTGTTATCCGACAAGATAAAAGTTTGTCGATAAACACTTACCCACTAAACATTTGGTAAAAAAAACCCTAAAACAAACTTCGTTATATTCTAATGCACTTTGTCTTTAGCAAATATTTACTCATGGAATGAAATTAAAGTTTAGTGGTGTTTTTGTTAAATTCATAAAGTTAGTGTCCATTTTTGTAAATATTTAGTATTTTGGACAGCGGTTTCTCCAAGAAACATTTCTCCCTCACGCAAGCTCAGAAAACCCCCTTTCTATTTCCACTCCGAATCAACCAGCAGCCTCTTAAACCCTAGTAATAATTCTCTTCACGAAATCTCTCGCAGGATCAACGCCGATATGGGTACGCCGGAAACCTCCCGAGAACCGTGCCCGGACCGGATCTTGGACGACATCGGTGGCGCATTCGGCATGGGAGCCGTCGGCGGCTCCGCCTTTCACTTTCTCAAAGGAATCTACAACTCGCCGAAAGGCGAACGTTTCATCGGCGGTACGCAAGCGGTCCGTATGAACGCGCCACGTGTCGGCGGAAGCTTCGCCGTATGGGGCGGTTTGTTCTCCGCGTTTGATTGTACCATGGTTTACGCACGCCAGAAGGAAGATCCATGGAACTCGATCATCGCCGGTGCAGCCACCGGAGGATTCCTCCAGATGCGTCAGGGTTTAGGCCCCGCGACTCGCTCCGCGGTTTTTGGTGGCGTTCTCTTAGCCCTAATTGAAGGTGCCGGAATCATGCTCAATAAAGTCCTTAGCGCTCAACAGCTTCCGCCGGTGATAATCGAAGAGCCACCACAGGCAGGGTTTCAGTTGCCTAATCGAGGTCCGCAACCCGATCCGGCACCGGCGACCGCATCATCGCCGTCGTGGTTTGGTGGTTTATTTGGTGGCAAAGATGAGGAACCAAAGCCGAAGATGAAGACTGAAGTTCTAGAGAGCTTTGATTCGCCTGCACCTCCAACTTTTGAGTTCAAATGAACATGAATTTGCAGGGGTGAGTTCTTATTTCCAGAATCATTTGAATCTTTTTCCAATTTGTGGTTCAATCAGAGGGCAATTAACAACCAAATGAAAGGTTTCCTTTCGCTGTTCTTTAGATTTGAAGATATATAGTATGTTATAGAAATAAAATACCAGTTCTCATTGAATATTGATAGCATACTGACCTTCAATTGATGTTTTTCTTGAATCTTGATCTGTTCTTCTGTCCTGTTAATCTGTTCCAAGATCTCTGATTAGAATTCTTGAAATCAGCAAGCTTTCAATGGTGTCATGAATCTTGGTTAACCAAAATGCTTTTTAGAATTCAACTTAAAAGGACCCATTAGTTAGCAGCTCAAGGAGCTTAAAGAGACTCGCAGCTTATTGGGTCAGTCATTTAAATGATATAGAAAGGGGCTTATTCGATAAGCTTCTAGGGAAGTTTTATGTGGAAAGCCAAGATTTTTCTAGACCTGTCTCTTTAAAAAAACATGTTCCTTTCATCCTTTAAAAAGTTAATCCACACAGACAGCAAATTGAAAGCCAACCAAACAGCCTCTTAGATGTGTAAACAACTTAATGAGGGCAGTTTATTTATTCAGCCATAGACAAGTGTTTCTTTACAGCTTATTTGTTAAGCCATTAATCCTACATGAGTATATGGAATAAGCCTGGACCCCTCACATAAGCCACAACCAACAAATTAATACATAAATGCCCCTTAAATAACCCTCTCTCTTAAGCCATTTATGTTGTCTTTTTGTATTAAGATCTGAGTTAAGCTTGTAAGAAGATTCCAATCCACGTCTGGTACCTAGTCATGACCGGACGAGCTGGACTGACGAGAATGAGGGAGGCGGGTTGGTGAAAGAATTGTAGAAGGTTTTAAAACGTAGGTAGTTGTTTTTTGTTCCGGCTATTTTGATTGGAAAAAAAACTACATTTTTGTGCTACTAAGTCATGTGCAACTATCCCACCAGTATAAGAAGTTGTTTTGTCTTCTTGTTTCACATACCAAACATGAACATTAAAGAAATCAAATGTAGCCATGAGATGGGGTTTGGCTTGTGACTTGTGATGGTTGTGGAAGTTGGATCAAAACATGATTGAAAAGAAGTTATAAGCAATTGAAGTGAATGTTTGAGCTTGAAAAACTATTGTTGTACACGTACACATTTATCATTTGATATACCTTGTATGTACACACGATATATATATATATGAGACCAAGGGTTTTTTGTGAGACCCGTAAGACCAATTTATGTTCATTGATCAACTTTATAAGCTAATAATCTAATGGTTTAAAGTTGTACGGTGGCAATTTTGTGATTATTGAGAAGTCTCGTGGCAATTTGTGATATTGAGAAGTCTCGTGGTAATTTTGTGATTATGAATGTTCAGATTGTAAATCTAATCAAAGGGTTGAAAATTGGTCTTACGACCTACGAGTCTCACGAAAAATTCTTGGTCTCACATGATCCTATGTCTCTCTATATATGTGTGTTTGTGTGTGTGTGTGT
>NC_037535.1:2866573-2874623 GCF_001531365.2 Cynara cardunculus var. scolymus
AGGTTCGGTTGCAAACTGATTTTAGGTTGTGAACTGGGGGACAAAGGAGAGTAGAACACACGTCTCATACATTTACGAGGTTCGGTTGCAAACTGATTTTAGGTTGTGAACTGGGGGACAAAGGAGAGTAGAACACACGTCTCATACATTTACGAGTGATTCATTATGAATAGTGTATCATGGATGATGAATGTTGTATTATTCATTATGAGTAGTTCACGAATGTTCGTTTTCATTATTCACGATAGGTTTGCAACCGAATTTTTTCCTCTATTTATGTATGCTAAAAAAATGGGTTTTCCAACGGAAATATGTATATTTTGAGAAGAAAAAAATAAAATAAAAATTCTAAAACTTTTCCGATGTAAATGAGTATATATTAGAATTTCTTTTTGTTTTCTTTTAGAAATAGTTGACGGAAAAAAACATTTTCGTAAATCATTTCCGTGGATTTTAATTAAATAAATAATTAACAAAAATCCGTCAGAAATGTTAATTAATTAACACTAAATAATTTTCTTAAAAAAAATTACATCAATTTTATGACGGATTTCCGATTGATTTGTGACAGTTTCTTAAAACAATAAATAAGTAAAAAATCCATCAGAAATCCGTCAGGAAAGTTATGGAAATAAATTTTTATTCTTTTTCTAAAAATTCATTGAACGGAGTTGTGGCGGAAGTCAATAAAAAATTGACATTTTTGGGATTCATCAAAAATTCCATCGGAAAAATTCGCTGTTAATGCCCATTTTTTTAATAGTGATATGTATATATATTACTTTCTATTTCAACTATTGCAAAAATCTTATGATTAGAGTGAATATCCGAACATGCAAAACCATTTTGTCCTATTATCTTAGAAAGAAAAAGAATTGTGCACAACACAACACGGTCATCGATTGTATTTATGTTTGTACAATTATGTCATTTTTTGAATTTTTATCTTACAATACATGTTTGTTAACAAATTTTCTTCAAGTTTGTCGATGATGAAAATCTGCGACAAGGGTTCGCCACTGGTAATACAAACCATGGTAGTATCAGTGTCTAAAATAAAGTTCATGGATCCCAATGGCCCTTCTTAAATCTCCCATCGACAAATGTTACTCACAAATGTTTTGAGATCATAAATGCACTGAACTTATTAGCCGATTAATTGTATACATCAAAGGTACAGGTGTACATCTTCTAGGTGTGTTTTTATCTAGTATTTAGTAGTTGGTTCAATTGCATGTTTCAATTATTCTCTTTAAGATCTCTTTGTTAGTAGCAGCTTAAGAAGACTCGCTGGTTATTCAGTTAGTTATGCATGATTGTTTGATAGTGACTTAATGATATAGAAATTGGTTTCTTCAGTAAGCTTCCTCTCCTCGTGTCGTCGCTTCCCAATTGGACGTCGTTTTCTCCATCGTAGGCTACCACTCCTCCACCCAACCTCCGACACCCTCTCTGGCCTCTCCCTTAATGGAATCTTCATCGACATGACCACTTTTGAACCCTCCTTAGTTGTAGAAATCTCCAATTCCACCGTTGAGAAGTCATGTTTCTCAATCGACACTCCAGATTATGGCGAAGACCGTGGTGCTTGTAACGCCATGCTAGCAATTTTCACCAGAGGTGACGAATCTAACCATGAAATGATTGAATCCAATTTTTACCTTTTTGGAGATTTATTGTCATAACCTGCATTTTCCAAGTTAACTACATGGGTGGTCCAGGTAAAGGCCAATTCGCAAATCAAACCACAATTGCTTCAACAATGTTGGATTAATCAAATGGTTTATCTATGCACACAAAGTTAGGCTGGATTTATCCTTTCATATCATAACTTTCATTTTCATGGAACCCAACCTATATATATCGGATCAGATTCTTGGGAAAACTGCAAAAAAAAAAAAAAAAAAAACTGAGAAACACTTTAGTAACCGTTCATCTGACCGATATGCACAGTAACTTTAAGCAGTTTGTTTGGTATGCACATGTGCATAAAAACCAAGAAACAACTTCAATGACCAATAAGCAGATGTGCATATTGTCCAGATGAAAAGGTTATCAATGTATTCCTTAGTTTTTCATTTTTTTTTGAGGTTTTCCCCGAAACCTCCCTCTCTCTCTCTATATATATATGAAGATTTATCAAATAAGGTCTCGTATATTAAGGGGCCGTTTGGTTCATGGAATTCAAAGAAGTTTGATGGAATTGGAATGACAAATTCCTTTGAACAAATTTCAATTCTTTTGTTTGGTTCATTTCTTAAAATGGGCAGAATCCTTCAAATTCCATATATACCACAAATTAATGAATTTGTCATTCATTGGCATAATGGAAGGAATTAAACTCCATCACCACCCACGACAGTTTGACATGACGGTGGGTAGGGTAGGGTGTGGGCGGGGCGATGGGTGGTATAGTCCAAAGAAAGACGGTTGTTCCCATTATTTTGTTCATTTCAATTCCTATCAACCAGACGCATGGTCAAATTACATTCCAATTCCTTCAAAGTCAAATTCATTTGATAGATTCTAATTCCATCAAATTTCTTCCTCTAAGCCAAAACACCCCCTAAGTGTTGTGTTTATGTAGTTTTTATACGGGTTATTCTAACAAGGCTTCACCTTCTGATGTTACAAATCATAGGTATACTAACAAGCAATGTCACTCCATTTATCTGTGTGTTTGTATGTGTACACACACACATATATATATATATATATAGAGAGAGAGAGAGAGAGAGAAGGAGAGAGTTGGATTCACGTGAAAATGAATTTTTTGGTGAGAACAGTGACATCGGACCTTCATCCACCTGCCTTCACAAACATTCAATTTCTATACCATGACTGAAACTTGTGAAGTTGAAGATGCAAGTAAACAAAGGTTGATGAAGATTGATGGAGGTGATAAAGATAGATGAAGGTGATGAAACTAAATGAAGGCCCATGTGTTTAGTGAGCCGTCAGATGAAGGTAGATGAAGGTCCGTGTTTCTCTAGCCGTTGGATTAAAAAAACAACTCCTCCAGAGGCTCAAAAATGTTCTCAACTTCATACGAAAAGGGTTGTTCTCACTTGATCCGAACTATATATATGTGTGTACATATATATAAGTCAAAAGCACACAGGTAAGGGGCCCCAAGAATCTGAAGAAAAAACAAATAAAACAATCATATATTCATTTTGCATCCCTTAAATGCACAATAATTAAACGTAACATGTTTAACATTCACTTCAGTACGAAGATCTTATATCAAGTTCGACTTACGAAGACTTTATATCGAGAGAGTATGTGGCGGTAACAACCTCAACTTCGTCTAGAGTCAAGCTTCATGAACCTGAAGTAGAAGTAGAACTTGTGTATCTACTACAACTATAAAACCATTTTTAGTATGCATTATATTAATATTTTTATATTAAATATTTTTATGCTACAAAAGACTAGTATGCATATGCATATGCAAATCCAAGCTAACTTGTAAATCAGGCCTTGGCCTTGACCTTATGTGGATGCAGGTACGAATGCATATAGGGTCAGGTTCACAGAAAAACCGCAAAATATTGAAAAACTAAGGAACACCCTAATAACTGTTCATTCGGACAGTATGCACACGTGCATACAACTAATTTGTCCGGTATGCACAAGTGCATGACATGCACACGTGCATAAAATCCAAGAATCAACTTCAATTACTTGTATACACATGTAAACTGGTCTCGTGCTAGATTCAATGCAATGGGCGAGAAGGTTGACAACCTCTCTTCACTCGGGTTCTCGTCAAGCAAGTGTTGAATGACCCTTGGAAAGGGGGCTATCCAGATGAAAGGTTACCGGGTATTCCTCTGTTTTTCATCTTTTGAGGGGTTTTCCCCTGAATCTCCCCCCCCTCTCTCTCTCTATATATATATATAATAGAGAGAGAGAGAGGAGTGAGGTTCAGGAAGAACCCGCAAAAAATGAAAAACCGGGAAACACCCTAATAACCATTTATTTGTACGGTATGCATATTTGCATACAAGTAATTGAAGATGTTTCTTGATTTCTATGCACACACACGTGCATGTGACAAATTACTTATATGCATATTTGCATACCGTACAAATGAATGGTTATTAGAGTGTTCATAAATTACTTGTATGCACGTGTGCATACCGTACAAATGAATGATTATTAGGGTGTTCCTCAGTTATTTTTTTGCGGTTTTCCTCTAAAGCTGACCATATTTACATATATATATAACGAAACCTTTTACCCCATATTCTTCATAGTTCGACGTTCCAAAAAATTTTAGACCTTTGTTCAATCGCTATTGTTATACTACTACTGTTGTCCTCTTTTCAGGTGAACTTTGTTTAATTATCCAAATTCGTGTACTTATTACAAAAGACATGTTCTACAAAACCCAGAACGGTTCTGTTGTATTAGATTTGTTGATTAGTTGTACGCTATCCGGTTGTAACTTGTTTTTGTGTTCGAGTGACCACACTACCGTCGAGGACCCTGAAAGAAAAATATAGAAACTAACCGACAGTCTGCAGCTCCGGTAACTCCAGTTGTGTGTATGGAAAAGCTTTCAGCATACTCTACTAGACCTACTATAACAGAAGCCTGCCACCAACCTGTAAGGATTTCGGCAGTTTGTTAAAATAAGCTTCCAAAACAACTTTTTTTTTTTTATTGAAATCGTATGGTTTTTAAACTTATCATAATTGCTACAGTGGTACTTACATTCTGCTAAAAGTGTTCCATTGTTCACCCAAACTGCACCATGGCTAACCAACCTTCAAACAGAGCGGTTTCGAGCTGAAAACCTAGATTTCACCAGGGCTAACCAAATGGACTTTCAGACGTCTTCATATGAAGAAATGAACAAAAGAGCATCACCAGCCAACTTCCATGCAGACTACACTTTTATAGACATTAGATACGTAAGGGCACGATATTACATCATCTAGGATACGATAATGTGTTGTAGAGATCCAAAAATAGCCCAAGCCCGAAGCCCAGCCTTAAATCCTGATCAGGCCAACTTTTTCTCAAGGCCCGGTTAAATCCGGCCTAAAAAAGCAGGATTGGGCCCTCTTTCAACCCCAAAGCGGGGCCCAGCCTGAGTCTGAAAAAGCCCAGGTTTTTTTGCTTACTGGAAAATGGGATTGGAAGGCCCGAGCCTAGGCCCAAAAAAGCCCGGGTCTTGTGGGATTTCATGAAGCCTAAATAAATCCTCCACTTACAATTAGGCTTGAGCACCATGATTGCATTTTTATCCACCCTTGTTGAAGGATTACTTTGTGCTTAAGAAGCTTTTGCATTTGCCGACCACACAAAGATGACTGACTTTGTTGAAAGCAGTTTGCTTTTCTGCTGCTAGTCATTCAAGATAGCCCCAATGTAGGTGGCCATCCTTGAGACAGATCCACATGAGATCCTTACCACTCTCCCTACTTTTGCCTTGTTTTTGTTTCTAAATGAAGGGATTGATAAAGAGGACTTAAGGGATGATTCCTACGTATTTGGCTTCTCCACGAGTTCTAATAGATTGTAAATGAACCTTGAGGGTGGTCCATTATGAATATCCTCAAACTTCCTAGTACCTGCAGCAAAATCTTCAGCCTCATGGCACATCTACAATGTAGCAGAAAATATACAGTTTCTACTTGTGGAAAAACTCACATTCTAAATGGATAAGCCAACACCAAACCAACACGAGCCCGGTATATCCCTTCCGAAAGCGCAGTGGAGGTGAGACGTAGGTGTACCTGACCTCTACCCTCAAAAAGTAAAGCAGTTGTTTCCATGAAGATCCTTGGCTTGTGAGTAGTGTGCGAAAAAGATAGGAAGTTACCCCACATGAAATAAAGGGAATAGCAAAAGATGAGAGTTCGGAAAAGAAGAACATGAAAGCTGAAACAAGAAAACAGAAAATTTGAGTTAGAAGTAAACAACAACATACAACCAAAAGTAGGTATATAAACCAAGGTAAGAAAAACCACACACCCCTACTGTAAATCGATAAAAGTTTATTAAATGTTTGAGAAAAATAACTGTTATGACCAATCTATCAAGACTATATAACACTATTTATCAACAGAAAATTTCAACACAAACTACGATGGATAAACTTGCAAATTAGAGCACTCACCTGTTCGACCAAATCAAGAACTTGCTGTAGAACTTCAATTGGATAGAGGACTATAAATGCAGTGTCCTAAGACGAAATTCGCCCCCACTTGTGCTATGGTTCTGGGTGTTGCCTAGAGGATACAACCATCCGATCGAATGCAAGTACATGAGGGAAATTTGGAGGGAAAATTGAAGAACCTAATATATCCCACACAGAGGTAGAGTCTGGGGGTATGATGTATGTGGGACCTTACCTCTACCCAAGAGGGAGAGTTATATGTCAAAAACACCAATTTTCGGGGGGTTTATACCTTTGCATCAAAACTGTCTTTTGAAATATTTGGTGGTTATCCGAAGAAACAAATATTTAAATGTTAATACTGTAAATCCAAAAATAAGAAAATTAAAATAATAGAAATTAAATCCGGATTCATAGAGACCAAGAGTCCCAAGATCTAAGGCCCAATCTGTGACCATTAAATGTATATGTAATCATGCATATCCAAGCCCAAATCAAAATGGACCAACCCACCAATAATTTCCTATTATCATGTGGGATCAATCCCACAAAGTTCCAACAATAACTATGATGACTATATAATTAGTACTAAAGTCTCGTCCTGCTTCATATATGACAGAAAGGAAATGAGTGGGCAGAAGAAGTCCATATATATTACAGTGGGCATCGCTCCTATAAATACAATGATATTGGCCATCTACACAAGGACTCCAATGCCTATATATAGCTAAATGTATTCATATATATACATATATACATATCCTTCTAAATGAACATTGATAAAACAGCTAGTTTGAAACGAATTGACTTTCCAGGGGTCTTCATTCCATGAAATGAGCAGAGGGCCTCACCAGCTACCTTCCATGCAAACCCACACTTCTTAACATCATTAGTGCTTCGAGCATAATCGTAAGTTACATGATAAATTGAAAGGGCTTCATTATGCAGATCCTCAATCTTCCTAGTACTCGTTGCAAAATCCTCAGCCGCATAAAACATCTACATGAATCAAACAATACATACAGATGCAAGTGAAGATATGACTCGATTTCAAATTCAACTTTTGGGGTGATTCCTTGAAACATGCAACTATCAAGTTCAATAAACAAAATTTCAAAAAATTTAGACCTGCTTATACTTTTTAATCACAATGTTTGCAGAGTTGGTTTTTGATTCATCTCCAGCATTCATGGCATTGCACATTTCTTGCTTGTACGACACGTACCTGTTCTTCCACAAATTTAAGGAGGCCTCTGGTATCTCGACATTGAAGCAGGGCAGTTTCCATATGTCTACATATCACCAAAGCACTCATAGGAACTAAGTCAACTTTTGACTCAAATATACAAATAATGTTCGACTCTTGTGGCCAAATGGAATATGTTCTAACTTCTGTGATACTAGTGGTAAAATGTTCAACAATAACTATGGGAAATTTGAAGCCAATATTACAACTAGAAAAAAGCCACTGTTTTTAACAGAACCCGTGATACAATAAACTTGAAAGTAAAATGTTAGACCTCAAAAATCGACTTCCTCTCTCTTTTCCGCTTTTTTGGAAAAGAAAACTAACGCCTGAAAGAAATTTTCAGGCGGAGATGGAAGGACAAAATAACTAGATTGAATTAGAATCAATACTGAAAATAAGAAAGTTTTGATTTTGTTTTAACAGAATCCATTACTTATGRATTCTTAAATYGTTTGACCTCAAAAATCAATCAAAATCTCTTTTTCCTGGAAGCGAAATGAATGCTTTAGAAAAATTTCTAAAGGTGGCATGGAAGGATGCAATTTGTTGCTCAAACAATTTGTATCTCGATGAAGTCAGGTATAGTATAATATAGATAACATGATAATTCCTCATAACAGGGAGGTCCTAAGGAGGATGACAAAAAGGTTGAGAAGGTGAGAATAGAT
>NC_037535.1:2875047-2886702 GCF_001531365.2 Cynara cardunculus var. scolymus
AGAGACCGTGAACGTGAACTCGAAGCCGTGAGAAGAAGAAGAAGTCGAAGTTGTGAGAAGAAGTCTGAAGTTAGTCGTGAACTCGTGATTAACTCAAGAAAGAAGACGACGTTGTGGAGTAAGGAAGCTTCACTGATTTCAGATTCAGACCTAATTTAGCCCAAAAAATTAGGCCCATGGAATAACAAAAGCCCAAAATTTTGAACACTTTAATTATGTGATGTGTTACTTTTGAAACTATATTTCTAAACTCTAATTAATGCATATTATATATATAATTCTAAGAAATATTATGTTAACCGCTATTTCCGATATATCACCGATATATCACCGATATATCACCGATATAACCGATATATCGAATATCGGTCCTGACCGATATTTCGTATTCTGACCGATATAACAGCATAGGGGAGGTCCGAACGAGGATGACAAAAAGGTTGAGAAGGTGAGAATAGATCTCAACCATCAAATGAGATGATCCTAGGGATGTGATTAAAAAAGGTGGTGACAACCTTTTTCTAAAGAAAAAATATTCCCTCACCCCTATTCTTAATCGAGAATATGCGAAATATAACAAAATCGAAGCCAAAAAACGAGCACTTTATTCTCTTTATAATTGTCATCCATATTGTTATACTTCTTCATCCGGCTTTTCGTCATTTTCATTTAAACCAGCCCCTTCCTCCTTGGCCAAATATACATGCAGAACTGACATGGGCTTACCTTGTTTTACAGCATTACAAGATGGATACTCTATTGCGGCATCATAGATTTTTCCTAGAACAGAAGTCGAATCATATGACATCTCACGTTTCTTTTCCAGAAAATGGGGATATTTTTGTGGCAATAAACATTTAGGAATTTCAACCTGTTTCAGAAATGCAAGAGAAACAATGTGAGTGGAGTATCTTGAAATTTTGTTGCAGTATGTAAGGAAAGAAAAACTGTCTTCTATCCTGGTAAAAATTGAACATGATAGCCAATTGTTTGAATAAAGAAGAAACCGTCCAAACAAAGCAATCAATGAAAACAACCTACATTAAAGTCATGACCATAAAAACATAGTAATGGCACAGTATTGTTGGTTAACAGAAGAACAAACAAAAAAGTCATGATACTGTAAATTTAGAAAAGAGATCCAGGATGGCACCTAACCTTTTTCCCACTCTTGGGTGCATCAAGAGCATCGTAGTACAAGTCAACCAACTTCAACAGTTTTTCTTTAATCCGATGCTTCTCATCAGCATAATTTTCTCCCAAGGTCAGATAGTGATCCATAAATGTTTGCCAGCTATCAGCTGCTTTACCAGCTACCATACTGAAATGGTAAACACTAACAACAATGCAGTAGCTTTACCAATAAAAAAATAACAATGCAGTAGTTTGTTCAACATTCAAGACCAGCTTAACAGCAAAGGCAGTTCTCCCAACTCAAATACCAATTTGATGTTGGCAGAAATGATCGGGATTCACCAGAAATTGCACAATAATATCTTCCCATCATTGTATTGGGGCCAAGCTGGTTGTCCCAATAGTTATTACATAATAAAATTAGGTATTTAGCTTGTTACGGATGAATTATAATAGGTAGAAAGTGAGGGAACATACCCCTGCTTTTGTGTAGCAAAAAGTTGAGTAAAAAGCTCATTCTCCAACTCCTCGTACGAGAGCTCRCTAGGTTTCTTGTTAGGCGCACTWGGTGTTGAGTGAATCCTTTCCCACGGCTCACTTGCTTTGAAGTAATTCAACAGCTGGCAGTGTACATGACAGCTTTAAAAACATTATAGTGCAGGAAAATCAACACCCTTCGTTTTTCATTGATTAATCATTTTAGGGTATAAATCTAAATTGCCCGCCACAAAGAATCAAAAGAAAGCATAAACTAATGCAAAGTGAGACAACTGACCAAGTAAATAGAACCCCACAAAAATTGTTAGAAAGTGCCCTGAATACAAGCACCATCCTTGTAAAAGAAGAAATCTAAAGGCTAGGCCTAGGGGCTCCTCCCATAGGTTGCCAGTTCGTGTCTCCTCCTCAGGGCTAAGGAGAATTTTCGTGGTTATCTTCTGAGCCCCATGAGATTAGTCAAGGAGCGTGCAAGCTGGCCCAGACACCCACAGTTACCAAAAAGAGGAAAAAGAAATCTAATAAGAAACATAAAATGCCTACCTGTGGGCTTCTAGATACCCAATACAGATCTCCATCGAAATCACCATTTGCAATTTCGTTTCCCACCGATCTCCTGCCCTTGGTGGAGAAAAAAATGCCATATTTAGCATTTCCAACAAACCCTTCCAATTCCTCTACATATTTTGCAGTTAGAATGTGTATGTCCCCAAAATGAAGGCCTGGATTCCTGTACACTAGAACCTTTCCTGATATCTGGCCATTTTCACTGCATAGCCAGTAAGAAAATGAATCGTAAGTACCAATTCTACGCAATATCAGATTCCATACTAATACCTAAGTGCATATATAACAGATGTCATTGAAGCAACATGCAAATTTCGAACCAAATCATTAGTTTTTTGTTAGCACGGTTACCACATCCTGCTTGGACATTATCATAACCAACTGAAATGAAGTAGAAACAAATGCATACAGAATAATGCAAACTTCATCACTGTTCAAGGTTCCTGTAGGATCAGCTGTTCCGATTAGATAGAAGCTTTCATTGACCGGAATCTTTCCACTACGAAGCCCCTTCCGCTCTTCCTTTGCTAAGACAGACAAACGATATTGAAGGTATGGTTCATCAAGTGGAATTCCACAGCCTATCATTGCTACAGAAGTTGCAGAATCATCCATTTGTCCATAGGTAAGGCCGACTGCGTAAGGAAAAACACTAGGTCAATTCTACTTGAGAGGAATTGCCTAACAAGTATTATTTATAAACGAATATTGTATGAGGGAGTTGACAGAGACATTAGCTTTCATGGGACTCGATCCATCGCTCCAATCAAACAAAACCAAACAAGCCCGATATATCCCACCCGGAGGTGGGTTGTTTGGGGGGGACGTAGGTATATCTGACCTCTACCCAAAGAGTAGAGCGATTGTTTTCGTGAAGACCCCTGGTTTGTGCAAAGTGTACGAAAAAATAGGTAAAGCTTGCTCAAAATTTGCGGAAATACAACATTCAATCACTCCAATCAAAAGAATTGATAATTATCACATAAAAATTAACCAGGATTCATGATTGGAGAACTAGGCTGCTAAGCACCACTTAATTTCTCCATCCTTTAATAACATTTACGAAAAACGTCAAGTAAATATGCATATCATACATCTTAAAATTGTAATAAATACAGTTGGAAAGCCAAAACATCAGTGCGTGTMAAAAGTCAAAACAGTATGGCCAAAAGAAACATATAACATAAGCAATTTGAATATCATTCATGGGCACAATGATCTCAAAAAACGAAGTGCTAGTATCAGAAAAATAGCAATAGTTGGACTCGAAGAATACCTCTAACTGCTGCACGCATACTTGAGGACACTTTCTGAGCTTCTTGCAATGCACTTTCCAGCAAACCCAGAAAGTAATTGATAGGAACACCCCCTACACTTAGAAGYGCRATCAARTTCTTTGATAGATTGGCTTTCCTTGGTCTACGACTGAAAATTGAAGAATAGGTGGTCATGTTGCCTATCAGTTCTCCAATAAAACATCCACACATGAGTATAAAATCCAAATTTAATTGTACAATCCAAGATTGAAGATTTAAAAGATTTAACCAAGAATTGACCGATGTGCTAGTTTTGTGTTTACCTCCAAAARAAGCATGTAAGGATTGTATCATGCCCAAGGACGAAAAATTAAGTTAACTACAATTTGATAATGCCATGAGATGGAACTCAACTTTCAAACTTAAAAATAATTCTTGCARAAAAAGCAGTATTAACTGAACTTTATAAACACCCTTACAAAGTACGCAATCACCCTCACGGTGTGAKRCGAAACTATAAATTTAATTGTAAATCCAARCTTGAACATCTAAAAGAAACATAGGTTAGTTTCGTTTTTTCCACCAAAAGGAAGAAGACAAGCATTTARGGATTGTATTATGCCCAACRAGGRAAAATTAACGACAATTTTGTAAGGCGATACGATGGAACTCAACTTCCAAAACTTAGAAAGTAGATCAAGAGAAAAATGTGGTATTAACTTAAATAACACCCTTAAAAARCATGCATCACCGGCATCAATTGGGAGTTCATTGAAACTTTAGTTGATTTTATGGAAGCTTTATACAACGCTAAGGAAAGAGGATGAAACTAGAAGGGTGGCCAAATTACATATAAAATGGTAAGCAAACTCCTTTTATTTTCCACAACAAAGCTCTTTATTCAAAACTAGTTGGGCGAGACCCCTTTCCAACATAAAAGAAAATAGAATGAGACTAGCAAACTCTAATGAATCTACGTRTCTTCTGAGACAGCTACAATCAAAATGCACCGAGAAATTTATTAATGATAATGTAATTTTACCCACACGGTTGATTAGAAAGAAGTAGCATAAAAAGGTGTCACTTAAGGGTGTCATCATTATGACTTGTATTTGCGATGGCATCCCTCRATTCCTTGTATATCTTCTCTTTGGTTGACAGAAAAAGTTCATTGTTCTATAACAARATGCCCAGCTATCTTATAGAACACTGTCATTCTTTAGCCATTTCTATRTGTATGCAACTATGATGTCCTGTTTGTATATGTTTTACAGCAGAAGTTCAAGAAAATTAAAGAAACACAAATTTACTAACATTTGATATTAACCCAGTGGTATGGAAATAGGCCTTATGGAAAAAAATAACAATCAATATTATTGGCACTATTGCAATAATGATTTTATTCAATACCTTTTGCRTGCAAGAATAATCAAATATCAAGACCATGGCATGACTAATAGGCTAACTATTTACAGACATTGTCCGAACATTACGATGCACCTCAAATTCACCATCTGGTAAAAGGGACAAAAGCAAAGAAGATTAATAGTCAGAATACCTTATGGAAACTATCTCCAATGAACTGAAAGAATTTGAATCTGAAAGTCTTGCATCTTTCTCAACCTTGATCATTGAGGGTCTAATTTGAATTGTTCGGTCTTTGAGCTTATTGAAATATACAAGAAAAGAAACCATGTGAGTATCAGCAAAAAGGCACCTGATCCATAAGACAGTAGAAAAAAGCAGCATAACTGTTTTTATAAAATCTAGAAAATTAACAGGAGCTTATTTGTAATAACCTTAAAAATTAATGGATGTGGGTCAAAATACTTGTACATTTCAAGGTGATGCCTTACTGTCGATCAAAGTATAGTTGCTATTTCAGGTATAAAGTGTTGTGATGATAACTTTTAATTCTTCAACTATYGGGAAATGTGCACCTCATGTTTCAGAGAGTCATGCTGATAAAAAGCTTCTCTTTCTCTTCTTACCACTTYCATTTGTTATGRAATAGCRTTTCACAAGCAACTCTCAAGAACATTCTAGAATCTTGTTGAACTACAATTAGACTGCATCTATTTTCCTATACAGATTACATGAAAAGATATTCCCTTATAAGATTAGATATGTGTGTTGATGTATACTGAAAGCACAAAATAAAGGGGGTTGTCGTAATTAAATTACAACAGATCTGTCATTTTCATCCTTATAATTCTATAGATATAAAGGCTTAGTTGGGCAGAGCATTTACCCCATCCTACATGCCAATGACAACATCATTCTTTCTCAAGCATGGTGCTTATATTAGCATCAAGCCAACAACCACAACCTTTAATGAATGTTTACTTTCATACCAACATGGAGAATTTTTTGATTCACAAASTATCCATAAGAAMCATAACCAAGAGCATTTACCTTTTTATTTAAAAGAAGAGTTCCTTTGACAGCATMACCTTCTTTGAACAAACGGCATTGGACAAGCAAAGGCTAGTACAAAAGGTAGAAAACTAAAGTTAGCTTATGGAAGATTCAACAGGACAATGAAGCATTATATCATTTACCGGTTCTATGATGCAAGCTTCCTTGCCTTGCTGTCCCAGTGATACTTCCTCAAGCTTGAGAAGATCAATTAACTTGTAAAATAATTTGAGAAACAATAACAGGGTTAGAAACCAACAAGGCAACCAGTTGAACAAATATATCAGTGATGAAAGACATAAGGCACGGATTGTAACATGTTGGCTGGGATGGAAGCATAGTTCCTCATAAWAGATGCATCAACACAAGTTTTCAACAATATATAATTGATAAACTGATAAGAAACATGCATTACTGATTACAAGATCCTCAGTGGAACAACAATAACATGATAACAATWCTAATTATAATGGGTCACTATCTTGTACGTGCATCGTAATAGAAACTTCAGGATATACGSATTGCAGTAGGAAGTGTTAGATAAACTGATCAACTTGGGCTCCTGATCCTCACTCCACTCATTTAAGGCTATCATCACAAATGATAATAATAACCAATTAGTCATAAGTTGAGACATAACTCGATTTTTGGAACACACCAACAAAAAGGACCTATTTGCACATGATGAATGGAAGTTATGTAAATATCRAATAYTTCACCTCATAATWATCATCCTTTCTGCCCTTYGCTTCAATGAARTCTTTTGCACATAAAATTGCCAAATCTTCAGATATGAACCCCGTTCCATCTGTATGTATTAGTGTTTCACCATCTTCATCACAAACAACAAAGCCATTTTCATCCTGTAATCAGTTGGATAGCAGCAAAGTTTGTATGAGCTGAAGGAGTTTGCTTTTGTGCCCCATGCATGGGGTAAAATAAATTATGTAGACCAAYAGAGAAATATAAGACAAATTAAGATATAAAAGGGCATACACGACAAGGAATATCCTCAATTCTTTCAACATGCACGGATGCAAGATCAACGCGAAGCTTTATTGTATTTGATAGCACAAGTGAACATCTGCAGCTAAGCAAAAGTCAAGGGTCCAACAAATTGCATGGAGGAAAGACATCCGCAAATGGCCTATTTCTGTACACTGACCTAGAGATGTACTTGGCCATGCTAGRGACCGTATGAACATGCATGAATAGACACCTTGCCTCATGGCTTGTCTTCTTGAACAAAATGTAAGGGTCTCTCTCATACCAAGGYGCGTGAGATTCTTTTCTAACGAAATAGCATTTGACAGCCCATGAYGACTGCAGTTTCTTCATACTGTACACTTGATTCTTGTTATCTCCTCTAGTGTCCTTAAATGCTGAGAGGATAGCATGGATGCTTCAGAATTTTCCTCCATATCGCATGCAAATTCACAATTGCACTTAAATGTAATTTACAATAAAACACCATACGACATGCCATACTTGACTGGGAAACAACTCTAWCAAGTTTTATCCCAAACTACMTCTGTAGCAAAACGTGACAACCTTGTTTTGTTTTAACTTGAATTCAAACCTTAAGCTGATCATGACAACAAAGTTGCAAAAAGCATGCTAGAAAAAATTAACAGAAGGAAGGTAAATTGTTCACCAAAAAGACGATAATGACGCAAACCAATTGAAATCCCCCCAGCAATCCTCTGATAAGCAGCAATCCAGGTACAAWAATTGGATGGCATGTCAGGTGTGTCCGGACCATCCGTAAATYGGACAATCAATACGTTGTCATCTCCTAGTTCCCTTTGTAGGTGAGTTCTTCTTGTATTAAGATACGGTCCCTGAAATTTCATAACAATAGCAAAAAGATATTGAATAAACAACAAACTGATGTAGGTTATGCTATAGTTGTCCGAACACAATGCACTGCATTAAATTGATAAGCATGACTTGCAACTACAGAGTATTGAATAGACGTAAGCCAATATTAGTATTTCTTAAATCCTAAATGCGTTCATTTCTCTCTCTCTCTCTCTCTCACACACACACACACATACTACCCCATATTATGTGTTCTGTCTGAAGTAAATTGTTTCATTGCCACTTTTTTTTCAAGGGTTTATAATATGTTAGTAAAGCATTCAGAACGTGAAACCACAACAGCAAATATCTACTCCAAGCCCCACCGCTAAAATAAAAAATTAAATTAAACCAGTTTGACAATGACCATAAATTTAGATTTTCCTAATAACTTTGAGGACACGAGGACATTTGATGGTGAAGTCAAGAGTATTTTGAGTATTTTCTTTTAAATAAGCTGCATAAGCTAAGTAGATATAGATGTTGTGTATGCTGTTGGTTTGCAAGAAACCGCTATTAAGCACCACCACCACAAGTAGACTGCAAATCAGCAACTTCCCACATTGAGATCCCCTGATAATCCAGTGGATTAAGTAATACATGTGCCTAGCAAATTGACTGAGCAAAGATAGCACTTGGGTGCTGACATTTCCYGGCTACCATTCTTCACTGTTTAACAGACGAGCTGGTTCGGTCATTTTGGGCAAAATGTAACGAAGTTGGTCTTAGTTCCTATATCTATTTAGCTAACAAATAAATTTTTTTCTCAATCAATGTAATGAAGTTTCAAAAATTTCTTTTGTTTACCCATTTTGACGGATAACCTGCTGATTTGATGATAGGAATGTCAAGTTTATCATCCTCTTCACCATTATCCTTACATAAATGGGTATCCACGTCATCATATGTTACAAGATCAGCAAGTTACTGGTCAAAATGGGTACAGAATAAGATATAATGTAACATAGGAGCTGGTTCAGCCATTTTATTTTTAATTGACTGGCCAAGGACAGTGGCATGGCAGAATACATGCTTCRTGTCTTGATTTTATTTYATAGGTTCARATCTGAAAGMACAAGAATATACGCTGTTTACTGCTAACTGACACAATTAAATGTGGCATTTGTCAAAAGTTACACCATCAGCAATGCATCTCTAACACCATGTGCATATAYCCTGCACCACCAGAGTTTATTGTAATAGAAACACTAATAGGTAATACAATATTATGCATTTGCAATCCAACAAGAACAACATGGAGCAATGAAATATGGGAAGAAATTGAATCCTAGCACCATAATACACCTATGAAACAAAAGACAGCTGAAAATAAAAGAACAGTCAAAACATGACCAGTCTTAAAGCATATATGAGCTCCTAGGTACCAACCAAGAAGATCCTTGACGTTTCAGGTATGGTTGATATAAGTCAYAGTAAAGAACCAGCCCTGTATGCAACCAGAATCTCCCAGAGATCACACACACAGGCTTTCACTTCATATGTCTGTGCCCCTCAATGTTACAATCAGCTTAAATACCTTCAAAACTATGAATGCTACTMTACATGCATCACATCTTCTCACGCCTGATTATGAGAGATTATACAATGAATGCTAAATTCAGAAGAAAATCTTTTATTCGCAAATAGTGGATATGACCCTGGAACATATGTGCAGATTACATGAATGGACTCTCAGACTTACTCTCCACAAGCCCATCATGTGTCCACCACTCAAAAGGCCATATATAAATCATAATGTTGTATTTCCTCAACAATCAACATTGGATAACTAGCCTCGACATTGAATAATTAAAGACAAAAATTCATCAATTTGGGAATGCAAAAGGCCAAATAGATAAAGCAAGGGCCAAGCTATTTTAAACAAGACCAGGAAGAACGAAATACAAACCTTAAACTGGTAATTTCCATCAGCGCACACATAACAATGATAAAGATRAGTCTTTCCAGAATCCCAGTCAAAATGCTGCAATATGAAAGACAATTAGAGATCCTAGTGATGAACAATTGAAGCATATGATATGGCCTTCTATGATTGTACAGCTCAGCCTGATCTTTTTGAACTCCAAAATCAATATACTTATATACTTCATTAAAATTTGAATTCTTGCATAACCAAACAACAATTCATGTAAGTTGTCCTAGAATTGTACAAGGTCGTCTGACTATAGAAGCTTAAATAAAAAGACAGCTATATATTACTAATAAAATTTATCTTGTTGGAAAGAAATTGGTAAAACGAACCTTCGTCCATGCCTCCATTATTAACTAATAGTATTAACTAATAATATTAACGAATAAATCATGAAAATGCATTTCGTACCATTGCCCTATCAGAGGGTTCACAAAATTGCCGACCATACTTGGCCCAGATTTTAGCCTCAAAATCCAACATTGACACGCTTTTCATGGATTTTATTTCAATGGCATCTTCAACAGAGACCACATCTTCAAGCCTTTTCCTGTGCACAATCTAGCTAAATTTAAGTGATCAAATATAAAAGCACATGACATAACCATCAGATGCCAAAATCTTACTAACCTCCCAACATAACTATATACCATGAACATCTTCCTGTATTCGAGTTCAGCAAGGAGCAGTGACTGTTGACTAATAGCAAAATTGCCTGTACCTTCTGAATGGTTTGTAGTCATAGAATCAAACCCCAGTGCAAGATTTCTATGAGTGGCCGCTCCAAAACTCTCACAAGGTGATAAAGTAGGTTTCTCTAGAATTACAGAACCATGATGGGTGGCACTTGAAGAATCAGAAAAGTGCTTTGCTATGTTACTAGGACTTGCACCCTTTGAACTAGAACACCATGATAGAGTAGGTTGCTTCTGGACCGCAGAAAAAGGATGGCTGGCATTTGGAGAGTCAAAAACTTGTTGTCTTTCTTTACTCACATTTGCAGCATCCAAACTACAGTCCGGTGAGAATATAAGCTGTCTTTGTACCGGGGAAACATAATTGTGCTGTGAAATGTTTCCAAGATTTGCATCCTTCAAACTAGAGCAAGGTGAGAATGTAAGCTGTTTTTGAACCGAAGAAACACGATGAGTAAAGGCCGAAGGTTCAGTCAAGTGACAAGTGGTGGTGTTAGGATTGGCATCCTTGAAACCTGACGATGAAAATGTTATAATTTGCTTGGTAACCAAAGAACCATAACCATCATTTGGAGATCTAGGGAAGTACTCAGGATTGGTTCTAGACTTGTAACTAGAACCGGGTGAGTGTACATTTGGAGAAAAATAGCATGCACTTTCTGCACCCAAACAAGAAAAAACTTAGCAATCCTATATATACAAGATTTCCTGAATATTATTCAACATTATATCTTTCTTCCTCTTTATTTTAAGGTAAGGAACTGATGACCAGTTTCATGAATACAAATTTGCATCAAAATGGAACATCTTTTATTAAGTTAAGGATCTATTGTCTATATAAACATCCGAGATATTGACACCGAGGTTAGAACAAAATCAAAATTTCCTCCACTTGATATAAGAAAGTTAATCCAAACTCAAACAATGACGTTAATTTCTTCACATTTTGAACACCACACTTAAGCATTCTACTTCTTACATCCTCCATTCTATAACAAGCATCCATATTCGAACTGTGCTTATTGAATTAAAGTATACCAAAAATAGTAACCATTCTGCTATAATTCCAAATACTTTTGAGAGGCCCCTTTCAAACACTATTCTTCACATGAACGTATCTATTTCGAGAAAGAATATGATGACTGCGATTAACTAAACCAGAAGAACTCTGAATAAGGAACAAAATGTTCTAAACGATTAAATTGAATACTTATATTAGATGAAAATAGCCAGATTTACTTTCAGACAACAAACTATACATTTTAGGATAAACCCTAAACCACAACAACACAAAAAACAA
>NC_037535.1:2887287-2889881 GCF_001531365.2 Cynara cardunculus var. scolymus
AAATTCAAAAATCAATTTACAGTCTATTTATAGGGAGTGTCCTATTAAATCAATTCCAATGTTGTCAAAATGGCGATATTGCATGGGGAAAAAAATTGGATTTGGATACCATATTTTTTGTTATATCAGCATGATAATTGGTTAATTTTTCAATCGGTTATTTAGATATTTAAATATTTAAAATTTTATGTATCAAAATGAAAATTCTAAAAATACATTACTCAAAATAGGAATCACATTTTCAAATATGATAACATTTGAATTTTTTCCTTTCTTTCAAGAATAAACTTATTAAAGTATTTACAATATATTGTAAATGTGCTTTCAAAAAATCTTCTAATTGTTGTAATACAGGTTTATAGTGATAACTGTGCATATCTACTATATTATTATTGATTAAAATATAGATTGAACTGTCTCTTGACGTTTTAAACCCAGCTCACGTACTGCTTTAATGAGTGAACAACCCAACTGTTGTTTTGATTGTTTTTATTTAATATCTACCATATTTAACAGATTTATCATTTTTCTTAAAAATCTTATTTGTTTGAAATCAAAAGCGATAATAACATTAAAATGTATTTTCGTATAAGAATTCTATTAGACCATTTTTCATGGGAGTCAATATATGGATATAAACTACTGAATTAATTTGTTAAATATGATGTTGTTTATTGATTGTTAATTCATATATGAATCAAGTATATGAAACAATTGGTTACAACTCTTAATAAAAAAAAAGTTTCATATGGGAAACATTCACATGTAAATATGGAGTTTCATATATGCAAACACAGATGAAATTTCATATATATAAAACTTAGAGTAAACTCTAATTTTGGTCCTTGAGGTTTAGTGAAAAGTCCGATGGTGAGACCTAACCTTTAACAAGTCTATAAATCATCTTTGTGTGTATGGAAAACCACACACCCCTAGTCTAAATCGATAAAAGTTTATTAAATGTTTGAGAAAAATAACTGTTATGACCAATCTATCAAGACTACATAAACACTATTTATCAACAGAGAATTTCAACACAAACTACGATAGATAAACTTGCAAATTAGAACACTAACCAGTTCGACCAAATCAAGAACTTGCTGTAGAACTTCAATTGGATAGAGGACTATAAATGCAGTGTCCTAAGACGAAATTCGCCCACACTTATGCTATGGTCCTGGGTGTATATGCAATCATGCATATCCAAGCCCAAATCAAAATGGACCAACCCACCAATAATTTCCTACTATCATGTGGGATCAATCCCACGAAGTTCCAACAATAACTATGATGACTATATAATTAGTACTAAAGTCTCGTCCTGCTTCATATATGACAGAAAGGAAATGAGTGGGCAGAAGAAGTCCATATATATTACAGTGGGCATCGCTCCTATAAATACAATGATATTGGCCATCTACACAAGGACTCMAATGCCTATATATAGCTAAATGTATTCATATATATACATATATACAYATCCTTCTAAATGAACWTTRATAAAACAGSTAGTTTGAAASGAATTGACTTTCCAGGGGTCTTCATTCCATGAAATGAGCAGAGGGCCTCACCAGCTACCTTCCATGCAAACCCACACTTCTTAACATCATTAGTGCTTCGAGCATAATCGTAAGTTACATGATAAATTGCAAGGGCTTCATTATGCAGATCCTCAATCTTCCTAGTACTTGTTGCAAAATCCTCAGCCTCATAAAACATCTGCATGAATCAAACAATACAAACAGATGCAAGTGAAGATATGACTCGATTTCAAATTCAACTTTTGGGGTGATTCCTTGAAACATGCAACTATCAAGTTCAATAAACAAAATTTCAAAAAATTTAGACCTGCTTATACTTTTTAATCACAATGTTTGCAGAGTTGGTTTTTGATTCATCTCCAGCATTCATGGCATTGCACATTTCTTGCTTGTACGACATGTACCTGTTGTTCCACAATTTTAAGGAGGCCTCTGCCTCTAGTATCTCGACATTGAAGACGGGCAGTTTCCATATGTCTACATATCACAAAAGCACTCATAGGAAGTAAGTCAACTTTTGGCTCAAATATACAGATAATGTTCGACTCTTGTGGCCAAATGGAATATGTTCTAACATCTGTGATACTAGTGGTAAAATGTTCAAGAACAATAACTATGGGAAATTTGAAGCCAATATTACAACTAGAAAAAARCCACTGTTTTTAACAGAACCCGTGATACAATAAACTTGAAATTAAATGTTAGACCTCAAAAATCGACTTCCTCTCTCTTTTCCGCTTTTTTGGAAAAGAAAACTAACGCCTGAAAGAAATTTTCAGGCAGAGATGGAAGGACAAAATAACTGAATTGAATTAGAATCAATACTGAAAAGAAGAAAGTTTTGCTTTTGTTTTAACAGAATCCATTACTTGCGGATTCTTAAATCGTTTGACCTCAAAAATCAATCAAAATCTCTTTTTCCTGGAAGCGAAATGAATGCTTTAGAAAAATTTCTAAAGGTGGCATGGAAGGATGCAATTTGTTGCTCAAACAATTTGTATCTCGATGAAGTCAGGTATAGTATAATATAGATAACATGATAATTCCTCATAA
>NC_037535.1:2889981-2916875 GCF_001531365.2 Cynara cardunculus var. scolymus
TTTTTTATAATTATTTTGTAATTTTAAATATGACGTGTAATATTAGTTTTAAAATAAAAAATTAATATGACGTGGAGTATTAGTTTTAAAATAAAAAATTAATATAACGTGGAGTATTATTTTTAAAATAAAAAATTAATATGACATGGAATATTAGTTTTAAAATAAAAAATTAATATGACATGGAATATTAGTTTTGAAATAAAAAATTAATATGATGTGGAATATCTTAGTTGGCAAAAGAAGTGGATGATGTCAACATTAATAGGTCACCAGGTCAACCAGACCCTTAAATAAACAAAAAGTTTGACAGAGACCCCTAAATGATAATTTTGAAAGTTGGTTCCCCAAAATAGAAATAAGATGAAAGTTTGTTCCATTTTGATGCAATTTTCCCAAATTTCAAATATGATTAAGATAATCATTGAGTTTTAACAAAATATTTAATTATCATCTTTATAAAAATTATATCATTAAACAAAAATAAATTACTTTGTTATTAAATCTAAATTAAATTTATAATAAAAAATTGAATCAAAGAAATTACACAGAAAACGAGAACTTTTAAATAGTTAATTTAAAATTAATATCGATACTTTTTTTCCAAATTTATATTTCGTTCAAAAATAAAAATATTATTGTTTTCTAAAACCACATAAAAACTTATTATATCGACAGAGAAAATGAATAAAATAGAAAATTAAAATCTAGATATATCTCGCTGCATACATTGCGCAAGTACCCTTCTAGTAATAATTAATATTAATGACATTTATAATTAGAAAAAATAACAAAAAACTCTCCACAAGCTACTTGTAACACCGATTACGCTAAATTCTTCATAAAAAGAAACTATTTATCCAAAATATTTTCATAAATTATATTCTCCAAGCAAATACGGGATATATATATAAATTATAGATTTCCACCAAAAATAAAATAACATAATCTGCACCCGACGATTTTAGGTAGTATAAGTTGGATCCATAAATACAAATATATCTATCCAAAAGCATTATATACCTAGATACAACTCAAAACGATATATGCACAGTGAGTACCAAAAGATGTCCAGGATCGGAAATCCTACAAGCAGATCTAAACTGTCTTATCCTTCCCTTGGACCGCTACCGACTTTCCTGAAAAGAGAGTTTATTCTAGRAGAATAAGCAACAAGGCTTAGTGAGATTATATCAAAGCTTATAAATATATATATTTTAAAAGAACGGTACAAGTCATAGCCGAAACAGAACAGAACAAATCATTTATTTATGAATTAGACCGTTAACTCAAATTCAATTTGATAGAATCTCGCCCAGAGCGCAATACAACCAGAGTCTCTGGTCTATTCCACAGAGGCTCTGTCGTCCAGAGGGCCTCTGTCCCAAAGGACTTGGAATCCATAGCACAATACAACCAGAGGCTCTGGTCTATACAACCAGAGGCTCTGGTCTATTCCACAGAGGCTCTGGTCGTCCAACGGGCCTCTGTCCCGAAGGACTTGGAGTCCAGAGCGTAGCAGCGGGCCTCTGGTCCCAAAGGACGGAGTCCGAGGCGCAATACAACCAGAGGCTCTGGTCTAGACCACAGAGGCTCTGGTCGTCCATCCATAGCGCAGGACAACCCCAGAGGCTCTGGTCTAGACCACAGAGGTTCTGGTCGTCCAGAGGGCCTCTGTCCCGAAGGACTTGGAGATTTGGCCATTTAAATCACGACATAAACACTTTGAATCTTTCATCCATAACATACATTGCCTATTAAGACTTTTTAGGATAATTAAAATCAACTACAACAACAAAATGTATCCAATACCAAAGGTATCACTACCAGAATAACCATGTGCACCACGCCCCTCTTCGTCTACCGGGCCCGTGCAAAGTATTCACACCCGGCTCCTTACCAATCGGGATACGTGAATACGACAACCGGTATGCCACACCCAACCTCCCTCTCCTTGGGATACGTGGACATACACCATGCTACGGCTTATCACACGAAGTAATACCCGTAGATCATGGTTTATCAAAAAGCCAAATAAACAGTCTCGGATCCGGACTCAACCACAAGTATAAGAATTAAGTAATACCAAACAGAATTAGAAAAAATTCACCTTACAGAATCACGCATGTAAAAACATCAACTTTTCAGTAAGAGTTCTTATATCTATACTATATATAAGTATAAGTTCGGTATAAACTCACAGTGCTTTATGAAAACAACCGAATGTTGTAATAACCAATTCCGATCAACAATAACAGTAAACCTTTAGAGGCTCTAAACAGTCTTAAAACAGCCCATGGAGTAAACATTTCAAGTATCAGAAACCAACTATATTCCAACCTCGAGTTATACACTTTAAATCTTGATTATCCTATTTATACTTTCTTGTACAGCCCCCTGTTCAACCCCTGTTTTACCACAYTTAGACCTAGATTTAGCCATTGACCTGAAAATACTAAATAAAGTATCCTCTTAAAGCTTTCTAATGAAACTGACCTCACATTTTTTCGATTTTTCTGTGATTTGTTATGTTATTTACAACACAACAGCTCAAAGCTGTCGAAATCCAGCTTTATAACTCACTGCATGTTGCCGATTTACCCAATTTAGCTTCAAATTCACACATTAATCAACATTACCTTTTATAATCTGTCAAATGCAGACCCTAGCCTCTAATTTAACACTTCTACTTGAAATAAACTTGTAATTAGGAGCATACCTTTGATGATTAATACTTAATCTTCAAGAATCTAACGTGGATCATCAAAGATTGAGGGATTAGCCTTAAGTGGGTGTAAATCGCACCTTCCAGTGTGTGTGAATGATCTGGAGTGAAAAATACCATTAAAGGGCAAAAATCTTGTTTTTGTACTAATTTGGCCAACAAGTCAACCTAGTTTGACACAGTTGGCAGATTTAGTCCCTCATGCGTATCTTGGACGTTTCAACTCCGTTTTGCACGAAACTTTCCAGGTCTCATAATTGATGTATAAGAGGCTTAAATGTAAAATTTCAGCCTCTAACTCGATCCAGAAGCCCATATTCATTTCTAACTTAAGTAAGTACTAATCCTTAAAATACTATACTAATTTAATTAGACATGCTTAGCAACTAAAATGAGCTTTTCGTAAGTTGGATGTTACACTACTCTAACTAGCGTTTCAATAAGTTGTATTATGTCCATAAAAAATGTACCCGGAAAATAAGCCAACTTATCTTTACCAAATAATGTCTTAATTTGATATCTAAAATGATTTTAATAAAACATATAAATTTAAAAAATAGAATCTATACTATATTATAAAGTATTTGATAAAAACTCTTAAAACCATTTTTATGCATGAAGTACAGTTTATTGATGCATATTACTTAAAGTTCAAGATTACAAGTAAATTATGCATAAATACAACTTATTAAAGCTCAATGTTTGAATTTGTGTAACTAACTGCGGATAAACATAATCAAATAAAAAATAAACATTCCATTTTAAAATCTTATAATTAGGATAATTATCGACTTCTAACAAAATAATTAATTATTATCTTTATAAGAAAATTATATCATTAAACCAAATATAAATTATTTCGTTACTGAACGTAAATTAAATTATAATAAAAATTTCGAATTAAAAAAAAACTATACAAAAAATAGAAATTTTAAATAGTTAATTTGATACTAATATCGATATATCTTTGTCAAAATTTTATGATATCTTCAAATTTGTATTTTATTCAAAAATAAAAAACATTATCGCTTTTTCAAAATCATAAGACCATACTATAACATCGACTGAGATAAAAAATAAAATGAAATATTGAAATCAAGATGTATCTCTCTACATTATGCGAGTACCCTTTTAATATAAAAATAATTTAAATAAAAAAAACACCAATAAGTCCTATAATTTATATCAATGATGTAACTCATATACTCATATATATGACATAAAGTTAATAAAGAAAACAATATTCTCATTAAGTAACCTCCCACTTTTGTCAATATTTCCTAAATGGATAATATATCTTACTTCACTTTATTTAAATATTAAATATATAATTAATTAAAATATTTTTTTAGTCAAGTTTAATTTGGTCCTTGGTGTTTACAATTTTTAACAAAATCATCTCAAATTTTTAAAATTTTGAAAATTGGTCTCTCATGCTATAAACTTCTAACGGTTTTTGTCTTTTTATCGAACGGTCGTTAGGTTTTTCCGTTAAATCCAGTTAAATAAGAGACATTTTTAATTATTTTCTTAAATTTATATTAGAAATAAAAGCATATTATATTTTTAATTTTAAATTGTAAAAAAAAAATAATCTTCGCCTTTTAATTTTTTACAATTTTAAATTAAAAATATAATATGGTTTTCTAATTTTAATATAACGAAAATAGTGAAAATGACTAAAATACCCATCCTTTAATTGAACAGAGGGATTAAAATCGTTGAGTATTGATAAACATGAAGGATCAAACTTGAAGGGCCGTTTACCAAACGTTTATCCGGGTAAGTGCTTAGTAAGTCATATTATCTTACTAGATAAATATCATAAAGATCAAGAATCTTAACTTGTAAAAGCGAGACAAAGACTGGGAGTCTTGGAGGTTGTTTGACGGTTGCTGAATGGTTTGATGTTGGATGATTAAGTGGTCAAAGTAATTAAGTGGCTCTTATGATACAGTGTAAAATGAAATATGGTTGTTTAGTAATTGTTCATAATGAAATTAAGACTCTAAATGATTAGGGAGTCCCAATATACAAAACTGTCCAGAGGGTTTTAGAATTATTAAATTTTCTGCCAAACAAGTTTTACCTCTTAACGATTCAGAAGCTGCCTTTTAGTTAAACTATTAAAAGATAAACAAACAACCACTAATCTATAAGCAAGGATGATGACTCTTACCAAAGTTATCACTTACTGGGTAAATTCTTACATACAATACCGTTTTGGAGGATTAAAATCTTACCTCGTAAGTAAGTGATATTGTTGAATTTTATCAGTAAATATCTACTGGGTAAGTGTTTGATTTAAAATAGTCCCGGAATTTTTAAAGTTTAAGGACGACATCTATAAAAATTACAAACGTTAGGGACCAAAATTGAACTTTGAATGTTTGTTTTTTTTTTAATGTAAAGAAAACATATTTTAATTATTTGGTGCGAGAACTTGAATAGGAAAAGTTGACCAAATGAAGAAGGAAAGAGCATGAGAACACCATTAATGAACCCCATTTTGGTTTCAGTTTGAAGTCGACAATGATGTACCAAATCATCTCCGATTCATCCTTTCCGGATTAAGATTGGGAATCAATCATCTCCTCCGGCCACCGTCGACCGCCTATCTCCGTCACTGTTAACTCTTCCCTTAATTGCTCTGTTCGATCAAATCTATATTAAGTCAGGATCAATTTGGATATCAGCATATGATTTCAATCGCACTTGTTCCATGGCTACACCAATTTTCTATTTACTGATTGTTATTACTATCCACGTCTTCTCAAACCCTAATTTTGTTGGGTCTTCAACGATTGATGAATCTTCGATTCTTGATTTCCATGGAGATTATTCGCCGCCATCGCCTCCACCACCATCTCCACTACCACACCCTCCGTCGTTATCGTGCGAAGAAGATTTAGGAGGTATCGGGAGCCTGGACACTACGTGTGAACTGAATACTAGTTTGATTTTCACAAGTGATGTATATATAGAAGGAAAAGGGAACTTTCGCACACTCCCTGGGGTTAAAATTAGATGTACTGCTCCTGGATGTTCGATAATTATCAATGTTAGTTCTGAGTTTAGGTTAGGGATGGATTCGGAGATAAAGGCAGGGACGCTTCATGTGACTGCAGGGAATGCGACACTCGAAGAAGGTTCCATTGTAAATGTGACTGCTTTGGGTGGTGATCCCCCGGAGCATACGAGTGGGACACCTAAAAGGGAGCTAGGTGGTGGTGGAGGGCATGGTGGGAGAGGTGCTTGTTGTGTTGTGGATAATACGAAGCTCCCGGAGGATGTATGGGGTGGCGATGCATATGGGTGGTCGGATTTGCCTGAACCCTATAATTATGGGAGCAAAGGTGGAACTACTAGTAAAGATCAGGATTATGGAGGGAAAGGAGGTGGAAGGGTTTGGGTTGAGGTGGTGGATGCCATTGAAGCCAGTGGGAGCATTTATGCTGATGGTGGTGATGGCGGTAACAAAGGTGGAGGTGGGTCTGGTGGCAGCATTTTTGTGAAGTCCTGGAAAATGTAATGGTTTCTTTCCTTACTTCTACTGTTGGTTTGCTGCGATTTCTTTTAAATCATTAGGATATATGGTAAGTTTATGAGTTGCTATATCTTGAATGCTCATTACTCAATTCATGTGAGCTAATAGGCTTGGAAGTCAAGATACTATGTAAGTGAGTGGTCATAGAAAATTGTGCATGCTGTAACATTCAGTTGTTGTAACTTGTAGAAAATACTATGTGTTATGCATTTTGTCATGGATGTTCTTTTCTTTCTATATAAAAAAGAATCACCAAAATCCGTTCACCTAATTATGTAGCTCCTTCAAAACCCTTCGTATCATAAAAGGGGTAGACACCACCCTCTGGAGCGCCCCCACCGCACTGGTTCCAAGGTCTTCTTTGGGGAGGTAAATCAGTGCATGCACCCCATTGGCAGAGGAGCGGTGCCTAGGCTTGAACCTGGGATCGCACTCATATGGATTACACCCACACCTCTATAGCTGTGCTAACAAAAATGATGCAGGGCACTACAACAATTTTAGTATGCGAATCTGTGTAAGAAAACTTTCCATAGATCACCCTTTGTCTTGGCTATTCATACTATAAAATTTCATACTAAATGTCTGCTAGGCATCTTATTCTATAAACCACCTTATGTCTTGGGGAAGAGCTGTTCTTCTCATCAGCTATTGCCTTTTGTAGACTTCCACGCCATTTCTGACATTATTAGTGGAACAAATCATTCAATTGTTGCAAGTACTCAAATATGCATTCAAAGAAATGTTTCAATCTCATATGCTGAACATTGAGGTTGTGTTCATTATCATCAACCTGTAAAGAATTTCCATTGGCTCTATCAAATAGCTAGGCTAGATGGATAAATGTTTGGTTTTGTTGCAGTTAGTTTTTAATAGTAATTACTGGATATCAAAAAGTTACAATACGAAATCCCCCTTTTGGCACGAGTTTAAGGAGTGGGATTGAGAGCATATTTATTAGCCATAATACCAAATATTGAGAAAAAAACAAAAGACGTTTTTGCTTGTCTCAAAACAGTAACTTCTCTTCGTGATTTGCAGCAATGCCAACTACTACGAGAATAAAAAAAATGGGAATTCAGAATCTTAAGTTCTCGTATGTCCTATTAGTGATTAAAGTTAAGATCAGGTTATTTGATAGTTGCATTTATTTGTTATGATCGTCCTAATGAGGAACTGCTTGGATAATGGACACTAAGGTACAGGAGGGGTGAAATAGATTCATGCAACTTGAAAAATAAAGAGGATTTACATGAAACAGAACTCTGTACCAACCAGTAAGCACATAACATGGAAAGTATGAAGCATTTGGTTCAGTTGCCCCTAGTTTTCACAAGATGAGTGTACCAATATATGCGGCCTATGAGGTGAATGTGGGCAATAGAAGTGAGTGATAGGTTCAATGCTGGTGATATGTAGGAGAAGGTCTACGCTGCGACAACTGCTTGAGAAGGTTTAGTCATCTCCATCATAGACCTTTTTGTGAATGATTTAAATGAGATGCAAGCTAAGACTGACATGAGGAAACAATGAGAGATACGAGTGAGTGAAATATGCTAAAGGAGTTGGCCTTAGATAGAAGCATGTGGAAGGATGCTATGCATGTTCAGGATCCCTATGGGAGTTTCACTTTTTAATAATCTATATGGGCTTCATAGCTGGCTACTGTAGGATCAACCAACAAGCATTGTATGGTAGGATTCTATGATTCGTAAGAATTCTGTAGGGACTTAAATAGATTTGTCCGAATATTATATGCTACTCTTGTATCTTGTTATATTTTCTTCTACACTACTTTTTGATGCTAGTGGACTAGATATTTTGAAGTAAGAACCTAGAAAGTTTATTTCTATAGAGCTCCTTAGGATATGGAGGCTCCTCTATGAATGAGAGATCTCCATCCTTTGTAATCCTTCCAAGAATCAAGAAAAATCAATACAACAAAGAGTTCTCACAAGCTCTGTCTACAGATCTCTTGGCTTCTTGTATGGTTGACCTAGCACTTATAATAGGCTATAAGGTTGGTTAAAGCAAAAACACTGGCCCTCATGACAAATTTTAGGACCAATGCTGATACATATTCAAGGCTTTTGGAGGTGGAAAGAATGACAAAAATGCTTCCACTACAATATTAGTTGAAGAAAACATGCCTTTACCGTGGTTCAAGCTGATGCCTTGCTACTTGAAGAATGTGCTAGGCTAGGATGGGACATTGTTGATGTTACATCATCTTAATGAACCAATGGCCATGCTTATGAAGGCTCCTTAAGTTATCGAAAAGGCCAAGTTTGTGTGTGAGATCAAAGGGTCAAATGTAAACTTTTTCCTGTTTTTTATTTTGGGGGGGGGGGGGGTTGGCGTGGACACAGGCAGGGAAATGTGATTTTCCTGGAGGATACACTGTAAGATTATTTACTTTCAACGAGTATTTTTGTGATGCCAACTTGCTATCAACTGTCCGTCTTTTTTGTCAAGTTATATGGTCTAGATGTCTGGTAGTTTAATTTAATAGTGTAACATGGAAGCCGATTTGATAGTGAACTATTTATTGGTTTTGGTAGCTGATTTGATACTGAACTATTTATTGGATTTGGTAGCTGACTAGACATACTTATGCAACAATTATCTTTGTTTGTTCTATGAAGAGCAGGATAGGTAGTGGCATCTTAAGTGCATCTGGAGGTAATGGGTTTGCTGGAGGTGCTGGTGGAAGAATATCTGTGAATGTATTCAGCAGGCATGATGACCAGACATTCCTTGCTCATGGTATGTTCATATCAGGCATGCTTTCAATTGTCTTCAGTTGTACTTCTTGAAATAGTTGATACAGGCATATTTTTCTCCAACGATCTATATTTATAGATCACTAAAAACAATATCACTATCAGTGGTGTTAAGGCACTGCTCTGACTAATAGCCATGCGTCTAAAGCTGAATATGCCATTAGCATGATAAAAACCTATTCTTGCATTCTCCAGGTATAACTGATAAGTCACATTAGCAAACCAATGCAGGACATTGTGGGGAAGATCACATGACCTAGCTGAATAGATAGGTTAACAGATCTCATCATGCAGTTCATGTGAATAGTGTAAGCTTTTCCAAAAATATTTTGCTAGGTCTATAAACACTTGCTACTTATCCATCAAGTGCAGCGTGTGAGACGTAACTCTGTCAAGGAATAGAGACAAGTCATGACTCTCTTTTTTGATACAACACCAACAAGCCTTCTTTCCCTAAACTAAGTGGGGTAGGCTAAGATTGAAACCCAATAGAAATTACAAATGGCTAGCTACCCTAGGGAGGACCCTAATAGCACCCTTCCATGCACTTGTATATAAAGTTCAACCCCCTTCAGTACATTCCCCTCAATCAAATCTCCCATTCACTACGAAGCCCTAGATCTCTTTTTTGGATGCTTATTATTTATAGTTTCTTGTAGCTTCAGTGATGATGAATTCCAAGGTGCCACCATTCAGGACACTTGTAAATTTATGTTTGTGGTCTGATTTGGAGTTGTTCTTATATACTAGGTTTTAGATAACAGTTTGGCTTTATATGTTAGATACTTGTATATTTATGTTTGTGGTCTAATATGGTTTTTCAGTCTTTATGTAATTTTCTCTACCCGATGCCCGTATGGAACTGTGGTATAGTCATGAAGTTTAATATCGTAAGTATGTAGTGTCCAATAGAGGTTTTGCAATTGAATCATCCGCTTCATAGTGATGCTATGCATCCTCTAGTGCTAGCTTTACCATATTAAGCCCTAGTATTTGTAACAACCCTCCTTTCCATCTTTAAATCGAGACCGAAAAGGTCTTACTAACATTTTTTTACAACTATTCATATGTGAATACAGGAAATATATTCAAGTAAAGCGGAAATGATTGAAGTCAAAACATAATTTTATTAATATAAAACCATTTCGATGGTTTGTAGTTACAATACACAATCTTTGCTTCTAATACACATATACTAAGGCAAAATCTAATATCAAAACCAAATAATACAAACAAATACAAAAACTCGACTAGGTCGCAAATTTGGTAGCTCCTTGAACTATCTACATCTGCCTTCAAAGCACGGGATGATACTAATCTGTGATACATATTTAAGTATTAAGCAATTAATTGCTTAGTGAATTCAAGTTTATTCATCAAATATCGTGTACTCAAATTTTACAACCTATGAGAAGTAAACATGCTAATGTGTTCATGAAGTTCACCATTTCAAAATCCGATTTCCATCGGTGGATTTCACACCTTTCAGTATTATTTCGGAACTCTTCGTCAAGAGTCCGGGATCATTTCTACAACCCCTTGCCGTGGTTATACTGTCTTGATGATACACAATTCAAAACTTCATTCCAACCATCCTTTTATGATTTGAACTAATTGGTTCATTTCTAGGTAGTGTAATCATTGGTGATCTTTATTCTTACTAATATGCACATGTAACGCATCATGAACATAGTTATCATAATAGCATGTATGAGGCCGAAAACTAGAGAATCATATGTGAAATTTAGTAATTTAAGTATGTATCAGTATCTCACAGGTTTGTAAATAAACAAAACCAGAAAATTAGTAATCACAAGCTGTTTTAACTAAATTTCTACAGAATTCAACTTTCTTGGCTTCTAACCTTCTCTTCCTCTCCCTCATAAAAGATGGAATTGTGTGTGTGGAATTTTCTGCTGTAGATTGCAATAAAAGGAGACAGAAACAAGAATGAAGATGCCTATTTATACAAAAAGGTTGAGGAGCTTGGGACTTGGTGACTTGATACTTCAAGATATATCTTGTTCAATTGCCTATGCTATGTGATAGGAAATGACGGAACGTATTGGTGCTATCCCCCCTCCCCCCCCAAAAAAATAAATAAATTCTTGTAGTTGAGGTGAAGTTTTATTGGACATGAACACACAATATAAAATGCTCAGGTGTACTGGTATATCACTAACATTATTTCTGGTTCAACTTATTCAGAAGAATAACATACCTTTTATCCCAAACTAGTTGGATTGTTTTGATTTAATATATCTTGTTCTATTATTAGCTCATTACATTCCAGATGGTTTTTTAGCTGCCAAATTTCTTTCTTTATGTTTGCAGGGGGACAAAGTTATGGCTGTCCTGCAAACTCGGGTGCAGCAGGGACATTCTATGATGCTGTTCCTCGAAGGCTCAGAGTCAACAATCATAACATGTCGACAGATACGGACACGCCTTTTTTCGCATTCCCGAATCAGCCCCGTTGGACCAGTGTTGATATCCAAGAGTATGCTAGAGCTGCCGTTCCCATGCGTTGGAGTCGTGTGCAGGTTGTCAAGATATTTACTTACTGCAATCCGTAATGTACCATCAAACATTTCCAGTCGTTTCACAGGCAACTTTTTTCCACTTAACAAAACTTGACTAACTTGCTGGGTCATGGCGATATGTTTATAATATTGCTTTGTAATAAATAGGTTCAAGGACAACTTAGTTTATCAACTGCAGCTGTTTTAAGCTTTGGTCTTCCTCATGATGCTGTCTCAGAGTTTGAATTAATGGCAGAAGAACTTTTAATGAGTGATTCAGTAATCAAGGTAAGTGAGAGGCACTAAATATTTTCTTCAACCTCTTATCTCTTGCCTTAATGTGTCCAAGCTACTGTAATTTCTTAGATGTATTACCACATCCCCAAGGGTTAGCAACTGTTACTCTCTAAAATATATTGTGCATGTATTGACTAGACAATTTTGGGTGGTTCAAATCTTCGGGTAACTGCAACATTTTGGTGTTAGACTAAAGGCTGAAGGTTTCTCTATTCGGCTTAATGTTCTTTTTAAGGCTGAATACAAGTTCAGCTTTTCTTCTTCACAACTGGATAAACTATCATCACATTATAGGCTTAGAACCCATGAACTGTGGTCTAATCCAATTTGCCTGTTCCCAGAAGTGCAGGCTTGAAGAGGGATGACTGTTTATCTGATATTGTCAATATATATGAATATAGTTGGATGTTATATCTACTTATTGCAATATCTTTTCGTCTTTCTTTTCTGGATTATTTATATTCCAGGAGCTACCGTGACTGATTAAATCTAATCCCCCTTTTGGGAAAACTTCTTGGTCTCTCATTTAATGGGAATTTTTCCCCATGAGAGATTTGAGCATTTGGGTTCTATTACCTGCTCTTGGCCAATTACTAAAAACGTCATTGTTTAAGGGCCTGATTCAGCTGTTGTTTTATTACACACATCATGGTTATGATATATGATCTCTCAGCAGCCTAATTTATGGTTCTTTCTTACTGTTACTTGCTGCCTTGATTGTTTGCTCTATACTTATAAGTTATAAATGAAAATAGTACTATATGCTTGTGAGTATTTGTATGCTTGCTTATACAAGATTACCCTTTCTACTTGTGTTGATTATTTGTCCTACTACAATTCGAGATTCTATCTATTCTAAATTCTTCACAAGTTTTTTTCTTGTTCTATAATGTAAAAATGTTCAATGGTGTTCTTATCGCTTTCTTTTATATGTTCTTTTAGATATATGGGGCTTTGCGAATGTCTGTTAAATTGCACTTGATGTTGAATTCCAAAATGCTTATAGATGGTGATGGTGAGGGTGATCCGATTATTGCCACTTCATTGCTCGAGGCTAGCAATTTACTGGTTCTCAAGGTAATTATTTATTTTCCCCTTACCAAAATCAATTTGGGGCTTTACTTTAAACTTCAATTAACGAAATGGTTAAGGATTCTCGTATGTCAGGGAGGATCTGTGATACAATCAAACGCAAATCTTGGTGTTCATGGACAAGGTTCATTGAATTTGACAGGGGCAGGCAATATTATAGAAGCTCAGCATTTGGTTTTATCAATATTTTGCTGTATCAATGTAAGGAAAGGATCATTGTGTTATTTATCTAACTTGCTAGGCTCATATTTTAATATCTTTGGTTCTTTGAAGGCATTGCAACATGACAGATTCTTGATAAAAAAATTACATTGACAACCACAGGGTCCTTGGTCCAATGGTGCCTGGGTTACCGGTAGATCCCAACCTCCCTCGAGGTCAAGGTTTCAAGCCTGAGTGTGAATTTTGCCTCATATAAATACTATATACTTCAAAAAGAAAATACATTGACGCCCTGAGAACCTCTATCTGTGCATCCAAATATTTGCAACTAAGGTTTCCACGTCATGTTTGCTACATTACTTCTTTAGTTTTGAGTCATAATATGTAAGGACTATTGCAATCATCTCTCATATTCTGTAATGAAGAAGTAGAATAGATGCTTCCAAAGTATAGGAAGTGGATTAGCATCTGATGAGAAAGAGAAATCTGAAGTTGCAATGACTTCACTTCTCATATTGAGGCTATTACTTTGGTATAATAATTTTATCTTAGATGTATTAAATAATTTTAAAAGATGCTTATAGCATGAAAAACAACCAAAAAGCTGATCTCAACATGCCCTTGATGATACGTTCATCTTCTCGCTACTCTTTAAGCCGGTGACTGAAGAAGTACTCTTTTTTCTGCGTTTGCTTCTTCTTGTTGCGACTGGTAAGGCCTTTATACCTTGATGGATATTATAATTTCGTATAGGTCATATCAGATTGTCCTGACTAGTTTTGAGAATGGGTTGTAGGTGAGTTGAATACTTGTAGGGCTTGTATATATTCCTACTTAGATAGTGATTTTGTTCCTTGTAGTAAGATGTATATAAATTCCTAACTCTGACTCTCATCATATCTCATTCTATTTATTTCCTGATTCCCTCCCTAGTTAAACACCTTCAACATGTATAACATTAATATAGCTTTCAAAATCTCAGAGGAATATGCTCTCAATGTCGCATACCGGGGAGCTAGGCTTTTAGTTTGCCATTTGAATATTTTAGATTTACAGTGTATCAAGCGTACAATGATAATTTTATCCAGCTGAATTGAAGGGGGTCAACATGGATGGTAATTCTTGTGGCTTTATGGCATCTCATGGTGTATATGTGAAAATAACATGTCCATTCTTGTGGTCCGTCATTCAATTCGCAGGTCTCGACCCCATATTTTTTCTTTTCTTAGGATGGGGTTGTTCTCTCTCTCTCTCTCTCTCTCTATCTCTCTCTCTCTTCATGGTTGTCAATTATAGAAGTGCTGAGTAGAGTCCCTTGCTCCCTTAAGCGGCATCTGGTTGACAGCTTTCTACTGATGCTTTGCTATTTTTATTCTTTTAGTTCAGTTAATCATTCTTGACTGCCTGGCATGCCGTGGAAACCTTTCTTCCTTGAGTTACCTACAAGCCACAACAAAAGCGAGACACCAATTAGGATATAAATGATAAAATATATAGCTTGAGTTATGACCCGATTCGTATCAAAGTTTCTAGCAGACAATGTAAGGTGGAATGGACCTAAACCTCAATTTTATTATGTAGAATGTAGGTCTATTGAGGTGTATGAATTTCTGCATCTTTTATGTCATTATAAAAGGCTATTGTGGCAGATCTTCTTGTGGCCATCTTTGACTTAAAGATCTACCATTTAGTATATATTCGATTAAAGTAATATATTTGGCCATGCATGTAGGTTGAACCTGGATCGGTACTCCGAGGTCCTTTAGAGAACACAACTAATGATTACTTGTAAGTACCTATGATGTATTACCAGTCCTTGATTTCGTTCAGACTCTGATAACTGATATATATGATATATGATAGGGCACATTGTGAGCTTGAAGTTTGCCCCATGGAACTAATTCATCCGCCTGAAGATTGCAACGTCAACTCTTCATTGTCCTTCACTCTTCAGGTGACAAATTATCAAATTAAGTTGGATCAAGTTCTTTAATAACTAGACATTCTTGTGAAGTAGTATGGGTTCAGGGTTCAGAAAGTATTAGGAATTCTCTGATGAGTCTTTATGCCTATGCAGATATGTCGAGTTGAAGAGGTAGTCGTTGAAGGTTCCATTGAAGGATCCGTTGTTCATTTTCAATGGGTCAGAACTGTAATAATCAAACCTTCTGGAGCAATAAGTGCTTCTGGGTTAGGTATCGTTTTACTTTCTTTTTCTTTATCAACTGTGTCTGGGAAAGTGGATCATAGATATATTCAGGACAAGGTGTATGTTGAAATATGTACGATGACTGATGGCGATACGCCACTTGTTCATATTTGTGCCCCATCCTTTTTTAGTATCAGAGTGTTTCATTGCTGCAACTTGCTCTTAAATGGCCCTCTTTCTTCACCCAAGTAACTCAAATGAAAGAAGGCTGAGCTACTTTTTTTCGCCATTATAAATGACGTCTTTAATACCATTGAGATTTGGAGTTAATGCAGGCTGTATTGGTGGGGCGGGCAAAGGAAAGTTCTTTAGTAACGGTCCTAGTGGTGGCGGGGGACATGGTGGCAGAGGTGGGAGTGGTTATTATAACGAAAGCATTATTGTCGAGGGTGGTGTTACTTATGGTAATGCTGATTTTCCCTGTGAGTTTGGTAGTGGCAGTGGGAATGATAGTCTGGGTGGTGCAACTGCTGGTGGTGGTATCATAGGTAAGCTTCTGGATCTTTAAAGTTAAATCATATTGTGTTTCATTGGTCTTCTTATATTTTCTAGACAATGCTCAAGAATATGTTGCAAGCTTTGAGTGCTCAAAGTATTAAAGACATGCAGTGATGATCATTCTTTTGGGACATACCATCTGTACCTCACCACAATTGATTTTGTTTCTCATTCTCATGTCTGTTTGCTTTCTTGTACTTTCTAGTGCTTTTGGATTATTACCAGAGCTTTCTGCACTATAATTAAGCTAGAAGGCCTTCTAGTGAATGGGCGACATGAGATAAATTCACTCGACTTGAATCATATACCCGTTTGCCGTTTGCAAAACTTGTTTCCACAACATGCTCATTGAACACCCTTATTTTCTCATGTTTTTCCACCAAAAATTCCTTCATGGGGTTTTAGCATCTGCTAAAACCTGGAGGTTCATTTTCCTTATTAGATGAGCTCTCTTTTGAACTTGTTTCTCTTGTTCTTCCTGTTGGGAAGACCATGGCTTTCAGTGAAGGGGGCATTCTATTTCATGTGCTACCACTAGAATGCCGTGAAAAACTAAACACATGTTTGACATATGCTAAATACTGTTTTTCAGTATGACCTTTGGTTTTTGCCTTACCATGCCTAAGGACATAGAGAATGCTGTGAAATATGCATGTTGGGGGATTCCTGATGCTCTGCTTCTTAATCTCACTAACATAAGCGATGGCCCATTCCTAATACTTACATCAGTAAAATAATTTCAGTGGTTGAGTTGATGCTCACTCATTTGAGGATCAGTAAACTGCTTTTTTCGGCCTACCAAATCTTTTCTTGGTTATTTTGCCTGTCATGAACCTTCAGACAGCCAGTCTCATCCTCACACGAGGAGAACACGTCTCATCACTTTGTCATTTGATGTGTTTGGCTTTGTCAGGTATCCACCTGAGTATTCACAACTATCAGGTTCTAGTTCCCATTTTGCTGGAATAAACTTCTAGTTATGGTAGCTAAGTAGCTTATGAATTAGCCACTCCTTAGGAATATATGGTGAAGGAACACTTGTTCAATGTGTAGTATTGCATCTTTTGAATTTGCATTTCTTCATCAGAGTTCATTGACACTGTTTTTTCTTTGAATTTTTTTATAATCTGAAATAGTGATGGGTTCATTGGAGCACTCTTTGTCAAGTCTGTCCATCTATGGTTCTCTCACTGCTGATGGAGAGAACTTTGGAGAAAATATTAGAAAGCAAGACATCAAGCCTAACCCCGACACTAGTCCTGGAGGTGGATCTGGTGGAAGTGTTCTTCTCTTTGTTGATAGATTGGCCATTGGCAATTTATCTTCTCTCTCAACCGTTGGAGGCTTGGGTGGCCCGAATGCTGGTGGCGGTGGCGGTGGTAGGATTCATTTTCATTGGTCAGATATTATGACTGGGGATGAATATCAGCCTGTGGCAACCGTAAATGGAAGCATTAATTTTGGGTTTGAATCTTTACAGATACTACTTTTTTGTGTACTTTCTCATGCTGCTTGTATTTGTTTATCTGTTCCTTAATAGAATTTTATATGTCAAATGCCTAATAAACGATTTCAATAACCATATCATGTGGTAACTAGCATAGGGCTGAGAGTGTACATAGTTGACAATTCTAGGTGCTCTCAGTCTAATATGTTTGTTGCTCTCATTTGAACTACTTATGTGTGTATACTCTTGTTATATGCACCCATTTTTTAAGATGTCAGCTTCTGTCTTTACATACTCTTATTATGCTTTTGTTTCTTGTGTATGGCAGAGGAGGAGGCGGTAAAGGTCTGGGTCAACCAGGGGATAAGGGAACTATTACTGGAATAGTCTGTCCAAAAGGTCTCTATGGAATCTTTTGTGAGGTAGATTTGTTTTTCTTCACCCCCTCCTGTTTATGGTCTTGAGTGATAAAAATGTGAAACTAACTGACAGCAAATTATTTTGAACGGCATAGGAGAAGTTTTATGTATATTCTTGAACCAAAGCTGATGAATATTTATAGGGTGAAAAACAGAACAAAATCTAACCCTACAAATAGGAAAAGATTATACATTTATACAGTCAAATCTTTAGTGATTTGGTTTCCTGTAATTATAAAAATCACATCTTTAGCAATTTGGCTCCCTTCAACACTCCCCCTCAAGTTGGAAGAAAGATGTCAACCATGCTCAACTTACATCTGTTTGAAACAGCCCTTGGTGAGAACATTTGCTAGCTTTTCAAATGACGGAACAAAGTGATCAATTTCAACATGTTTTGTTCGATCATGTTGATGGATTGAGAAATACTAATGGCAGACTTGTCAGAAAATAGCTTCATTGGGCTGTCGATTTCAATCTTTACTTCTTTCATAATGCTTCTAGCCACATGATTTCGTGTACTCCTTGAGCCATAATCATTAAATCAGCTTCCATGTTACTAAATTTTCCCAAACCAAAGTACAATAAGCCGATGTAGATATTTCTCTTTTGCACAATCTTTCCAATCAAGATCTATAAAAACCTCAACAAGCGTGTACAGAGTTTTGGAGAATAGAATTCCATTGCCTGGGCTCCCTTTGAGGTAGCGAAAAATCCTGATACTACCTTGAGATGATCTTCTGAAGGACTATGCATGAATTGACTTACTACCAGTCTTACTGCGTAAGCAATGTCCGGTCGAGTTTGAGTAAGATAGATTAGTTTACCGACAACCTTTTTTTCCGTCTAAACTCTTACTCTAGTCATATCGTAGTTCACCTACCAAATGGGACAAGAGACCCTCCATCTTTTAAGGAATCCTGATTCTTTTGGATACTTGAGTTGGTCATAAGGGGGTGTACTTTATCCTTATTTTCTTTGTAGAAAATATAAGAGGGTCTAGCTTCTTGACACGTCTTATGTAATTGCTCTATACTTCTATCAAAAGGTTCATCTAATGCTTAGGCATCATTTAAAAGGCTGTTAAAAGTATGAAAGACTATATACTACGATGTTGCTGTGTTTGGCGTTGTCTTTTTTTGGAGGGCCATAGTGAATGACGAGAATCAGCCAGGCACTTTTGGCAGAGTGATATATTTCATAAAGTAATGTGAACTCTAGCTCTTACGTATTTGGTTTTGAATCATGGTCTTCACATCCAACCTGTTTGTGGCTATTTGAGCTCTTCAGTTTAATAGACATTATTAAGAAGGAACTTCCACATTAATTATACCAAGATTGAGCTGCAAGTAGAAGAGTGAATAATAAATACTAGTGAGCTCATATCCAACTGTTAGTATCAACGTACCAGTGATATAGAAACCTGCTATATTGAGGAAACTCTTTAACAAGATATGCTAAATGTTGATGTTGGCTTCTTTCACTCGTTAGTTTCATCAATTGTGATAACTTCAATGTAGGAGTGCCCACTTGGCACCTACAAGAATAGAAGTGGGTCCGAAAGAGCTCTTTGCTATGACTGCCCGGTTCTCGAGTTTCCACATCGTGCTGTTTATACTCCTGTTCGAGGTATTTCAGCTTATATTCAATCTATTTTATGCCAAATAAGTCAATTTCTTTGCCAAGAAGGTTGCATAATATTGTCTCAAGAAATATTACATGATATTTAATTGATTGCTAACTCAAATTGTAAGATATCCCACATCTCTGCATGTAGTCTCGTATATATTTCTTCTCTTTAGGTCAAGGGAAGTGGGCATCAAGGGGGAAATTTGTTGCTTTAACAATGCATTTAAATTACAGGTGGTGTTGTTGATACTCCTTGCCCTTACAAGTGTGTTTCCGAGAGATACCATATGCCGCACTGTCATACAACATTTGAGGAGTTGATTTACACGTTTGGAGGACCATGGCTATTTTGTTTCATGCTCCTAGGCTTGCTCATCCTTTTTGCCCTTGTACTTAGTGTTGCTCGTGTGAAATTTGTTGGTGGGGATGAATTGCCTAGCGTAGTGCCTGCTCGACGTGGCTTGCAATTGGATCGCTCAGTTCCTTTCTTGGAATCACTGAATGAGGTCCATTCTTAAGTTTCATTGTTACATCCAGCAGCTCAATTTCAAAAACTTGGTCCTGCTTTTCTTCGTAAAGCTTAAAATACTATTGCTTCTTCCTTCAGGTTCTTGAAACAAATAGAAATGAGGAATCCCAGAATCATGTGCACAGAATGTATTTCATGGGATCTAATACTTTCAGTGAACCTTGGCATCTCCCTCATTCTCCTTCAGAACAAGTAGCTGAAATTGTGTATGCTTCTTCTCTCCATTGTATTGTACATATCCTTGCAGAAGTTACATACCTCAGTGGTCTATATGGTTTTCCAGGATTTGATATATGTTAATCATTTGGTTTGTTATTAATCTATATCTAAGCGTTGCTAATAGTTCATAGAATTGAAATGATCTGCAAATTATCAATTTCTCGGTGTGGCAGATATGAAGATGCATATAATAGGTTTGCAGAGGAGATCAATACTTTAGCAGCGTATCAATGGTGGGAAGGATCATTTTACAGCATACTTTCTATCATTGCCTATCCATTTTCCTGGACATGGCTGCAATGGCGCCGCAAAAAGAAGATACAGCAACTACGTGAGTTTGTTAGATCAGAGTATGATCATGCTTGCTTGCGCTCATGCCGTTCCCGGGCTTTGTATGAGGGGCTTAAGGTTCCTTCTCATCCTTTTAACTGACCTGCTATTCATATATGGTGCTTTGTTAAACGAGCTGCCACATGTGCTGATATCACTTGCATTTGTGCTTCCAAGCATTCTCTGTGTTCTTGTTTGACTAGTTGGAGGATATGAAGGGTCAAGGACACCCCTAGCTGATGGTTTTCTGTAACAATAAACCAAACCAAACCAAACCAAACAAACCCATTATATTCTGCTTGAAAGCAGGGTCTGGGAAGGGTGGGATATACGCATACCTCTGCCCCAAAGGGTACAGTGGCTGTTTCTGTTTTTTTTGTAACAATAAGTATCTGTAATCAAGAAACAGGAAACTATATGCAATCCACAATGAAGTTTGTATATGCTTGTAGTTAGGCTTGTTTGCTCAAGTTCCATGTCAATATATTGCAATTACAATTACATGCATGCCAAACTCCAGACTTTGTGCTGTTCACATGGTTCTAGCAAGTGTTATCATACAGGATTTCTAATCAGGCATGATTTTTTTAGAAGCTCTGAGTAGGCTAACTAGAAAAACTAACCAATGCCTGTGACGAATTGGTACTCATGTCTGTAGTCAAATTTGAATTCTTATTATGTACTGGTGAACGATTTTGTGGCCAATCCATGTATGCACAACAGGTCCTAGTTTTTTCCTTTTGCTTTTCCCCAGGCATTATGGGGAGCAGGGGTTGACCCACTCTATTGGATGCGGTGGCATGGCCACTGCTTCGTTCCTCCATCGTACTGTAAAAAATTATGGGGTCGTGAAAGATGCCACCGTATCATTTTGTTGTGTGCAACCATGTATGTTTTGAAACTACAATAATCACACAAGTTTCCCTTGGTAGAGTTGGTTTGCATGGTTTTTCTCCCACCGAGGTGCGGGTTCTAATCCCATTTGTGTCATTTTCTTAGGCTTTAGCTTTTAACTTCAGATTTATTATGTTTCTGAAAAAATCATTAAGAGACTCGACCTCTGGACCTCACATACGAAAAGCAAAGAACTAACCAACAGACCAATGATGATTTTGAGAAAAATATTCATATCTTTGTTTCTTATAGTCAAATGGTGGCACCACTTGAATTTTTTTAGGTCCGCTTCTGATGAGAAGGCCTGAGATTCCTACTAGACACCATTAAAAACTATTTCGTATGTATTCCAGATGGCTGAATGTTTCAAGCTTGGCTTGAGATTCAATGCAGGCAGTCCACAATTACAATATCACACAAATAAATAGCTCCTGACTCTTAGCTATGTGGTCATTAAGAGCACTGGTTTATAGAAATTAAAAAGTCAAAATTTTGTTTTTCTACCATCTTGGGCTTCTATGATGTTCACTTTCATTTGAGAGTGTACAAATTTAACGGTAAAGGAATATCATAGTTGTCTCAGCCATCACTTCCATGGAATTTATACTTTATAACTTGAAAAAAGTGCCTGTTTTAGCAGGAATCTTGATGGATCTAGTAGCCATGAAAGGCATGTAATCATTAAAGCGGCTGAAGCATACATCTTGATCAATCATTTCAATTATCGTCACTGTCACTCAAGTATATGCCAACCCAAAAATGCTTGGTGGTTGTTTGGTTGGTTTTTAATTAAGTCCTGTATGAATAAAGCTGTCTGTGTGGATTAATCTGTCTGTATAGATCGATGAGGTTTTTGTTTCGGAGGGTTTTTTCATAGATGGGAGGAGCGTGTTTTTAATTGGGAGGGGCAGGTTTGGAAAAAACTTGTCTTTCTGTATAATGTTCCCCCTAGAAGCTTACTTAATAAGTCACTTTTTATATCATCTAGCCACTACCAGACAGTCATGTATAGCTGAACGTAAGTTGCGAGTCCCATTATGCTACAAACAAACAGGCACTTACCATTGTTGCTTAATGCAGGTCTCTGCAACTTCTGATATGATGCTTGCATATGTGGATTTCTTCCTCGGTGGAGATGAGAAGAGAGAAGATCTTCCTCCTTCACTTCATCAAAGATTTCCTCTTTCTTTAGTTTTTGGAGGAGACGGAAGTTACATGGCCCCTTTTGTTCTTCACAGTGACAATATTCTAACCAGCCTCATGAGTCAGGTTTGGTTTGATTTAGTGGCTAACCTAAAAAACACATAATTTCATAGTCTTATATATTATTATTTGTTCTCTCATTTCTAGACCAATCACGTTTTCTTCTGTTTTCTTTCAGTCTGTCCCGTCCACCATTTGGTATCGATTGGTTGCTGGTCTAAATGCCCAGCTTCGCCTTGTTCGGCGTGATCAACTAAAGTCGACTTTCCGACCAATTATAAGTTGGATTGAGACATATGCAAATCCAACTTTAAGTGCCCAACATATACGTATTGATTTAGCTCGCTTTCAGCCTACTGCCTCTGGTTATTGTCAATTCGGATTGGTTGTCTGTGCTGTTGACGATGAACAATCACCACCTTTAATCGACAGGCCACATGGTTTACTTGGCGTGCAGTCAAGGTATACGTCTTTTATACCCTTTTCTATTTGTGTAGTGTAGTCTGCCAATTTGATCAACACAATGATTTCTTACTTACATGATGTGCAGCTATTTCATAAATCATCATGGTAAAATTGAAGACTCTGCACAAGAATCTGAACCCTTAATGATTCATAGAAGAGTACCCAGGTGGATTTTACATAATAATAGCTTACAAACACTAAAAGAGAACATGATTTGGTACCCTTTATCGTTCATTATTTGCAACACCAAACCAATTGGACATCAGGTACTTCAAATGCTTGAAAATCAACTGAAGTTGCTTGTTACTTTTGCTGATGCTTACTGAGATGGTGAAATTTATTTCTGTTTATTGCAGGATCTTGTTGGGTTGGTGATGTCTATTCTTCTTTTAGGAGATTTTATCCTTGTCTTGCTCATGTTGCTTCAGCTTTACTCAAATTCCAGTCTGGATTTCTTTTTGGTGTTATCTATTCCTCCTCTTGGTATTCTACTTCCATTCCCGGCTGGAATTAGTGCTTTATTTAGTCATAAACCTAAGCGTTCATCAGGCCTTGCGCGTTTTTATGCTCTGTGGAACATCACGTCCTTGGTGAATGTTGTAAGTTCTCCAACACTTGAATATTCATTTGGTTGTAGTTAGTCTAAGGGCATGTCTGTTAGCAGCTTAATGGGACTCACAGCTTATTTGATCAACTATATGTAACTGTTTGGTAGTGGCTTCATTATGTAGAAAGTGGTTATCCGGTAGGCTTCTTGCTCCCCCCCGGGGGGGGGGGGGGGAGGGTTATGCAGAAAGCCAAGTTTTTTTTTTCCCAACCTACCTCTCCCAATTATAAAACATGCTCCTTCGATCTATGAAAAAACCCTCCAAACAAAAATCTTCCCAATCTATACAGACACAATAATCCACACATACAGCTTAATCCATACAGGACTTATGGAAAACCAACCAAACAGCCCCTAAATTTAAAGTAGAAAGACGGAAATACATAAAATTTGATGTCTCCCCCCTGCTTTGCTCTCCTGCCCACATTATGATTCATCTGCTGGTAAATGTGGTTATACTTAAGTAGCCCATGTATAGATGATTACTGTGATACATGTTTTGTTTTCGTTTTAGTATTGTCTGAAAGAAAATAGTAAGGTCCCAGAAACATAAATTCATATTGGCCTCTGTACATGGCAGTGAACAATAATTCCTTCAGCTTTGTGGAGCTTCCATCTTCCGCCACTTCTTTTTTACCCTGCCTTGTGTTTAGGTTGATTGTTGGTAACTCTTTTGATTCTATTTGTGCTGTACAACCTCACCAAAGCCAACCCCCACATCCTTACCACCGTGCCCCCTGCGTCGTCGCCCCCTGCCCCAACTTCCCAGGCATGTTGTCATCGTTCCCCCCCTCTTGGACTCGTTCTATCCCTCTGGTTTTTGTATTTAAAGTTTTCGTTCTTATATTTTAACCACTAAAAGTTTTAAGTTAAGTATTTGAAATTTACATTTTTATGTTCTGACCCCCAAACAAATATATCAGGGGTATTTTCGTCATTTTGGTTGGATTTGGCGTAAACAGACCCCATTGCATAATTGGATGTCTTTTTTGGACTTCTCGTAGGTGAAGGACCCACATGAAACTTTTGTAATAGCTCAGTGGCATCCATAGGCATTATCCCTAGAAAATTAATTATGCATCTATTCATTATTTCGTTTTAGTGAAAATATAAATAAACATAAACAGATCTACACTGACCACTCAAAATCCCATTGTTTCATTACCTATATCTTCCTTTTACTCATCATTCATCTCTTTCCCTGAACTAAATTTTTGGTTTCTTTCACATTTATTGTTGACTTGTGCATCTACACATGCTCTCTTAAAAGGAGTCACATTTATGAAGATGGCCATATGTTATCTTACAAACAAATGAATGAAGCGTTGATCTCGATAATTATTTAGGGTTTATGAACAGATTTCATGTATGTGAAACAGGCTGTTGCCTTCATATGTGGATATTTTCATTTCAAGAATCAACTCCCCCCTAGCGATGATACTCTAAACGTTTTCTCCTGGAGCTTAAGCATGTACGTTTCTGCTATTATTCTCGTTTCATTTAAACATCACCTGGTTTCGTGTCTTGATGATGTGGTGGTTGTGGTGGTGGTTTTTGGGTGCAGGGATGATGGTGGATGGTGGATGCTTCCATGTGGGTTGGTGGTGTGTAAAATAGTGCAGGCACAACTAATAGATTATCATGTGGCTAATCAAGAAATTCAAGATCGAACGTTGTATTGTAATGACCTGTGTGTTTTTTGGCAGTCCTGAAACCATTTCGCATTGCTTCCCGTTACAACATGCTTCAGGTTAGCATCCTTGTGTGTGTGTGTGTGTGTTTATAGAAAGGAAGTATAAAAGATAGAAGTTAGAATACACACAAATGCACCAAATGTTTAGATTAGCAAGTGCATGATGGCTTTTCTTGTGTGTGTTGGGACTGGAAATCTTGAAAATTTTTAGATGTGCAGGGTTTTGCAGGTTCATTTTCCACTCATTTCTTCTGACCACATTGCTTTCTTGTGTTTTGATATCTATGTGATGTGTAAATGTTTTCTGGCTGAAGATAAAATGGGAATTTTCAGAAGCTTTTTCAAAGATTTTGTTTCTTTGCCTGTACACATGTATGCATATTGCATGCATAATTTATGTGTGGATTTCCATGTGTGTGTATGTATGTATATATAGGATCAGGTTCAGGGGAAAACTGTAAAAAATGAAAAACTGAGGATTGGGGAATATTCTAGTAACCATTTATGTGAACGGTATGTACATGTGTATACAAATGATTTTTAAGTAATTTTTCTGGTATGGTTATGCACATGTGCATAGAAAGCAAGGAAACATCTTCAGTTACTTGTATGCATTTGTGCATACTGTCCAGATAAAAATCATCAGGGTGTTTCTTAGTTTTTCATTTTTTTGCAGTTTTTCCCCGAACCTGGCCCTTTTATATAGGCGTGGTCTATTTTGCAAACTAAGTCATTTATACAAACCGCATAAACCATCAACAACCATTAATCTTATAGATTAAGGGCTAGGATTAATATTTATGTATATAAAACAAAACTAGTTGTGTACCCGCACAATGCGGCGAGAGCAATGAATTTTAATGATTTTGAAGTTTTACTGGTTTTATTAGAGAAGATTTAACGATAATGTAAGTTACACTTGGTCTTTACAATTTGAATAAATAAGAGTTATGGTTTCAATTACAGTCTATCGATGAAAAAAATTGTATAACAGTTTAAAATCCAATATACTTAAAATCCAACATATTTAAATGATTCCATAAATGTGTTCGATTTACAACAAGAGCAAAAAATCAAGAGATCGAGAGCGAGATCGAAAGTTTTAGAGCAATTGAATGGAAGATGAATGAGAAAACTTTTAATAACCTATAGTGAATATTAGTTTGAATCTCACCTTGGGGGATGGGGAGAAGATATAGATGTATGAGAGGGTGAATGTATGAATGAAATATGTCAAAAGTATCTTGGGAACATGAAAAGAAAAGGTAATAATGTGCGTTGGTAACTTGTATTATATGTTATTTCAATTGTAGATTAAGAAATTTTAAGACTGAATGCATAAAGTAGTAGTAGTACTTAATGCATTTATGAGTTGTTTTTAAGACTTTGTGCATAAATATATAGTACTTTGTGTATTAAAAATTGTTTTTAAGGCTTTTGATAAATCTGATGTATAAGGTAATATATATATATATATATATATATATATATATATATATATGGGTTCACGTGAGGCCAAAGGTTTTTCGTGAGACCCGTAAGACCAATTTATGTTCATTGATCAACTTTATAAGTTAAAGATCTAATGGTCTAAATTGCACGGTGGCAATTTTGTAATTATTGA
>NC_037535.1:2917605-2918896 GCF_001531365.2 Cynara cardunculus var. scolymus
AACACCAAAAAAGAAAAAAAAAAAAAAGTAATTGGCTGAATTTGGTTTAATATGTTTAGACGAATAGGATGATTCGAAAATGATTGCTCCTTTATTTATATATATATATATATATATATATATATATATATATATATATATATAATTGGCTGAATTTGGTTTAATATGTTTAGACGAATAGGATGATTTGTAAATGATTGTTCCCTTATATATAGAGAGAGAGAGAAAGAGAGAGACGCAAATGATTGTGTGAGAAGAATTAAGATGAGAAAGGACCTGATAACCATTCATTTAAACAATATTCACATGTGCGTACAAGTAATTGAAGTTGTTTCTTGGTTTTATACACGTGTACATACCGTCCAAATGAACTGTTATCATGGTGTATCTGATTATTTTATTTTTTGAAATTTCTTGTTAACATATATATATATATATATATATATATATATATATTATTAATTGGCTTCATGAAAATAAGGGAGCAAAGGACAAAATGGGAAAATGTCATTGAAATCAATAATTTCGTGTTTATTTTTCATATTAATTTTTGATTCCTCAATTTAACATCTATATTTTATTTTACATTAAATCAAAACACAAACATAGCTGACTCATCAATCTATTTTTATTACACAAATTAATGAATGAAAAGTAAAAATGTAACAATAGAAACTAAATTATATTTCAATTTATAAGTATATTTGTAATTTTAACATTTCTGTATTTTTTATGGACCAGTTCATTATTTCATATATCAGTTCATGTAGTTCATTGTTTCACATATCAGTTTCATGATGTCCATAGTTTTACTGGTATTTATTTATCAGTTTCATACTGTTTATGTATTAATTCTATAGTTATATGAATCAGTTTCATTGTTTAAAATTAAAATCTGGGAAAAGGAAATTTGAAATCCTCATATTTTTGAAAAAAAATTCTCATATTTCTGATTTTTTTTAAATCCTCATAAATTTTGTTAAAGTATGGGCAAAAAATGGGTAACATAACCTGTCAAATCCTCGTATTTATGATATAAGCAATAATTTTTTTAATTATTAATTTTATTTTGATTATAAAAATGATAATAAAAATGTCTTTCAATTATAAACGGTTAAATGGTCCTTCTCAAAATAATATGAATTAATTAAATTCCTTAATTAATAGTTGTAAATGACGAATTTGCCTAAACACCAAAAAAGAAAAAAAAAAAAAAGTAATTGGCTGAATTTGGTTTAATATGTTTAGACGAATAGGATGATTCGAAAATGATTGCTCCTTTATATATATA
>NC_037535.1:2920096-2924257 GCF_001531365.2 Cynara cardunculus var. scolymus
AGCAGAGGTTATTAAATCGGTAGGGGGGGTTACATAGATGCCTTTTATGGAACATTCTTAACTGTGGGGATGAGAATTAATTAAATATATTAAATAATCTTTATATAAATAAATAAATTTTCATGTATAATCTATATACAACAAATGATACATATTTCCTTTTGAGAGATTTTTCAGAAAGTTTTATTTAAGGCATTATTCAAGTAAATGATTGATCCATAATTATTCTTTTATTTTCTTAAATACGTATCATTATCGTATGAACCAATCTCTCTCTCTCTCTCTCTCTCTCTCTCTCTCTATATATATATATATATATATATATGAAGGTTCACAGGAAAACCTAAACAAATGAAAATTTGAGGAACGCTCTGGTGATCATTCATCTGGATAGTATACACATGTGCATATAAATAATTGAAGTTGTTTCTTGATTTTTATGGAGGTGTGCATTATTTATATATGCATATGCATGTGTGCATGTTGCAAATTACTCGTATGTACATGTGCATACTATCTAGATGAACGGTTACTAAGGTATTCCTTAATTTTTTGTTTTTACGGTTTTCCCCGAACCTGACTATATATATATATATATGTATGTATGTATGTATGTGTGTATATGTGTGTATAAAAGTTCAATTGCAAACCTGTTTTTTGTTGTAAACTAGGGACAAAAGAGAGCATGACATATGTCCCTATTCATCCTGAATAATGAATGTTATTTTTCACAACATTGTGATGAATGATATTCCATTCATAATGAATATCCCATAAAATGTCCAAGACACGTGACACGCTCTCCTTTATTCCTCGATTACAATAGAACTTAAATTTGCAATTGAAAACACGCCCCTATATATATTCACGTTTTCGTATTGATATGGTTGTGGGCTAACGACTATAGAAGAATCGAAACAAGTTCTAGCCCTACGTAAAAGTGTGATCCTACTAAATGGTCATTGGCTTAGCAATCTCTGTTACCACAACCATTTTAGAGGTAAAGGAGTTTCAACCTCAACAAATATAAGAAGTGTATGAGTTTAAATTGCCGTATATCTATACTATATTATAAAGCATTTGAAAAAAAAAACTCTTAAAAACCATTTTTTATGCATGAAGTACTGTTTATTGATGCATATTACTTAAAATTCAAGATTACAAGTAATTTTGCGTAAGTACAACTTATTAAAGCTCCATTTTTAAACTCGTATAACTAATTGTAGATAAATATAATCAAATACAAGATAAATATCTATTTCAAATATAATTAAGATAATAATTGAATTAAAACAGAATGTTTAATTATTATCTTTATAAAAAATTATATTGTTAAACTAAAAATAAATTACTTTGTTATTAAATTTAATTTATAATAAAAATTGAATTAAAAAAGTTACACAAAAAAAATGAGAACTACTAAATAGTTAATTTGATATTAATATCGATTTATTTTTTTCAAATTTTTATGTTATCTTCAAATTTATATTTCATTCAAAAATAAAAACATTATCACTTTCTCAAAAACAAGTAAAATCGTATTATATCGATATAAACAAAGAATAAAATCAAACATTAAAATCAAGATTTATCTCGCTGCATTGTACGAGTACTCTTCTAGTATTATATACTTCAAAAAAGGCGCGATCCTTTCAACCATTCATACTTTGTTGCAAATTTTTCAATGCACGAAGTTCATTAAATAAAATAATATCGTTTTCAGGTATTGTTTACCAAGCGCTAACGGGCTCAACATTTATTGCATTAGTATTACAAAGATCGAGAATCTTACCTGGTTGATGCTTAAAAGATAAGAAATGTTTACCAATAATTTTACGATACCATTTTGATGATCAAGAATCTTATCTGGTAGTGTAAGTGAGGATGGTGACTCGTACCCAGTAAATATTTACGCGGTTAGCAATTAGTAAACGGCTCCTAGGCAATAAACTGATTTCGTTGTCGGATTTGCTGCTTTAGACCACCATATTTGTTCACCGTCTGGTACTTAGTTTGTTCTAGATAATATTTTACAGGAATTGCTTGTTTTTTTATAACCTGGATATCCAACCCGTTATACGGGCCGATTAATCTCAGGACGACCACTAGCATTTCGTATCATATTAACGATATTATGACGAATTGTTCGCATCCCGATGCATAACCTTCACGTGTTACCGTTACTAAAGTCTGTCCTGTAATTTAATTACTCCATCAGTATTTAATAATTTATTCACGATGTCACAACGTTGAAAATCATATATGTTTGTCATTTCTTTGAATATAGTTATGAGTAACGAGTGTTGCCATTATAACATGATGATTTTTTTGTCGTCAATGTGTCAATATGGTCTCATGAACCACCACCTGATGATGTTATCATACCACCAGAGGAAGGGGTTGTTTGTTTACCTCTTAATAGTTTCATTAAGAGACGATCTCTGAATTGCTAAGAGATGAATTTTGTTTGACAAAAAAAAAATTTGTTTCTTAATGGTTCTAAAACCTATGAATGATTTTGTATTTTATGCCTCCCTCGACCATTTAGCACCTTAATTCATTGTAAACAATTACCGAACAATTATATTTCATTTTGCACTATATCATGAGAGTCTCTTAATTCTTCTGACCACTTAATCATTCTACACCAAACCATTCAACAACTGTCAAACACTCACAACTATTAAAGCATCAAGCATAAATTAATAATGTATACATAATCTTTCAATTATTTATAATTTTACTATTTTGTCCATTTTTTAAACAATAAGAATGAAAACTTAAACTGTTTTTAGAAACTCAAATTACAGTTTCCAAAATCAAAATTTAGAAACTTTGTATTTTTAAAAAATCTAAACCGTTTTTAAATATAATTAATTTATACTACCTTATTAAGCAAATTTAATAAAAGTCTTAAAATACTAAATGACCAAGATGCCTTTAATCAAATTTGGTAAATATCTTAAAAGTCTTATATTAGAAAAATACAAAATTTAAAACACAAAGTACTATTCAATTACTTTTAGCATATCCCAAGAAGACTTTCCCTGCAGAATTATCTCCCCAATATTAGGGGTGTACAAAAAACCGTCAAACCGTGAAACCCGTCCAACCCAACCCGCTAACAACCCAATTAAACCCAACCCGTCTACCCGTCAAACCGCCCACCCGCCAATTAGGAGGGTTGAAATTGGGTTGAGCCTAGCTCAACTCGTCGCTAATATATAATTTTTATAAAATTATATATATATATATATATATATATATATATATAGGGGCAGGTTCAAATGAAAACCGTGTAAACCAAATTCGACCAATCAGAAAATTCCATTTTTTTTCAATTAAATTTAATGAATAAGGGTATTTATGTCATTTTAAACATTTATTTTATAATTAAGGAAGTTATTAATACATATTATTTAAGGAAATTTAATAAAAGAAATATTGAAAAATGTAACGTTTCAACATTTAAGTATATTATATTATTAAAATCTTGATTTTAATGATTTGGTATTCAATGAATCATGAAACAATTTATGAAGATTTCAGCAAATATATGAATGAAATCGTGGGTTGCTGCTGGTTAGGAAAAAAAAAACAAATGTTCATGAAACTCTATAAACATGAAGAGGTTTCATATGTCAATGACTTATTTGCTTCTTCAAAGCATATGGTATAAATCAATGAAACTGTGTCATGATGGAGAAAAATTTTATATTCTAATTGATGCATGATTCGTGAAATATTTTCATGGTGTTTCGTATTGCTTTGTGATTCAAGTTGATTCGTTTAATTGGTATAATGAAATGGGTTCATTAAAACGAAACGGTTTCATTTTCGTAAAACATTTTTCATTCTTTAATTGATTCGAGATTAAAGAACTAGTTTCATTTTATTGAACATGAAATTAATGTTCATGTAACTCTTTCGATGTGAAAAGGTTTCATTACGAAATAGTTAGTCAAATAGGTTGATGTTAGTGAAACATTTTCATTTTATAATTGGCTCGAGGTTGAAGAACTAGTTTCATGATGAAACAGTTTTATTTCATTTTATATGAAATTAAGGTTCATGTAAATGTTCAATGTGAAAAGGTTTCATTATGAACTAGTTAATCAAATTTGTTGATGTTAGTGAAACAGTTTCATTATGTTGATGATT
>NC_037535.1:2925412-2936652 GCF_001531365.2 Cynara cardunculus var. scolymus
AATTTCCTAAAATAAAATAATATAATCTAGGCCATTGATCAAGAAAATGGACGGATGAGATTGGTTTACACGGTTTACACAAATGGGTCAAGTTTTCATTTGAACGCTCCTCTCTCTCTCTCTCTCTATATATATATATATATATATATATATATATATATATATATATGTTTATTATGTATATATAGGATTGGGTTCATGTGAGACCAATGGTTTTTCGTGAGACCCGTAAGACCAATTTATGTTCATTAATCAACTTTATAAGATAATCTATATATCTATATATATATTAAAGGAAGAACCAAAATGTTGTTTAATGAGAACACTTCTATCCTATTTATCTTTTTTCTCATTGTTTTGATTTATTTTTAATATATAATCAACACATTAATTGTTAACTCTTTCATTTTCCTACTTTTTTTAACTCCATTTTCATTATTTTATAAAGTGAAATTGAATCCACAAATATATAAAACTATATATATATATATATATATATATATATATATATATCAATACATGCATATTTTTAATTACATGACATTGTAAAATAAATCATCAAAATCAATATATATATATATATATAGCGAGACACATCTCGATTTTAATGTTCTATTTTATTATTTGTCTCTGTCGATATTATAATACGTTTTTCTGTATTTTTAAGAAAACAAAATTTGAAACTCTCATAAAAATTTGAAAAAAAAAAATATATTAATGTTAATATCAAATTAACTATTTAAAAGTTCTCATTTTTCATGTAATTTCTTTAATTTTTTTATTATAATTTAATTTAAGTTTAATAACAAAATAATTTATTTTTGGTTTAATAATATAATATTTTATATCTATAATAATTAAGTATTCTATTAGAACTCAAGGATTATCCTAATTACATTTTAGATTTTTTATATTCAAAATGAGATGTTTATCATGTATTTGATTATRTTTATCTGCAGTTAGTTATACAAATTCAGATATGGAGCTTTAATAACTTGTACTTACGCACAATCTACTTGCAATCTTGAGTTTTAAGTAATATGCATTAATAAACAGTATTTTTTGACAAAAAAAACTCTTAAAAACCACTTTTTATGCGGAAAGTACTGTTTATTTACCACATTTTTTGTACATATAATTAGTTACCGTAYGATTTAGACGTACAATTATTTATTTATTTTAATAAAAATCGGTAGAGGCATCATCCTCTTTTTAAAAAAGAAATAAACTTCATCATCAATCAGACAAACAATGCATAAGTTATCCACATCCCTGTTGTTACTATTACTCAGTTTATTTAATTTTACAACTTTAATTATTCTCAAACAAATATCTCTTTCTCCCTCTCTCTCTTTATATATATATATATATATATTAAAATTTAACTAATTACATTTTATTAGTTTTTTTTTGAATTATTTGAATATATTTGTTGATAAATTTATTAACAACTAACATATATTTATATAAACAATCTTCGAAACATTAACCAAATTACTCATGTTACCGTGCAACGCACGGTTCTCACACTAGTATATATTAAAGGAAAAACCAAGAGTATTGAGGTGGCATCATGAGGATTAAGTATTGAGGTGTTGGTGAATTGTGGTTGATTTTGAGATATCCCACATTGGTGAAGAGTTGAAAGATTTGAATAAGATAAAGTGTATAAGAAAGGTTGATTGGATGCCTTTGTGTCAAATAATAGGGTTTGTCTCATAGGGTTGTCTTTCTTTGGATGACCCTCTTTGAAATTTATAACTATGGTTGGAAAGCAAACAAACCAAATGGTCGAAATTATAGTGCAAAATTAATGATATATATATATATATATATATTAAAGGAAGAACCAAGAGTATTGAGGTGACATCATGAGGATTAAGTATAGAGGTGTTGGTGAATTGTGGTTGATTGTGAGATATCCCACATTGATGAAGAGTTGAAGATTTGAATAAGATGAAGTGTATAAGAAAGGTGGATTGGATGCCTTTGTGTCAAATAGTGGGGTTTGCCTCATAGGGTTGTCTTTCTTTGGATAACCCTTTTTGAAATCTATAACCATGGTTGGAAACCAAACAAACCAAATGGTAGAAATTATAGTGCAAAATTTATTATATTATATTATTATATATCTATATATATCTATATATATATATATATATATATATATATATAACAAAACATATTTTTGAACGTATTTATAATAAAACGTATTTATATAAAACATATTAAAAATAACATATTACAAACATATTAATAACATATTATAAATTTATTAATTACCAAAAATTTGAATTTTTATTTATTTTTTTTACATAGGACCGGCCGTAACCGGTTATGGGACCGGAACTGGGACCGGACGTCTTAACCGGTTACCGGTAAGCTTGACCGGTTATGAAGGATTTCACCGGAACCGGGACCGGTTATGATGAGACCGGTTATGGCACGTTTTTGTCTTGATCGGGACCGGTCGTAACCGGTTAAGGCCCGGCCCGGGACCGATTTTTGGTCACCTCTAATTTGTAGTATATATTAACCATATTTAATCCGTTTAAAACATTAATCTGATAACCGGGTATTCGGTTATAAAAGTTCGGATGATTTTTGAAAGATGATGGTAAGTGGGGGGATTTGATTTTTATGTATGTGCTTAAATGTTTAAAATAATCCCCACCGCCCAAATGTTATTATATATGAGATATTTGTTTTATCTCATGCGAGAGTGTGATTAATTATTTTTAAAAAAAAAACCCTCCACCGCCTCTTATGGTTTAGAGAAAAGTATTGGATAAGATAATTATCTTAGCTCATTGATTTTGGTCGTATTTCAAAGGAAAGTTTCCTTTATTTTTATGTGATTTTACATTGTTTAAACACAACCCGATCAACCCGAACGGGTTGGGTTGGGTTGAACTATTGTTTGGATTGGGTTGGGTTGAAAATTTTCAAACCGCCAACATTGAGTTGGGTTGTTAAAACGGCTCCAAACCGATCAACCCGGGCTGTGAGCACCCCTACTCCTACTACATGTTAAAGACAATAAAAAGTTATGCAGTTGCTCCCTTATGTTAGAAAATTCTTTACATTTTCTATCTATTATTCATTACTAAAATGGTATTTACATAATTCAACGACATACATCTCGATTTTGATATTTCATTTTTTTTTTGTTTAAGTCGATGTTATAATACGGTTTTATTGGTTTTGAGAAAACCATAATGTTTTTATTTTTGAATAAAATATAAATATGAGGATATCATAAAAAAAATTAAAGAAAGAATATTGATATTAGTATCAAACTAACTATTTAAAAATTTTCATTTTTTGTATATTTCTTTAACTTATTTTTTTTTTTTGGTTTAATAATATAAATTTTTTATAAAGATAATGATTAATTATTTTGTTAGAATTCAATAATTATCCTAATTATATTTTAGATTTTTTATATTTAAATGAGATGTTAATCCTCTATTTGATTATATTTATCTGCAGTTAGTTACACGAATTCAAATATAAAACTTTAATAAGTTGTACTTATGTACAATTTACCTGTAATCTTAGATTTTAAATAATATGTATCAATAAACAGTACGTCATGCATAAAAATGGTTTTTAAGAGTTTTTGTCAAATGTTTTATAATATATTATGATCCAACTTTATTTGTATTTTAATTATTTTTTTTAGTTTTATTTGTATTATTAATAATAGTTTTTTGGGCTTTGCGTTTTGTTTTCTTGGGACTCTTTTCTTTATTCTCCTTTCTAATCTACTATTTCCTAAATGTTTTTCACACCTATTTTTCTTTGTACTCTTGAGACTCTTTTTCATAATTACCATGGTGGGTGGGTCCCATCTAATAATTGCGTCGACTCCACATATTCTACCTGTTTGTTCTAACAAGTCGTAACTCTTAAGGTAGCGAAGTTGGTTCACACATTCTAGCATTTCCAAAGGAGATGAAAATTGTATGCTCAAGTAAAGATATATAATTCAAAATTATATGAATCAGTAGGGAAGCTCGTCCTCTTATTGTTTGTGTCAATACTCAACTTCGTCAGTCTGGTTGTTCTTTCATTTAGTACGAGATACCTTCACACCTCGCGGTGCTTACACCTCTCGCTCCACTGGATCTGTTCCCGGGAGTACCCTAAAAAAAGGAACCTTTGCTCTCCCCAGCCATTTCGAGTAGTTTGTTGGTGTACATATTAAAAACTGAAGCATAAAGCACCTATGGTGATGTTATGATTCCACATGTTCTCCTCGAATTCTTTGTTGCAATTTAAAACCTAAATCATATCAAATGTTGTCAAATTTCTATATGATACAAGTATTAATGGTTGTAATATAATTCACAAAATGATGAAGGTCAAAGTCCTCCACTTATGATGAACGGGCCAACTATTATTTACTTTATAGACCTTACACAAGAACGATAGTTGTATGTTGAAGTTGTATTTATCATCACTTTTTTTAAAATATAAATAATAATACCTCAAACTTACATTGCTTGTGTTATAAGGGTGAGGACTGAGGATTTTCATAGTTATCACGATTTGACTGGTTCTCAAAATAAGGTTCCCCTTGTGATATTTATGTAAACTAGTAATCTAATGATCTAAAATTGCACAGTGACAATTTTGTGATTATTGAGAAGTCTTGTGGCAATTTTATGATTATTAATGTTGAGATTGTAGATCTAATCCAATGGTTGAGAATTGGTCTTACGGGTCTCACGAAAACCCCTTAGTCTCACATGATCCCAAGTCTATATATATATATATATATATATATATATTAATAATGTATAAATTTTATATAATTTATTGATATTATATTTTGTTTCATTTTAACTAAACGTATAGGTTACCAAAAATGATTCACGATCAAAGAATGATGACAAATAATCTAATTAATAAGGAAAATTATTGATTTTTTTTGCAGCAACAACAAATTGATATGTTGAAAAATATGAATGATATTGATAGATATTTGATGGACGAATTCATCAATCTATGACGCTTTTAAAAAGTTACATTAGAAAAATGTCTTGTCTAAAAGAGTTCCAATATGTTTATATGATGGTTTTGGACGTCTTAACAAATTCTATGATGCTTTTAAAATAAATTGTCGTATTAGTTATTTTATACAACACGACTTGAAAAAGTGTCATATGAGCATAGGTGTCCTATAAATAGATGAGTTTACGAGACACTTCTCAAATTGTTTCTATAAAATAACTAATACGACATTTTATTTAAAGATCATTATAAAACACTTGTTGAAACGTCAAAAAACGTTCTATAAACCTATTATAACATTTTTAAATAGAACGCTTTATAGTATGGTCTATAAACTAAAGTTTTATGAATTATTTCATTCGTCAAATTATGTAACTGCTAACCCGCTAACCCAACCCAACCCGCTTCAACCCGCAAGGGTTGGGTTGGGTTATACTTTTGAATGGGTTGGATTGGATTGAGATTTTCCAAACCGCCATAATTGGGTTGGGTTGTAAAATTGTTGTAAACCGCCCAACCAGCCCGCGTTCACCCCTACCCAATATGATTTTCCCTCCTCAAATTGAGTTCCCCAAGACGACTATTCAAGCTTTCAAGACGACGATTCAAGCTTCCAAGACGACGATTCGAGCTTCCAAGATGAATCATCATCGCTCCTGTACTCGAATCATCAATATATCAATCCAGTGTTTCATCGTCATCTTCTTCAACCTTCAATCCAGCGCTTCCCATCGTCATCTTCTCCAACCTTCAATCCAATGCTTCCATCGTTCAATCCATCTTCCTTCAACCTTCAATCCATCTTCCAGGTAATTACTTCAATCCATCTCGAAACCTGACCCACTCATTTGTCAAGTTTAGGTTCTATTTACACAAAAGAATAACACATATAATCCATCTCGAAACCTGACCCACTCACTGTGTTCTCGAATCGTTTTGTAGGTTTGATTACCGGATCCATCGCTTCATAGATGAATGTACTCTGCGGAACTTAATGTGATCGTTACCTAATTGTCTAAATAGTATTGGTATAATCACCTTTCCATAAAGGCATTGATCTGTATTATCCAATATTTGTGTTTCGGTTGTCTTGTTTCTTTTTCACCACACATCTATGTCGACGTAGCTAAGGAACATAGTCCATTCCATGGGCAAACAGTTTCAAATATTATTACTGCACCCACATGATGTCATATTCACTAAATTGAACAAATAAAAATGAATCTATAAGCAGGAAGTAAGTATGATTTAAAGTTAGAACACCCACACTCATGCTTTAATATTCAAGTAAACAACAAGTTATGCATAGGATAGCATATGCTTTCACTATATTTTACCATGTAGACTTTATTTTACCCATGATTACCACTTTGTGCCTTAAAAGTACAAATCCTCTAGAGCAGGGTGTTTTGCCATGGAGTCCCAACTGTTTAAGCTCTTTCTTTCATATTACCTCCTAATGAGATATAGTCTTCCCCACAAGCTGCTAATGTTTTGGTATCTCACATTTTCATGGTTTAATCTTTGGCACTTGATTTAACTGAGAATTTGTTTCTTTTCAGCCCTGTTGATTGCATTCATTAGACTTCTGCTTCACAACTATCTTTGCTTGAAGATGAATTTTTTTTTGTAAGGGTGTCCGAGCCAAAGCTCGACTAATCCCCGGCAAATTTAGAGGCTAAACATGGCCCCACTTAAATGTCGCCAACACTCCCCTCCCAGGGCTCGAACTTGGGTTCATGATTATGCCATGGCCAAACCTTTACCACTAGGCTGGAAGGTCTTTGACTACTTGAAGATGAATTTGCGGAGGGTAGAAAGAGTGAATGTAAGAATTACTACAATAGATTTATCTTACATAGCAAAAGCAAATTATTACTGCATTGGTAAAACCATGTAACTACATAATACATAGCTTGCATATCAAAGAATTACACTCACTGTAATAACATGCCGACAAAAAACTAAGCATACAAAACAATATGGTTGTATTAATATGGTTTGGAGAAACCCCCACTAAACCACTTTCTTTTCCCCTTAATGACTTTTCAACCAAGAGGATAACAGTTCCAATGTTTAACGACCTAACTAGACTGATTATTAGAAAGGATTCCTGATACCAGTATGATATAATGCTAACAACTCTTTCCATGTTCATGTGGTTCTTGGAGACTCACCCAACATGTCTACAGCATCATCCTTACTATTCTCCTTGGTCATTTAATGATTTGTAATTAAGAAAATTATCTTTTTTTTTCTTTTTCACATATTAGTTTTCGCCCATTTGTTTTTAGTCCATTCTTTATCTAAGAAGGGTACCACACTCTACATAATGGATCTCTTGATTTTCAGTGCAAAAATATTTTAACTTGATTGATTATGTACTTAGGGGCCGTTTACCAAACGCTTACTTGGGTAAGTGCTTACCAAGTTATATCACCTTACCGTATGAATATAGTAAGGACCAAAAATCTTACCCTGTAAGAATGAGGCAAGGACTGAGAATCTTACCCGGTAAGTGAGGGCAATGACTCTTACCACGGTCAGCTCTTACCGGTAAGTAAATTGTCACATAGAAAACTGTTTTTATTGACTAAAATTTTACACAGTAAGTAAATAATAGTATTGAATTTTACCGGTAAGTGCTTACAAGATTAAGGGCCTGTTTACCAAATTTTCCATTAAGTTCTGTATGGATAAATTTGTCTGTCTAGATAAATTTGTCTGTCTAGATAAAAGTTTATTGTTGTTTACTTTTTTATCTGAATTAATCGTCTAAATGACAATAATGACCAATCTACCCTTCAAACTCAAACCAAAAATCTGTTGTTCATCAAACCAAAAATCCAAAACCGATTCGATGGAGAAGACGATGGCTCCCAACAAGATAAATTTTTCAACCGATTCGATGGAGAAGACGATGGCTCCCAACAAGATAAATTTTTCAACCGATTCGATGGAGAAGACGATGGGATGCAAACTTGACGAAAAACAAATTATATTATACCGGAATTCCAACAAGATAAATATAGTTTTGCAAATTTCTATTATTTTTAACAATGAAAACAGGGGGCATGGAAGGTTGGATAGTACGAAAATAGAAAGACAAAACCCTTGCCACCTTCGCCAACCACCAGCTCCTCCRTCTCCGCCATCCACCGTCGAAGAAATTGTGGCCACCATTTTCCATGAATCCTARCCATCCTCACAAACCCTAACAGACCTGAATAATCGCGAACCCCCTTTAGATTTGGGAAATCTGTCTGAGCTTTGCTGATCGCGAGCTTCTGGAGACGAATTTTTCAACCGATTCGATGGAGAAGACGATGGCTCCCATCCCGTCGATGGAGAAGACGATGGCTCCCAAAAGCTGTTGGAGAAGACGATGGTTCCCATCCCGTCGATGGAGAAGACGATTGCACCCAAAAGCTGTTGGAGAAGACGATGGCTCCCATCCCGTCGATGGAGAAGACGATGGCTCCAAGACCTGAAATCGTCGGATGGAGAAGACGATTCGTTGGAGAAGACGATTCGTTGGAGAAGACGATGGCTCACACTCCATTCGTTGCTCTCTATCTCTGGTCTAGGGTTATGAAATGAAAGAGGGGATGGGATTGAAAGGGGGAGGCGTGAGATTGAAAGGGGGAGGCGTGAGATGAGGGTATAATTGTCAATATTTTGGCTTAATGGGGACAACACACCCCTTCCCTACTGTGCGAATAAGCCAACATATTTATCATTAAGCCGCAAGTAAACATCCATATATGGCTGTGCGAATAAGCCAAAACAACCATTAAGCTGATTAAGTCAAAAGTAAACACCCCCTAAGTGTTTGGTAAACGACCCCTTAATTTGTTTTCTCCACTTAAAAACTTTTTATTTTGAATCTCTTGATTTTCATCTTAACTTTTGTTTTCTTATTCATCTTTCTGCTCGATAGGGAGAAGACAACATGGTCCACAAATGAAGACTTGCTTCATTGCTTTCCTTCCATAGATTATGGCATCTTTGTTAATTTCCACTGAGAGTATAAGGTGGCGTTTGTTTTTTAAGATGTGCTTAAGTCTGAAGTCTGAATTCACTTCTGAATTTTAAGAGGTRBTRYTGAAGTCTGAAATCTGAATCAGTCAGACTGTTTGTTTTTACGTCTGAAATCTGAAATCTGAATCATTGAAATCTAGGCTTTCTTTGCAAGCATTGGAAGCTCTAAAAGCAATTAAGATGTTTTAAGTGAAAATGTTACCTCTAAATAATTCAGCTCTTAATTGAAAAAAAACAAACACACTTAATACCCTAAGGTCTGACCGATTCAGACATAAGAGGGTATTAAGTGCTTTTTAGGTAAAAACAAACAGAGCCTAACTTGCTTCATTGCTTTCCTACCCAAAACTTTAAAAGTAATCATATTTCTTTGGACGTTTATCCAATTACAGGTTGATAAAGGTTGATGGGATTATTTGGTTGATGGAAGAGGATAAATACTGGACTGATCAACATTTGTAATTAAAATGAATTTACAATGATTGAACGTGCTGAAATAGCGCAGGAGGTTGGTCTTTTTCTTGTATTCTTTCGAAAATCATCATTAGCATCTGAAAAATATGAAAAAATTAACCGAAAATACAGCTAATCAATCCAAGGATAGAGATTAAGTTGGTAGAAAAACACATGATAATCCAGGTAGAGAAAGCCAAACATCACAAATGCAAATAAACTGCTTGGATGGGAGCCAATGATCAAACTGTGTGATGGGCTTCATTTGATTATATTTTTTTTTCTTTTCTTGCCATCATTATATCTTGTGGCCATTCGTTTTTGTGGTTTTTATCTAATGTTGCACATGTTCTAATACAAAGTATGGATGGCCTCTGTGTAGTTCTTTTTTCACATTTACTTTACAATCTGTGCATCTCGTGAAACTGCTTTAAACATTGTGGTGGCATGTTATGTGGCTTATAGACTTTATATATGATGAGGCAGGGTACTTGGGATACATTTTGCACAAGGTTAAGAGTATTCTGAGAGAAGTAAGATATAGGTTCAATGGGTATTCATTAGCTGATGCATGGTTGTACACTAAAATGTTGCCGGTCTCTTTTATCAGGATGTTGTCTCACTTGCACAAACTAAAGACGAACTAGAGGCAGCAGCTAAAAGGTTGACTGAGACCGTTTTTAACCGTAGAAGCTGTGATAACATCACCTGCATCATAGTGAAGCCTAACCATAATCCTGCAACATAACCCGAATGCCAAAACGAATCTGAAACCAAAAGGCAAAGCCAAATCAAAATCAAAGGTGAAGCACAAAGCAAGACTGAAAATCAAGGGTGATGATGGTTGAAGGAGTTGATAGCTCTGCTTTGTGTTAGATCATGGGTTTGAAGGCCTCATTTGTTGAATCCATAGGTTTGTTTTTAGCTTGCAGTGAATGCAGAAAGATACAACTGTCCAACACTTTCCTCTTGTGTAAATTATGCGTCTGCTGTGGTGATTTTGTTTGCTTTTACAGTTCAATAAAAGATGTCACTTTCTTTCTGTTGGTGTAACCAAGTTTTTTGGATTTTAAATTGAATTTACATTTCTCACTTTAGTGTTTTTGATAATTGACAAATTGATCACTTGTGAAGAGACCTAGGCAAGTTAAGTGAGATCGATTTATTATATGGATTCTTGATTATTGAAAGAATTAAAATTACTTTTAAAATAAGTAATTTTATATGATCGGTTGTCAAATTTTCTTATAAATCGATTGTCAAATTTCAACATCAAATAGATTATTGGATTGTTTCAGTTTCTCCCAAATCAATTGAATATGAAACTATCAATGGTGTAGAGCATGACAATTTCAAATACAAATCTTTATCTGTAATCGATATGCCCACTTACATCTTTTTAAAATTTTACATCCCGTCGCATTGCGGGGGCACACAACTAGTATTTTGTTAAACAAGTTATATCGGTTCTTAATCATAAATATATTCACATGTAAATATATAATATTATAAATCATTTGACAAAAACTCTTAAAATCCATTTTTTTAATGCATGAAGTACAACTTATTAAAGCTCCATGTTTGAATTCGTGTAACTAACTGCGGATAAACATAATCAAATAGAGAATAAACATCTCATTTTAAAATATAAAAAATCTAAAATATAATTAGGATAATTATCGAATTCTAACAAAATAATTAATTATTATCTTTATAAGAAAATTATA
>NC_037535.1:2938532-2947179 GCF_001531365.2 Cynara cardunculus var. scolymus
ATTATAATGTTGTAACTTGTTAAAATAAAAATGTATTTTTTTAAACATGTTTTAATTGATATACGATTATGTATGTTAATTTGATAAATGTTTAAAATGAAACATTTAAAAGTAAAGAACGTAAAGTAAATTAATTAATTAATTATAGGGGTATAAAATGTAAATTTAAAATTATAATTTTAAAAAAATAGGTTGTGAGAGGGTGAGTGTATGTGAGGGGGTGAGTATGTGAGGAGAGAAAGAGTGAAAAAGTGAAAATGTGAGTATAAAAGTTATTTTGGTCATTTAAAATTTTAAGACTTTAAGACTTTTGTTAAATTTCTAACCCGATAAGCGAAACGACTAATCTAGGGCGACCACCTGCTTTGCAGGTAGCGTGGAGTTACCGCATTTGAACCTTCGTGACCAGAAGAGGGTTTTTGTTCTTTCTTGAATTTAAACCTAAGAACTCCATACACTTTTGACCTTTGAAGCCAACTCAAACCAATCATCTATGCTATATTATAACACATTTGACAAAAAACTCTTAAAAACTATTTTTTATACATGAAGTACTGTGTATTAATGAATATTATTTAAAATCTAAAATTACAAGTAAATTGTGCCTAAGTATAACTTATTAAAGCTCCATTTTTGAATTCGTATGACTAACTACAGATAAAAATAATCAGATACAGGATAAACATCTCATTTTAAATATAAAAAATCTAAAATATAATTAGGATAATCATCTAACGAAATCATTATCTTTATAAAAATTATATTGTTAAACCAAAAATAAATTACTTTGCTATTAGACCTAAATTAAATTATAATAAAAAAATTATTTAAGAAAATTGTTCAAAAATATGAGAACTTTTAAAATAGTTAATTTGATATTAATATCGATATGTTTTTTTTAAACTTTTATTTATTTTTATTCAAAAGTAAAAAAAATTATATTTATCGAAATCACACAAAACCGTATTATATCAACAGAAACAAAAAATAAAATAAAATATTAAAATGAAGATATATCTCCCTGCATTGCACGAGTACCATTTTATTAATAAAAAATACATTTAATTTTGAGGAAATTTCATTAATAAAAAAAATGAAAATATTGTTTTCAATATCTTTAAAAAAATGATAATTAATATGAAAATTATAAAATACTATAAAGACAACTTCCCAGGAAGTCAATAACTTATAAAAACGGTTCATCTACCCACAAAACATCAATCCTGATGCATACTCTCTGTGTGAGGTGTGAAATGACGTTGAAAATGGAGAGCATGAAAACTCCATTTTTGTCTGGTGGAGAAGAATGCGATAAAAGGAAGAAATGGAGAACAGCTCTTTGGTTTCTCATCTCAATCATAGCTCTAACTTGTAAGTTAATTCCTTCTTTGTTGGATTTCAATTTTGATGATCTATTTTGATTTCTGTGATTTGGGTTTTGTTTCAACACTCGGATCGTCATATGGGTTGAAAAATATTTCTATGAAATCACCTTAATCGTGATTGAGATTTTCAACTTTACCTGTAAATTCAACCCAATTTGACTGAGAATTTCGGATTAAGAACAAATTTTAGTGATTACTGAAGTTCGTACAGAAGATTTGTGTCAAATGCTTTGATAATTCGATTCAGAATCGATGGGATTTTCTATTTGTTGACGAATTCAACGCATATTTAGCATTCAATAGCTGAAGAATCCTTCGATTTTTCCCCAATCTTGTTTTGTTTTGTTTCAGTTATCCTCCTTACATTGCGAGAAGACTCGAATTCTAGCTGGTCAGATGGTGGAAGGAGGATTAGAAAGAGGGTACAATCCGGAGATGCATTGGAATCACCGGAAACAACCACGAGAGTACAAGCCGGTTATGCAGTTGAGTCAATGGATGCAGTGGTTGCCGCCGATGATGCTCGTTGCTCGGAGATTGGAGCTTCAGTCCTTCGATCCGGTGGTCATGCCGTTGATGCTGCCGTTGCTGTGGCTTTGTGTCTCGGAGTTGTGAATCCGATGGCCAGTGGTGTTGGTGGCGGGGGATTTATGATCGTCCGATCGGCAGCTACGTCACAATCGCAGGCGATTGACTTCAGAGAAACTGCCCCTTTGGCTGCTTCAGAGGTTCTTCTTTCTATCCTCCTAGAATATGTACAATCTGTTCCAATTTATCCTTCTCTCCTTTCTGATCTACCTGTTTGTACAACCAACTGAACGAACACAAACAAAGGCGTGTTCATGTTCGTTCGTTTAACTTAACCGAACAAAGGAACGAACGCTAACGGTAAACAAACGAAAATCTTTGTGTTCGTGTTCGTTCGTTTGGAAAACAGGTGTGTTTGTGTTCGTTTATATTCGTTCGTTAACATGCTAAACGAACGTAGACGAACGAACAGGCTAAACGAACATCGTTTATATTCATTCGTTAACATGCTAAACGAACGAACATAAACGAACGGGCTAAATGAACATAAATAAATATTATTTGAATTCAAGTATATAAACAAAAGATTATATATTAAATTTAATATATAAATGAACATAAACAAACGAATATAAACGAACGGTAAATGAACGAACGATCACGAACATAAATGAACGAATGAGAATCTTGTTCATGTTCGTTCGTTTAATTAAATGAACACAAAAATTTGTTCATGTTCGTTCGTTTATTAAATAAACGAACTTCCCACCGAACGTTTCGCTAAACGTTCGGTTCGTTTACAGCCCTACTCGTTTGACATGAGTAGCTTAGTGATTTACAATCTTATCTTCTCTCTCGTTTTTGTTCCATCGTTTTGGACATAAGTTGTTTAGTAATTTACTGATCCTGTAATCTGATTTTTGTTACACCTATCTAACATTGGCGGTTTATAATTTACCAATCTTGTATCTCTTTCATTTTTGTTCCACCTATTTGGACATGAGTAGTTTAGTAATTTACCAATCTTGTCGTCTATCTTGTTTTTGTTCCACTTATTTGACATGGGTAGTTTAGTAATTTATCAATCTTGTCATCTCTAGATTTTTGTCTCACCTATTTGACATGGGTAGTTTAATAATTTAACAATCTTTTCATCTCTAGATTTTTGTCCCACCTATTTAACATGGGTAGTTTACTAATTTACCAATTCCGTCATCTATTTCATTTTTGTTCTACCTATTTGACATGATCAGTTTAGTAATTTACCAATCTTGTAATTTCTCTGTTTTTGTTCCACCTATTTGACATGGGTAGTTTAGTAATTTATCAATTTTGTCATCTCTCTTTTTTGTTCCCCCTGTTAGACACAAGTACTTTAGTAATTTACCAATCTTGTCATCTCTCTCATATTTGTTCCCCCTATTTGGCATAGGTAATCTAGTAATTTACCAATCTTTTCATCTTTCTATTTTTGTTCCACCTATTTGACATGAATAGTTTAATAATTTATCAATCTTGTAATTCTTCTGTTTTTGTTCCACCTATTTTGGTGGGACAGATAAAAATGCATTTTTGTGTCACTCAGGTCTTATCCTATCCAAGTCTAATTTCGCACGAAACATGGTAGTGACAAGTTTTTTTGTAACGGGTTGTCAAACGTGCCAAATGCACGAGATTGGCCCCTCACCGGGCTCTTAGAGCATCTCCAACATAGGTTCTTATAAGAACCCACTTTTTGTACTTTCTTTTGTCATAGTATTTATGACTCATTAAATTAAAAATCTATCAAAAATTCCACCACATTATTTTTTATAAGAACCTCTTTTGTGGGCCCCTTGTGTTTTTTCAACAACAATAATTATATAAAAAACTAACCACAAAGGTGGTGCCTGTTTGGTTTGAGCTTGACTTCAAAGGTCAAAAAGTACCTGGAGGTCTCAGGTTCAAATCCAAGGAGGAATAAAAGTCCCCTTGTGGCCACGAAGGTTCAAATGCGGTGACTCCGGGTTATCTGTAAAGCAGGTGGTCGCCTTGTGATTAGTCAGCTCACATAGCGGGTCGGATATCGAAGTTAATAAAAAATATATATATAAAAAACTATTAAAATGTCAAAAGGAACGTGAAAAAAATATATAAAAACTATTAAAATGCCATTTTTTCACACGAGGTTTTTGTACAAGAACTTCAAGAATACGAGTCTCTTATAAGAACTCTCTCAAATAGTAGTTCAACTTTATGCTTATAAGAACTTTGTATTGGAGATGATTTTAAGTCAGCCACTTAGCATACCAGCTGTATACCTGATTCGACTCTCGGAACGGTGTGGGCCGGCCCCGGAAACATGAACAAAGTGTGAAGTTTTTCGGTTTGATGTTTATATGCTGAATGTTGATTTGGTTGTTATTACGCAGAACATGTATGAGAACGATCTTGACGCCAAATACACCGGAGCATTATCGATGGGTGTTCCTGGGGAGATAGCCGGTCTCTATAAAGCATGGTCAAGATACGGGAGATTGCCTTGGAAGACGTTGTTTGATCCCGCCATCCGGTTTGCGAAAGACGGGTTCATGGTCGCACCTTATCTTGCCGGTAAAATTTCAAGCAATGCTGATAAGATCAAGAACGACCCTGGATTACGACAAGTGTTTGCTCCAAATGGGGAGGTTTTAGAATCCGGGGACATTTGCTACAACCCGAAACTCGGTTGGACGTTAGAAGTTGTAGCAAATGAAGGACCGAAAGCCTTTTACGATGGTGTGGTAGGGGAGAAGTTGGTTAACGATGTCCAAGATGCCGGCGGGATTTTGACGATGGAAGATTTGAGGAATTATAACGTCGAGGTTATGGATGCACTTGCCGTGGATACGATGGGGTATACTGTATTAGGTATGCCAGCCCCATCCAGTGGTACGTTGGGGCTAGCTTTGGTAGGTCGTTTTTTTTCTTTTCAAAACGCATTGTTGAGTTGTATTATACAACTCAACAATGCGTTATGTTTACCAAGTTAAAGAAAAACTTAGTACTTTATTCACTTGATCTCATGGAACCTGCATTTGGATGCGGAATGAAGGTTTCGAACATCTTAGAAAGCTACGAGAGCTCGAATGCTGCAAAAGGCTCGTTAGGTTTACACCGTTTCATTGAAGCATTGAAACACATGTATGCTTTTCGGATGGATTTGGGCGATCCAGATTTCGTCAATATAAGCAAGACCATGGCAGATATGCTTTCGCCTAAATTTGCGAAGAGCATCAGAGAGCGGATTTATGATAACACGACTTTCCCTCCCGCATACTACATGCCCAGGTAAATTCGATCCTCGGTTTTTATGGCCTTGTGAGTCAAAGTGACCTTGGGGCTGTTTGGCTGTTTCTACATTAAGAGGCTGATTGGTTGGTATTCCATTAAGTCCCGTATGAATAAAGTTATCTGTGTGGATTAATCTGTCTGTATAAATTAAGAAGGTTTTTGTTTGGGAGAGTTTTTTATAGATGGAAGGATTAATCATTAAGTCCTGCTATTTGTTTCATTAAGCCCTGTATGGATTAAACTGGTACCATTATTGAACCAGGTGGAGTCAACTTTTGGACCATGGTACTAGTCATTTTTGCATTGTCGATGCTGATAGGAATGCGGTGTCGATGACAACCACCGTGAATTACGCTTTCGGAGGCGGGGTTCTTTCTCCTTCCACGGGCATCGTACTAAACAACGAGATGGGTGATTTCTCGGTTCCAACAGAAGTATCATCGGACACTCTTCCGCCTTCGCCTTCAAATTTTATCCGACCTGGGAAGAGGCCATTGTCGTCCATGACTCCAATCATCATCCTCAAGGTAAACACCAGGACCTAAAAAGATTCGACCCAAAACAAATGTTGACAGTAAAAAAAGGGGCACAGCTTCAGGAATATGTAATTATTATATTTTTTAATTAACTAAATGACAATATTACCCTTGATAATAAAATATATAATTTCTTCATCTCGTTAAGGGTATAATTGGAAAGTAAACACCTATTTTTGAAATTCAAATGGGCTTAATTTGATCATAAAATTGCTGGGAACAAATGCAGTATCAAGATTTGAGTTCTGGAAGTAAAACGCGTTACGTCTAACCTTAAAGATGCTTGTATTTAATTACAATTCGACGTTCAATCGAGATTGACTTTTGAAAGTCAAACGACCTACTTTTGATCTTAAAAGTTCTGGTTTTACAGGATGAACAATTAGCTGGGGTGATCGGAGGCAGCGGTGGTATGAGCATAATTCCAGCCGTTGCTCAAGTTTTCCTCAACCATTTTGTGTTGGGCATGGACCCTTCGAATGCGGTTCAGTCGCCACGAGTCTACCACAAGGTCCATATATATGTTAAGAGTACCATATCAGAAGAAGAGTTAAGGTGAGAAGTGTAAGACGGATCTCCATCCTTAGATGCACATTAGGATGAGATGCACCAGATCAATCCCTGTATCAAACGCGCTTCATGGGTGGGTTTGACATTAAAGGTGATCAAGGGTCCAGATCCTTTCTTACGCATCTCATCTTAGCTCTCCTTTTCACACGATCCTTTGCCTTCCTCTGGATATATATATATATATATATATATATATACACACACACACACAGGGGCCTAATCAAATGAGAACTAATTAATTTGTGATAACCGTGAGGTCCAATCTCAACCACAAATCAATAGATAAATTAGGAAATTTATAATTTTCGTATTTTTTAATTAAAATTTTAATGCAAGGACATTTTAGGTATTTTCTCTCCTCTCTTCTCTCTCTGTCCCTGTCTTCCGGCTACCGTCCTCCGGCCATTCTCCGGCCACCTTCCTCCGTACCACAGTGTGATACTCAAAGCACATATAAGATGCATTTTGATACCACTGTGTTACATATTCGATCGACCGCACAAACGACCACAGTGTGATACCCAATCACATATAAGATGCATTGTGATACCACTGTGGTATCACCGGAGGACGGTGGCTGGAGGTTGGGGGATGGAGGCCGGGAGACGGAGAGAGAAGAGAGGAGATAGGAGATAGAAGAGAAAATACCTAAAATGTCCCTGCATTAAAATTTTAATTAAAACCAAAATTAAAAATTTCCTAATTTATCTATTGATTTGTGGTTGAGATTGGACCTCACGGTTACCACAAACTAGTCAGTTCTCCCTTGAATGGGCCCCTGTATACAGATATATATATATATATATATATATATATATATAGATAGATATATAGGGTCAACTTCAAGATAATAAATAATGAAAAACTGATGAACATCCTAGTAACCATTCGTTTGTATGATAATGCACATAGTTTGTAAGTAATTTGTTCAGTATGCACATGTGCATTAAAACAAAAAAACATCTTCAATTACTTGGATGCACGTATGCATACCGTACATATGATTGGTTACTAGGGTGTTATTAAAATTTTCATTTTTTGGGGTCTTCACTCCCTCTCTCACTCTATATATATATGTATTGAACCTCGTTTTTGTTCCAAGAGTTTTTTTGGAGAGTAATCTGATGAGGTTCGGCATATTCTGACAGTATGAACCAAAATTCTGTTATGCAGTTGATACCAAATGTGGTGTCTTATGAAAACTGGACGGTGATTGATGGTGACCATATCGAGCTTTCGGATGATAGAAAAAAGTTCTTGGAAGAAAGGGGTCATGAGCTGAAGGCGAAAGCCGGTGGAGCGATCTGTCAGCTTATCGTTCAAACGCTAAATAAAAAACCGAATGAAAATAGAAAACCAATGTATAACCAGACGCAGGTTTTGATAGGGATGCTTACGGCTGTAAGCGACCCGAGGAAAGATGGCCGGCCGGCCGCTTGCTGATGACCACTTGGTGGCGGTTGGTGCCGGTCGGAAGTATAACTACAAGGGTAGTTATGTAAATGTGTAAATCCTATGTAAATCTTAATATATTTAAACTACAAGGTTGTTTATTGTATAAATTTATCTATAAGTTTAATATTATAATTTTCCAATCGGTGAAATAAACAATTTAAACAAATTCAGACAGTAATCAATTTACAGAAACAAACAGTCTTATTAATTCAGATTTCAGATTTCAGCATAATCTATGCTAAACAGTCTTAATATAAACAGTCTTATCAGTTTACAATTAAACTAATACTATAATCTTTTTGGTCATAATCGAAGAATGGCCACATTTAGTATACTTATGTGTTACATATTCTTTCGGGTTAAGGGGTATCGCATTCCTAGTTCCGTTCTCGGTTAACAAATTCGGGGATTCTTCATCCTGATCAATTCAAGGATTTCCCAGTCAAACCAGATTTAGATATCGAGTTCCTCGTTTTCTTGCCGTCCTTTAACCAACCCGAACCAAATTGTTTTTAATTATTAATAATAGAAATAATAATAATAATAATAATAATAATAATAATAATAATAATAATAATAATAATAAGAGAAATTAATTAAAATAACCATTTTCAGACTTTTGAATTGATCTCTTACGGGCCGTTTACCGAATGCTTACTCGGGTAAGCACTTACCAAGTTACGTTACCTTACCGGATGAATATGATAAGGACCAAAAATCTTATTCGGTAAGAGTGAAACAAAGAATGAAAGTCTTACCCAGTAAGTGAGAGTGAAAGCTCTTACCATGGTTAGGGGCTGTTTGGCAGTTGCTGAATGATTTAGTTCAGAATAGTTAAGAGGTTAGAATGGCTAAGAGGAT
>NC_037535.1:2947720-3018861 GCF_001531365.2 Cynara cardunculus var. scolymus
CGAGGCGACGAGCGACGAACGACGAGCGACGAGCGACGAGCGACCAGGCGAGGCGGCGAGGCGACGAGCGACGAACGACGAGCGACGAGCGACCAGGCGAGGCGGCGAGGCGACGAGCGGCGAGGCGGCGAGGCGACGAGGCGACGAGCGACGAGGGGGGAGGGAAGACCGGCGATGTGTACTGTTGGTAGTTATGTGCGAGCGACGAGAAGACGGTGATGGAGGGGGGAAGAAGGAGATGGGGGGAGAAGACGGTTCATGATGTTTCAAGAAGGAGATGGGGGGAGAAGACGAGAAGACGGTGATGATTTGGGAAAGGAGGGCATAGTTGGAAAAATGAACCTCTTAATGGTTTAGTGAGGTATAGGATGCAAAATGGTTAAGAGCCAATTGTCACCATTAAGAGGTTCTATTTTTTTTGCCAAACAGCCTCTGCCTCTTAACGATTAAGAGGCTGCCTCTTAATGTCACCATTAAGAGGCAAACAAACAGCCCCTTAATGCTTACCGGGTAAATTGTTGCATACGATGTTGTTTCCATGGATTAAAATCTTACCTGATAAGTAAGCGATAGTATTGAATTTCACAGGTAAACGCTTACTGAGTAAGTGATTAGGTAAACGGCGCCTTAGCCATTTCTTTCTCAATATTTCAAAAATATCACTATCTTCACAAGTAACAACTCCTCAACTTGTTGAGGGGTCAAAGTGTAAAAAGAAAGATGTTTCTAAACCAAGTCCGCAAGTGTAGAATCAAATTTGTAAATTTGTCCACACTTCCGCAAGTGGCGGAATTACGAACCTTTATCTAATTTACAGATACAATCCTTGTTTAAGAACTTGGTTCAGATTTTTTTATTTTTTTTACATTTTGACCCTTCTGTAAATTGAGGAGATGTCACCTAGGGGTGCTAATGGGTTGAGTTGATCGGGTTGAAGACATTTGAATAACCCAACCCAATGCTTGCGGTTTGGAAAAATCTTAACTCAATCCAACCCAAACCAAATTGCAACCCAACTCAACCCGTTCGGGTTGGTCGAGTTGATACTTTGGTATATTAAAATATTCTTCTAAACTTGAATATGTTATTTTCTCTACTCATAATTTCTTTTTCACCATCAACCATTTGATACAACTTATTCATATTTCTCATGTATATCACATTCAATTAATTTTCTCAATTTACATATATATATATATATATATATATATATATCATCACAGTTACTGAACATATATGAATGAGTTATATAGAGATATGAATAGATCGAAAATATGTGTATATGAAAAACGTACATGATAGTGTACTTGTCTAATGTATATTAATAGAAATTCAATAATCATATTAAATCCAAGAAATAAAAGGATATCGGGTTCATCGGGTTGGGTTGGGTTCAAATAATAGTAACCCAATATCAACCCAATACCTACGGTTTGATAATTTTACAACTCGATTAGACATCAGGTTACTTCGGGTTGAGTTATTTCGCGTTAAATTGGATTGGATTGATCGAGTTGGTCGAGTTTTTGAACACCCCTAATGTCACCTACAAAGATGATGATACTTTTAAAATTTAGACAGAAAAATAACTAATAAATAAATCCAAACACTGAAAATAGTTATTTTTATTTTTCATAAAATTAATGGAGATGCAAAATCTTTCATCAAAATAAGAGAAGATCTCACACGTGCCGTGAGAATAATTCTCACGTGTGGTAACACCATTCACCTCTTCCTTCTCGCCTCTCAACCGCCCCTCTCCCCACCCAAATCGTCGCCCAATCACCTCTCAATTTGGTTCGGCAGCTACGTCATAGAGAGGGAAGCAGTGGAGACAGGATCCACTGACCACAATTTCTTCTTTTCATCTCTCATTACTCATCGATTGTCATGTATCGACCTGCAGCTTCCAAAATCAGAACCCTAAAGGTTGGTTATATTCATTAATCTTTTGTTTATTACATAGCTAACATCCTGATTGTGAAGTAATTGTTTAACCGATTGATTCGAAATTTCAAAAAAAAAAAAAAATTCATGTTTTCTGTTATCGAATCATGTTATTACCTGCATCTTAGGGTTCTTAGATCTGATCGTGATGTATTTTCTACACTTGTAGTTTGATGATTTTTGTGTGTATTCGTAGTAAACCAACTGTGGGAATTAGGAACAGAATAATTATAAAATGTTCGACTGATGGCAGATAGAGAAGTTCGGGTAAATGTGAAAGCTTTAAATGGTATAAAGAAAGAAGACAAATTGTCATTTTAGCTCAATGTATGACAGTATGAGATAGAATACTCATATTTACATGAGTACACAAGGATTATACAAGAAAGAACTCATTAAATTAACATAAAGGTTCCTCGAATATGGGGGAATTGGGGAATATAGATAACTTATATTAAAAGGAGGTTTTTTGCTATTTGCTGTGGGTAATTTAAGGATCCATAATCCTGTTATGGACAAGAACTGTTTACATGTGTATATGCGGTACATACAGAAAGAGCTATGGAAATGACAAATGAAGTTCCTGGAGGCAAAAAAAGACGATGCACAAATACCTGACATGCTGTGTTGGTGTGAATGGTGGTAGAGGTGGATCTTACTGTTAGTTACTGTATTCATTGGATATAGAGCACTTAATCTGTTAAAGATAGTTATAGAGAAAGAGAGTTTTAAACTACGGCTTCCCATTCCAATCTCATGTCCTTTTTCGTTTACTAAATTATACGACCTTTTGTAAACCAACTCATACCAGATAAACCTGGTAAATCCTATGCAAAATTGGCGGAGGGTGTGTGCAAGCAGGCAACAAAACATGAGACCTAATGGATGGCAACTGAAGTTTCAAAAAATTTCTGGCAAATATGAGAAACTCTGAACAGTAAATAGTTGTAATGCAATGGGGTACCTATTCAAAGACATTATCTGACTTTCATTCATGCAGAGTAGAGTATCATGCTTTACTGTGCTTTTGCATTTTGGGTATTCCACATCTTTATACATGTTTATATCTGGAGGTTTGAATGTTTCTCCTGTAATAGACAAAAAATCTGACCTTTAAATAGGAAGATAAGATATTTCGAGGTAATTATCTAGATCTGTGGTAATGGACCATGGCACGGGTCATCGGTGAGGGACATCTTAACTTTTTTATTGTTCAAAATACGAAATAGATTTTTGCATCTATAAATCGAAACGCCCTTCCGTCAAATACTAGAATTAGCGGGGGCTTTTACATGGTTGTAGGCATGATCATTATCAAATTTTTTGTAATAGTTAATGATAAAATTAAGTTAAAAAATAATATTGTTTGCTGAAGTTGGGATATGCAACAGGGCCATGCAGGCAAAAGGACACTAACCAGGTTTGCAAGTTCAAGTGCTGTTGCAGCCAAGTCATCATCAGGGGGTCTTTTTAGCTGGTTTACTGGAGGAAGTGGTTCAAACCTTCCTCCTTTAGACTTTCCTCTTAAGGGTATTGAACTCCCACCTTCTTTACCTGATCATGTTGAACAGGGAAAGACAAAGATAACAACTCTCCCAAATGGTGTCAAAATCGCCTCAGAAACTTCAACAGTAAGTCGGCACTATATGTATTTATATTTTCCAAAGGCTTAGCCTTCAGTGTCTCTTACCATGGTTAAATTCAGATTGGTTGGAAGTCTCAAGCTCTCTAAACCTATCTTTAGGTTTTGCAGTTTTGCTTAATTGGGACAGATTTTGGATCAAAATATTAAGAATGCTTCTAGAGTGCATCTTGACTTGACATTGCTTGAATAATAGTGAATAAGCATATCGCTGTTAAGAAACATGTCAAGTGCAAAAGAGGCTTGTGTTGCACCATAAAAAGCCAAACCAAACCAAACCAAACGACTCCAGTAAATCCCACGCTTAGGTAGGGTCTGGGCGGGGAAGGATGTATACACATACACACCTTCCCTCTACCCCAAGGGTTAGAGAGAAGACCCCCGGTTGGTGTAGCACTTTGAGAATACATTAAACCATTTGGGCTTAAAGGAGCCTTATGTTTCTTTCTGAAAGGTAGAAACATAATTTCTTTTGTATTCTCCTGTAGTAAGAACATAAATCGAATTGAATAATATAACGTTAAATGAGTTGGTCATTGTTTTAAGCTTTATGCTGTTAATGATCAATTGTTTTTAATTTTTTGTATAGAACCCAGCCGCTTCTGTTGGGTTGTATGTTAATAGTGGCTCAATATATGAAACACCAGCTTCATTTGGGGCTACGCATGTTCTAGAACGTATGGCTTTTAAAAGCACAACTAATCGAAGCCACTTGCGCGTTGTGCGGGAAGTGGAAGCAATTGGTGGCAATGTGACAGCCTCTGCTTCTAGGGAGCAAATGGGTTACACTTATGATGCCCTTAAGGCTTATGTTCCTCAAATGGTAGAGCTACTTGTTGACTGTGCAAGAAATCAAGCTTTCTTGGATTGGGAGGTCGCTGAACAGGTGCCCTCTTATTTTCTTCATTTCTGATACTATATTTTTGTGATATCTTCAGGATATTTCCTTAATTTAAAACGTTACAATATTTTTGCAGATTCAAAAAGTTAAAGCTGAGATTGGTGAATATCACAACAATCCTGAGGCCTTGCTGTTAGAAGCAATTCATTCAGCTGGATATTCTGGTCCACTTGGGAATCCTCTTCTTGCCTCAGAAGGTTTACTTAACAGATTAAACAGTTCAGTTTTGGAGGAATTTGTTGCCGTGAGTCTCCTACCGTAGATTTTAAATAGCGAACTGCTTTTTCTAGTACCTTGTATTACTTTGATCCTTTTGAGATATTTATTAATTACATGTGGATTCTGTTCCTGAAAAACGTCTTGCTTCACAATTTTAGGCAAACTATACTGCTCCTCGAATGGTGCTTGTTGCATCAGGTGTTGAGCACGAGGAACTGTTGAAATATGCAGAACCTCTTCTCTCTGACTTGCCAGGTGGTGGTCAGGTTGAGGAGCCAAAGTCAGTGTATGTTGGAGGTGATCATCGTGTTATGGCTGATACAGGGGTGTGTCTCTTAAGTTGACCGCACAGTTATCTTGTCTTTCTCTATCCATCAGATATCTGTTTGTTCTTCCCTTCTGATGCATTGACCGGGTTTCTCTTTGTTATCAGAGAACTAGTTTTGCTCTTGCATTCGAAATTCCTGGTGGCTGGCTTAAGGAGAAGGAAGCCATGACCTTGACTGTTCTGCAGGTAGTTTTTCCACTTCCAGTATCCTCTTTCATTTATTTAATGGATGCAGCAATTATACTTCTTAATTCGGTCGACTTAACTACTTTTTCCTATTAATCTCTTTTGTCTGCTTGACCTTTTGTTTTCTTCTTGAACTTTATGGAATGTCAACTGATGATGAATGCAGGGAATTAACGATTTATTTTATTTACAGATGCTAATGGGAGGAGGTGGATCTTTTTCAGCTGGCGGTCCTGGAAAAGGGATGTACTCGCGGCTTTGTGAGTTACATGACACACTTAGCTTTCTTTGTACTACAATTATGAAATGGAACACAAGTGCATATCATATAATTATGCTTCTGTAGATGTTTTGAAAGTGCCCTACAAATAACCCCAATATTTTTGTACTCTCATCTTGTGTTTATGTATATTAACTTCATGAATCATATCAGGTGCAAATGCTGTCCAATAAACATATCCTTCAACTAAAGTAGATTTTTTGATGACATAAGACTCTGGATTCTCGAGGCAACATCATTCACCCTATTCTTGTCATATGACAGAACTGTAGTAGAATATTTGTTTAAACAAAAAATGTGCGAGGTTAGATAGAACCATCACATGACAAACTTGTGAAATCCCATTCACTGCAGAATTATAGGGACCGACAATTATGCGAAATTTGTTGGTTTCAGTGGAATCATCTTGTAATGAGAACTCCCATTGATGGCAGTCAACTATGTATTGCAATGAAAAAGGCTGACATTTTACAAGACACTCTCTCAGTTATGACCTATTAAGTTTAAGAATGTTTGGCATGTAGGTATTCTCATTTGCAGTAGCAAAAATTGAGAGTGCACGACTGCATGGAGGTGGAATGCAACCTTAGTGGTACAGAGAATTTCATTAAAGATGTTATCCAATTCAACTTGAAAAATTTCATACTGCCATCAAATTTGTTATCTAGCGAAAAGTGGTAGTCACTTTAGGAGTTTAAGACAATGCCTTTATATTGTAAATGTTCTGAGGGGAGCAGAGTTGTTACACATATGGCAGAAATCCAATATAAGCGACTAGTAACCAGTATTGATATTATCAATGTCATGATGCTACTATGTTTGCTCAATAGAACTGGTGTAACTGTTAAGAGGTAAGTTGTCAGATTTTTGGCCAAGGGTATATTAAATCAAATATGTTGATTTGTGATCTTGCTTTCTTTGTCCTGTTCTGTTTACAATTTTTAGTTATCGCACTTGCTTAACCTTTCAGTGCTTTAACCTTTGCTCACACATAGTTAATTTTGGATTACTGTTGTGAGCAGATCTTGGAGTCTTGAATGAGTACCCTGAGATTCAGTCATTTTCAGCATTCAACTCAATCTATAATCACACTGCCTTATTCGGAATTCAAGCTACCACAGTAAGACATCTGTTAGTTTTCAATTATTTTATTTCTGTGACAATTTAATCCTTTTAGTAAGATGTCTATATGTGCATCCATTAATCTGTCAACACAAAATGTGTTTCTTTCCTTCACTATATTCCAAATAAAATGACACTGGGATACCATTCAATTTCATGGTTCGACCACCTCCAGTTACTCCATTTCTTATAATTCTAGCTTTAGCATTTCAATTACTTAGTTGAGGTTATCCTTCTCTAGTTTTAGCAATGATGCAGGGAAATATATGTTCAAAATTTGTCTTATAATTTGTTTATGATATGATTCTGTTTTAAACAATATTTGTGTTAGCTTTGAGGCCACTATTTAGATTCATTAGTCCTTTAGGTCGCTTTTGGTACACTGGACAGGATCGAACAAAACATGGATCACTGTTCTACATTTGACATGGTTTTATGTGGAACAAACATGAACAAAGTGGAATAGGCGGGTTCCACCCCCCACCCAATGGAACAAGGTGGAACAAATCTATATTTTACCAAGATAACCTCAAAATAAAACCTAATTCTCTTCTAAAACATCATATACACCTCCCTCTTTACGTTTTATTCATTCTTTAAATTTTATTTATTGTATTTTATGCTCTTTAAACTTTCACTTTACTGTCCTCAAAATATTATTTTTTTGACTTTTTCTATATTTTGATTAATTTATTAAATATTAATAATAAAAAATAATATAGAAAGGAAATAACATAAAAATTGGAAACTACATAAACCTTTTATTTTAATGTCATGTTTAATCGTCTTGACGAAAACTTTCTATTGATATACTTTGTTATAAAAATTATTTATTTTCTTATAACTTAATGAATTACATAAATTAATCAAAATATATAAACACCTCATTAGGGGCAAATTGGTCATTTTATCTATTATGTCATGTCCAGTTCTGTTCTTACCAAATGTTGAACATCTGTTCTGTCCTGTCCTCTTCAGTCCAGATACCAAACACACCCTAAAGGTTACTATCTATAGATTTTGTTTGCTGTATCTTCAATTTTATGAAACGTAGAAAGTTCTTCTGTCAAGTGCTGATCAAAATTCTTCAGAACCCATATCCAAGATTGTATGCTTTGTGAAATCAATGCTGATAGTACTAGCTACTAATTAGGCTACCAGCAAGATGAATACCAAGACTGTCTCAATATATTTTCTCTTTAACACTATTTATTCTGTCAATTGAGCGATGGTGCTTCTGTATTGGTGCATGGTCATTGACAATTGGTTGTTATTATGGTTAAGACTAGACAATTTGCAATGATGTGTTTTGTTGAAATCCCGCCTTCCAAGTCTAATTTCATCTGTTTGGCCTGCTCAAACGTGTCTCCTATTTTTCTCCTCCTTTTTTTTTTATGTCCAACGATTGTCCCTTTTTTTGGGTGAAAACGAACTTTCTCTTCTATATTGCTTCAATCACTGATGCCGATCAGTATATTGCAGAGTTCTGATTTTGTATCAAAAGCCATTGATGTTGCAGTGAAACAACTCATTGCAGTTGCCACTAACGGAGAAGGTAAACTATTTGGCATGCTTTAACTACTTTTTCCGAGTTTTATGCCAATGTTCTCTTCTGCTGCAAAAGTTTCAACCAAGACACTTGAGTGCTGTTATCTTTTTGAGAACATGCAAACCAACTATTTCATGTATTATTCATAATGAATAATCCTTAATATACTTGAATATTATACATCGTGAATATCATGCATTTTAATTATGAATATTTTTCATCATGAATATCTATCACGATGTTCAACATTAATAAAGCATTGAATCGTTGGTTCAGGTTCTCAAAATATTTATGGTTCTCGTTTGAACCCATCCTTACTGATATAATACCCGTCTTTCAGTCAACCAGGTACAGTTGAATCGTGCCAAGCAGTCAACCAAGTCCGCCATTCTGATGACCCTTGAGTCGAGAGTATGTAACTTAGCTCGTGTTTTACTAGTCAACTGATCAGTTAATACAAGCTCATGTTTAATGTGCTCATAACTGGTCTTCATATGCAGATGGTTGCTTCAGAAGATATAGGCAGACAAATATTGACATACGGGGAAAGGTATTTTTTTAATAATTCCTGTCTTCTCTTTCCACTGTTAATCTGTCTTGATAATCTCGAGCCTGACCTTGTAATCGTTTTAATCTTCTTTAGGAAACCTGTGGAGTATTTCCTGAAAGCTATCGATGAAGTATCGGCCAACGACATCACTTCTATTGCGAAAAAGCTTCTTTCTTCTCCTCTCACCATGGCTTCTCATGGAGATGGTAATTTTCCGCTAATGATAAAACAGTCAACTTTTCTCCTCTTTTTATACTATTTTGTCCTAGGAAAATTAAAATAAAAACCGTAAAAAGGTTGCAAACCGTGAAAACAAGTTTCCATGTATGGTTTCACACACAACATATAGGATCATTTCACATGTGAAAAAAGAATAAATAAATATGTTTCGCATATGAAACACACACATACACATGTGAAACACCTTGAATCCTAGATTAAGATGAAATTCATTGAATGGGTGGGAATGGTTTTCACGGGTTCGTAACATTTGAGTGGTTTTTACTTGATTTTCCCCTTTTTCACCTATGACCTACTTAACTTATCCATGTTTTGCCAGTTACAAATGTACCAACATATGACTCGGTCAGCAGCAAATTTCGTTAGTGGTGTGACCACTTCAAAGTGCCAAAATCGGGTACTATCTTGCTTCTACACTTTGTGAATCTTTCAAGGTAATCTATACACCTGATAACCATGGATAATAAGGACATTTTTAGATGCCTTCTGCTTTACAAAAGAATAATTTAAGGCAATCCCATCAATTTTCAAGGCTTGATACGTATTCCCTGTAACTTTTTCGGAGTTTTTCAGCGGGATCAGTCGGTGGACATCATACCGTCTTTGAAATAACTCATGTATTTACTAAAAAGACCAAAAATCGGGGGTTTGACCAGTCGTTTTGTTGGGGTTTGGGGTTTTATTAGTCTGAATTCAGATGAAACTTAGATTTTGTTGGGTTAAATTTGGATTTTTGGTTTGAAAGAAGAGGCAAAAAGTCTCTTCTATTACTGGGTTCCAACCATTCATGTATGAAGATTTTGTCATAACAAAAATAATGTGACATGCTATAAGATAGTTTGTTGTGCATGATGCAAGTTATCTGCAAAGTTTGATGCATGATTTGAGCAAGTGTTTGTGTTTACTGCACCCATAAATTTAAAAAAAACCAAGAAACAAGAGACTGGTTTGATGGGGTTTGTTTGAGCAAAAGCTTGTTTGGAGGAGATAGAAGTACTTATAAGAGTGAAATTTTGTGAACCATGAGTGGACAGGACTGGTCAAGACTGAACAGGTGAGTTCAGGAAGAATTTAGGGTTTTAATTTGACATAGGGGTTGTTTGTTTCTCTTCATAGTTCCATTAATAGGTAGTCTCTGAATTGTTAAGAGGCGAATCTTGTTTGACAAAAAAAGTATGTCTCTTAATGGTTTTAAAACCCCGAGTGATTTTGTATCATGGGCTTCCCTTAACCATTAAGGCTGCATTTGGTACATGGGACGAGACAGGACAAGACGGGACAAAACCCACTGTCCCATGTTTGGCGCAGCATGGGACAGAATAAGAATTCATTGTTCCACATTTGGCGCGACATGAGACAGGGACAAGAATTGAGACAAGGTGGGATAACATGGGACAAAAGAGGTTTTTTCTTGTTCCACCAATTATCAAACAATTATATTTCATTTTGCACTATATCATGAGAGCCTCTTAATTATTCTGATCACTTGATCATTCTGTATCAAAACATTCAATAACTACTAAATAACCCCATGTGTAGTTTAGTAATTTACCAATCTCGTCTCTATTTCTTCTCGTTGTTCCACCAATCTTGGGGTACATAATGCATTTTTGCATTTTTTTTGTGTAACCACTTGAGTTATGACGTATTGATTAAGGGCTCAGGGGATACAGTGGAAAAATCATCTTGGGTTCGAATCTAGGACCTGCAACTGCAATGACTCATGCCATTCGTGGTCGCCCAAGGGATTAGTCGGTGTGTATAAGCTAGCTTGGATACCTACCATTACAAAAAAAAAAAAGAATACATTTTTGCCCCACTGCTGTTCTAGCTTAATGTAGCTCCAAACGTGGGACACGTTTTTGTACTATGATGTCTCGTACTGTTCATCAATACCGGAGCCATTGTCAATGGCTTGATAGTAGAAGGGTGTGTGAAAGTATTGAATGGTGGCATAGACTATTTGCAATGCAAAAAGCAAGAAATTGTTTGGATTTTGATGAATATTAATTGGAAGTTGGGTGTGAAGTCTAAAAGTGAACCAAAGTAGTAGATAAGAGGAGAAAACAAGAGAGGAAGATGAACCTAACACTTAGATTTTTTCTTGGGTGTTTTATGAGTCAAACCCAACCCACTCACCCTTTAAAAGTCCTAACTAACTTGTGAAAAGAAACCCTAATCAATTTTTGCTTGTAGAATTTCTTAAATAAGAATCGATATCCGTCTTCGTAAGTAACCCTCGAACGCTACATTATGAACATCCGCATCGGGATTTTAAATGCAATTGCTTGTTTGTCACGTCAACGAATTTTACTAATGTGATACATCAGTACTTTATGGTAATGTGTTACAAGATTAACCACAAGGGTGGTGCCTGATTGGTTTCAGCTTGGCTCCAAAGGTCAAAAGTACCAGAAGGTTCCATGTTCAAATCTAAGCAGGAATAAAAATTCTCTTGTGGCCACAGAGGTTCAAATGCAGTGACTCCAGGCTATCTGCAAAGCAGGTGGCCGTCCTGGGATTAGTTGGCTTGCATAGCGGGTTGGATATCCAAGTTAATCAAAAAAATATGTTACAAGATTGTAAAATAGTTACCAAAGATAATGTTTTTAATAACAAATCGAGGTATCGTTTATCACACGCTTATCAGATGAACATGATAAGGACCAAAAATTTTACTTGCAAGAGACATGTCTACAACCGATGTTCCTATGTGGAAGTGATGGAGAAGAATCATACCCAAAAGTAAGAGGCGTTTAGAAACAATTCATTTCGATGGCTGGGAACGAATGAAAGTGGTGACTCTTACCAATAAACGCTTATCTGGTAAGTATTTGATAAACTGACGCTGTATATTGAAGGAAATGGAGTGGATGGTTTAACTATATAAAACCCTTATCCATATTGAAATTGAAATGTAAAATGAGAGGAGAATCAATCAAGAATTTAAGGTGCAATAGTTTAATGTTTGTGGGCAGGACTTTCAAATGTTGCTTAATAATCAAGACAAAGCATGCATCCCTCAATTAAGAATCACATGCATCAAAAAGAGAGATGTCTTATTGTTTATTATATATCAATTTTTGCATAAATTATGGGGCTTAATCAAACAAGACAAAACTCAATTTTCTTTTATTTGGGCTTACTCAATTTAGTATTTATTTATTTATATAAATTTGAATTTTGGGTCTTTACAATATAATCAAATGGAATATTTAGGGATTGTAATTACAAGGGTGATGACTGATTGGTTTGAGTTTGGCTTCAAAGGTCAAAAGTATCAGGAGGTCTCAGGTTTAAATCCAATGAGGAATAAAAATCCCCTTGTGACCACGGATTAGAGATGGCCAAATGGGTCCCGGCCCGGCCCGGGACCGCTGGAGGACCGGGACCGGGGCCGACGTGGGACCGGCCCGGGACCGGGACCGGTAAGGACCGAAAACCGGGACCGGTTGAGGTTTTTGGTAGTTTCGTGGGACCGGGACCGACCGGGACCGGGACCGGTTATGGGACTGACTATGGACCGGCCCGGCCCGGCCCGAAAATTCAATTAATTTTATAAATAAATGTATTTTTAAATAATTTTATAATGTATTTTTATAAGAAAACGTAATTTTAATTATATTAAAACGCATTTTTAAAGTGTATTTGAGTGACCCAATTGTAAATTTTATAATGTATTAAAAATATATATCATTAAAAAAAAATCTTATTTTTTTAATGAAGGACCGGTTGGGACCGGCGGCCCATAACCGGTTATAAAGTGCCTATACCGGTCCTATCATTTTCGACCGGGACCGGGACCGACACCGGGACCGGTTACGCTGGGACCGGTTATGGCCGGTTATGAGAATGGTGAGGACCGATTGGGACCGGCCCGGGACCGGTTTTTGGCCATCTCTACCACGGATGTTCAAATGCGGTGACTTTGGGCTATTTGCAAAGCAGGTGGTCGTCCTGAGATTAGTCGGCTCGCATAGCGGGTTGGATATCCAGGTTAATAAAAAAATATATATTTATGGATTGTTTATCAAATATTTATTGTCTCTTGCTGAGTAAGAGATAAAGATGACGGTGCTCATTAATAATTTTGTGGTACCATTTTGTTGACCAAACATCTTACCTGATAAGTGAGGGTGGTGACTTTTACTGTTACTGGGTCAGCGCTTACAGACTTCTGTAAGAGATGATGATGGTATTATTCTGCTGACCAAGATTTTTACATGATAAGTGAGAGTGATGACTTTTACCATCGTCTTGATAAGAGATGATGATGTTTATTAATAACCTTACATGGTAAGATAAGTTATGCCGGTGACTCTTATCCGATAAATGCTTATTCGTTAAGTATTGATGAATGGTCTTTTTATTCAATTTAAGAACTGAATGTAACATGACCTCGGACTGATGAGGGGCTCAAGGGTACTCTTAATAGATAACAGAAAGCGGATTTTGATTCTGTTGGCGTAAAAATGGTATAATTTACAAACATATGAGATGTTATTCAGTTTAAGAATTCCTAATATATCTTTCTTGTACGTGTAAATGACACGGTGATGACGTTATTTCTATTTATATATCGGTTGTCAATTCATCTTAAACAGTAAAGTTTTTTATGGTTTGATGTTAATATTCCTACCATTTATTATTGCATTTATGTGAAAAGAACATGAATTGTGAATGCTTATATGGATTTACTATTTAGTACCAGAAGGGTAATCGTGCAATGCAGCGGGATATATCTTGATTTTAATGTTTCATTTTATTCGGTTTGTGTAGATGTTTTCATACGGTTTTTATGTGGTTTGGAGAAAGTGATAATATTTTTATTTTTGAATAAAATATAAATTTAAAGATATTATAAAATTTCAAAAATAAATATATCAATATATTAATATCAAATTAACTATTTAAATTTTTTTTGTTTTTGTGTAATTTATTTAATTTATTTTTTTATTATAATTTAATTTAAATTTAGTAACAAAATAATTTATTTTTGATTTAATAATATAATTTTTTATAAGGATAATGATTAAGTATTTTGTCAGAACTCAATTATTATGCTAATTATATTTTAAATTTTTTATATTTAAAATGAAATGTTTATCTTGTATTTGACTATGTTTATCTGCAGTTAATTACACGAATTCAAATATGAAGCTTTAATAAGTTGTACTTACGCACAGTTTATTTGTAATTTTGAATTTTAAGTAATATGCATCAATAAACAGTTCTTCATGCATAAAAAATAATTTTTAAGAGTTTTTGTCATATGTTTTATAATATAGCATAGATAAATTATAAAATTTGAAACCACAAGGGTGGTACCATTGGTTTGAGCTTGGACTCCAAATGTCAAAAGTGCCTAAAGGTTCCAGGTTCGAATCCAAGGAGGAATAAAAATCCTCTTGTGGCCATGGATGTTCAAATATGGTGACTCTGGGCTATCTTGGGATTAGTCGGCTCGTATAACGGGTTGAATATCTAGGTTAATAATAAAAATTGATTGAACATATAGTAAAAAAAATATAAAAAACATTATATACAACTGGTTAGAGCATCTCTGACAATTTTTCTAAAATAAAGAAAATTGAGATTTTAGACAATTTTTTGATCCAACATATTCTCTAAAATGGAGAAAGTATAATATAAGGTGTAAGAGTGTCTCCATCAAATTAAAATCTGTTCTTAATTTTGCTCCAACAGCTTCTTTATATTCTTTTATAAAATAGAGGAAACAAGAGAAAACTTTAAGTTCAGATAATTCTCTAAAGTGACGTTTTGTTTAAGAGATGTTGAATTTTAAAGTCTTATTTCACTTCTGATTAATAAAAGATAATACCGAAGTCTGAAATCTAAACCAACAAGATTGTTCGTTTTTCTAAACTGACAAATATCTGAATATGTATAACTGTCTATTTTATCCCTCAAAATATTATACTGTTTAAACTTATAAAAACACTGGATTTTGGAAATCAAATGATACTTTTAAAGCAAGAACATAGTTCCTAGCTACATCAACCAACATTTGAATTTGGAAACCAAATTCTCAGCAGCATAAATCAATTACAAACAGCAACTACCACAGGGACTATAAAGAAATCAAATATAAGGGATCGTGATTATTTTCAAAATACAGGGACTGTAAAGAAAATCACACATGTTCTTAACTACATCAACAACAGGGACGATTCACATGGACGAACAACAACTAATTAAAACAGAAATTGAAGGGGTGATTGACGTACCCTAGAGATCGATTGGCCTTGCACTCAATTTGGTTTGAGATCAATTTGGATATTAACCGACTTTACACTCGATTTGGGTCGAGCCCGTTGAGAGAGCTGGAGGCGAGGGCGAGAGAGTGAGGCTGCTGTATTGAGCGAATAAGAGGAAATAAGTGATTAAGTTACCACTTTTTTCAGTTTACTTTAAGAGATAAGAGGGTTTGAAAAAATAACAAAAAAGCAAACAGTCTGAAGTCCAAAATGTCTGATCGAATAAGAGGTAAACTGAAAAAAATGCCATAAAACTTGATCTAAGAAAGAAAGAAATGATTATTTTATTCGTTGCTAATAATAAAATTAAATTATTACTATTATTTTAATATGAAGATTTTTTTAAATATATTTTTTTTTGAAAGGCAAAAAAGGAAGGACAAGGAGGAGAGCTTTGACATGGCCATCACCCTCACCAAACCAACCAATAATATTAAACAAAACAATCCAACAAGAAGCTAGACACAAGAGGAAACAAGAATCCACAATAACAAACGAAAACAAAAAGAAGCAAAAAGAGACATCCCCAAACAAAAGCCAAGGCAAAACCCAAGCCTAAGACAAGCAAATAGACTAAACAAGGTAATTTTTTATAGAAGGAAACTAATGGGCATGATGCCAAATTTAAAGGCAAATCTAAAAAAATCAAACTCCCACATTTTTTTTATTTTAAATTTATTAATATATTTAAAATTTCTAAGCAACAATTTAAAATAAAAAAAATGTGGGAGATTGATTTTTTTAGATTTGCCTTTATTTTCTGTAGCAAATTTGTTGTTGCCCTTTAAATTTGGCATCATGCCCATTAGTTTCCTTCTATAAAAAACCATGTGATGTAATAAAAAATTCCATATTTTTAAAAAGAAAAATTGAAGTTTTATTGGTAAATTTAATGTTTATTCATATATATATATATGAATGATTAAATACAAACCAACCAATTTATACAAATCGTATAAACCATCTTCATCCATCAATTTCATTATTTAATCTTATGAAAAAAAATTTATGAAATTGTTTAATCTTGTGAAATTATTTCATATAATAATTTTTTTTGATGAAGTTATTTCATATATGATTATGAAATTATTTTATATAATACTTAATAAAACTGTTTAATGTATTTTTTAAAGTTATAATAATGAGGATGATAATATCAATGATTAACACCCTCCACAATAAAAATTATTAATCAACCTCTCATAATTACAAAAAAAAAATGAACAAAATAAAAAATTATGATTGGTTGAATAAGGTTTATACGGTTTATACAAATAACGTGATTTGTAAAATAAACCCTCCCTTTCTCCCTCTCTCTATGTATATTTCTCTTTCATTATGTTTCATGTGAGTTTATTTAGCATTAATTAAATATTTAAAGATTAAAAAAATAATATAAATCAGGTAAAAAGCAATGTTTCTTTTTCATTGTCTGATGACTTTTATGAACCACAAATAAGAAATTACTACATGATTAACATGATGTAAAAAAATTGTATTTTCTTGAAATTAAGAAATTACCATATGACCAAAAACATGGTGGTATCGTAGATTCTGGTCTTCTAGAAGGTTGGAAATTCAAACCTCACCAAAAATGATGAGGGTGTGTGAGTTTATTTGTTACATTTGTCGTATATAAATATTATATATTTCAAAATAAAAAAAAAAGAAATTACAATATGATTAACATGATCTAAAAGATCGTATTTTCTTGAAAATGAGAATTCTGTTTGTTTTTTTTTTTTTTTTTTGAAATTTGCTCTTAATCACCTCTTAAGTATGAATCGTTTAGACATTTCCATTTTCAGACAGTTTGATTTTTTATCTTCAAAATAAGAGCTTAAATGATGTTTCTTTCCTCTGAATTTTTAAATGATAAACCTATCATTTAATACCTCTTAATTCAATTCTTTCTCGTCGGTGGCCCATCTTACAACGATCCACGATTCTCCTCACGACTAACACAATACATAATCAAGATCTGAAGGCGACGAAGAAGATCACCATCTCCTGCTGATATCCCAATCTCCTCTTCTACGAATCTCATGATAAAATTGTAATCGACGGATTAGATTCAGATTCCATAATACAACTGATTTCAACTCCATCCACCATAAGGAAAACTCTGAATTATTTTGTTATTTGACTAAAACCTTGAAAGAAAAAAATACAAATCCATCTTGAAACAGAACATTGCAATAACCAATATGACTGATTCGGATTTCAGACTTCAGACATAAAAACAAACAGTCTGACTGATTCAGACTTCATATTTCAACACCACCTCTTAAAAATCAGAAATGAAATCATACCCCAGACTTCATCACCTCTTAGAAAACAAACGCCACCTATATTTGTTTTCATAATTACAACTAAAATTGACAATTTATTGATAGATATATATCACATTAATTTCAATTAAAATATGTATATTATTAATGAATAGATTCATCAATGAATATATACTATATGTTGATTAATGAATATATTCACTTGTATTTATATTTTCTTTACAAATATTAATCAACAAATATATATTTAAAAATTATTTCGACCATTCTTAAAATTTTGACGTTCTTAATCGATCATTTTTGAGCCAGTTAAATACACAAATTAAGTCTAAAACCATCGATAAACATGAAAAACGATTATTTCAAGTCAATTGGAAATCACACACATTTGCTCGAAATTGCATCATAGTTATCGTTAATATATATTTGTAAAAACTATATGATAAAATATTAACCATGTTAGATTATATGTAACATATTTTTTAAAATAGAGATTTTGTTATCTATTTTGCACCAACATATTATATATCACTTGGGATCACGTGAGACCAGCCTATTTTAGTGAGACCCGTGAGACCATTTTTTTACACTTGAAACTTCACATCAAAACACTGTGAAGATGACCAATCACACTGTTTCTATTGTGAAGGTTCGACTTGTTTTTACCTTCACAACATTTTGCTGTGAAGTTTCAAGTATAAAAAAGTGGTCTCACGTGAACCCACCCCCTCACCCCACACACACACACACACACACACACATATATATATATATATATATATATATATATATATATATATAAAAGCTTCTAAATAGATAAACAATAGAAAACTCAAAGTTTAAGAAAATTTTCTAATATAACGTGAGTAGAAAAAAAATGATTTGTTTATTTTCTAACTAAAAAGTGTATTAGATTATAAGATTATAAAATATTTTAGTAATATAACTGATGTTTAAATCCTTAAAATAAAAAATATTTTGGAGTCGAATATGATTCTTTTCTTTAAAAATTTCGATTTTTGATTTTATTTTAAAGAAGTTATAAAAGAAATCTATTGAACCAGTATCTTATACTATATTACATGAATAAAATGATATAACCAAAGGATCTTCATCCTAACGGTATCATAGTCTTTGACTTCCTAGGAGGTTTGGGGTTTAAACCCCACTAAAGGTGACGAGGGTATGCGAATGTATTTGTTGTAGTTGAAGTATATAAATATTATATACTTATTCATTGGTTGAGCTTGGTTAACAAAGTTAACACAATAATCTTGGTTAACATTTGAACCAATCACACACGTGCTCTCTCTCTCTATATATATATATAAATAAAGGAAGAAAACATAAATGATTATAATAATGTGGGACCCATCCCCATGTTGGTATAAGTCAAAATTCAAGAAAATGAAAGTTGTGAACCAACAATTTTGATAATTGTTTGGACAAAAGAAGAAATCCAATCAAAGGGTGTGCTTACTTCTTCTTGAATGATTTGTGGCCATTGATTCATTTCATGTGTCACTTGTTGTTATTATTGTTGTAGATTTTTTCCAAAAGAAAATAGGACAAGAAGATGATGGACATCACCCCCTTTTCCAATCATGCCCTTTTCTTTACCCCCAAACATTTTTTGGACCATTCATCATTTAATCTTTGACTTCCCATAAAATAATCTCAAGATTGCACCTTCTAAAAACATGATCTTTTTGCATATATTCTCACATTTTTTAGTTTTTCGTCATAGCAAGAATCAAGAAACACATGAGTCGACAACGCCATGTGTTACAGTGATTCCGAAAGTATCTATGTTTAACTCAGTTGGTTTTTTGTCACAGCAAGAATCGATAAGCCACATGTTGTAATCTACGAAATTCAGCAATTCATCCTGTATAATCATATATCAATACATGAACAATAAAGATTTCTACCCTTTTAGTTTAATCAGATTCTAGTGAGGTTTACTGGGTATGGCACAAAATATTCATTTGGAAAGGCAACTTTTATGTATATCGAAAAGATAGAACATGGGTCGTAATCCTTTCACAGCATTTTTGTATATCAGGTAAGATTGCTAAATAGAGATTGTTGATTGATATGCACCAACATTTGTGTCAAAAGACAGTTGTTTTTATATGATAACAAAAAGGTCACGAGTTTAACTTGTATCCTCGACATATACAATGAACTACAAACAACACGATATCAGATTTCAAACTTGTTAGATGTTATTTTATCTGTTTCTTAAAAAATATGGGTAACTAGTAAGCAAGAAAAGAAGTATGCTTCATAAGAAAAGGAAAGAAAGAATGGCAAGCCATCATCATGTTATGCCAAGTAATTTTGGGATATGGTGGACCATTAAGAGGGGGAGGGGGGTCTCCTATTCTCTCTCATGGGTGTAATCTATATATGTGATTATTATGTGTGACTTGTGACTTCTTACCAAAAAGGTCAAGACCTAAAGAGATGGGGGAATGACCTATGTAACTAGATTGGGGTAATTAAGGCATTTAATGCTTAAACTTTCATGAACTTTGCTTTACAAAACAAATTCAAATTAAGAATGGGGTTGAAATTGTCAATCTTACCCTTCCAACCAATCGGGTATGAACTTGCTCTGATTGATTACGTATACGTATACATATACATATCTTGTCATATTCAATAACCATGTGAGGTTACAGTGTCTAATAAGCATTTTACTTTTGGCAATCGAATAAGATAACTTAATCAAATGTCTGTCAGATATAACTTGTCATGATCAACTAATCTTATGTTGTTGGTGAATAGCAATCGGGTTCTTACCTGATTCTTTTTTGGTAGCTGGATAAGATTTAAATATTCTTTTACACATTTCTTATATGGTTCTTTCATTGTATTCAGGTAAGATTTAAATATTCTTTTACACATTTCTTTTCATGCATCCTGAAAACAGTATATGAAACATACCACATAATTCATCTACAGACTGCAACACATTTTAACTTGCAGTTGAGAAGTAACAACAATAATATGAATCATGTCATTTCAAGAATAATATGAAGCTAATATATGTACATACAACATCATATACATAGATGAGTAAGACACTGTTGTAATATGTAAATCTTGTTGAAAATTAAAGGGCAAGTCCCATGTAGATAGTGATGGGTTGTCTATTAACCTATACAGACTATTAACAGTGTGGTCTCCTCCTAATCCGAAGATCAGTGTAACACCTAAAAACTCAAAATATCCAAATATAATAATATAAAGCCAAAACGACACCAAAAGTAAACAAGTATAAAGTTTCTCGACACAATGTTTGCAGCGGGTAACATAACATACATCCACAACTGAGAATTATTACAAGCTAAGGATGATAGAAACTAAGTGGACAATCCATCCACTAAAAAAGTATCAAATCTTCCTCTTTCCCTTTGAGTTACTCTCTACCTGATACTTACTTGAAAAGGTTTAGTTTTGAAAAACAAAGGTTAGACCATGAAGCCTAGTGAATTCCCTTGATCACAATTTCAACATTTTTAGAACAGTTGAGTCAACATTGGGAAACTATCATACTCATATAAACGAGAACACATTCCCAAACACACAGATATTGCACAACATATGTAGGCACAATATCAAACCCTCGTCACATTCACAATTCAGGCCCCCAGTAGATACCTATCCAATATGCTCGAGAAACAAATCCAAGGAACATGGATTATCACTCCCAAGAGATATGACTATCTCAAAGTACCGTACACCTGTTGTGCAATTCCATACACTCTACATAGCCACATATAGCTTAACAACATCAAAGGTACAACATGGTAAATTTGCATGCTAAAAATCATTAATGCATAAAACCATATTCAATGCTTAAAAGCATTTAGAAATGATAACAAGTTATAAAAAATCAGTGTCAGAGAACTCACCTGGCATTCTCCCCAAGCTTAACGGCTAAAAACTCAAACTGAACGCCTGAATTAACCAAGATAAGGAAGGCGTTAACCAAACTTAAACCTCTAAAAAGTCTTCTATTATAACCTTTTAGAGAACCCCTAAAAAGATGCTTCAAACTTCGACTCGAAATGAGAAAGAAACAGTCGAAGTCATACCACAACAGTGGCTTACGCGACTTGCACAACGACCTAGGTCACGCGTCAATTCACACCACAACCGTGGCTTATGCTACTTGCGTCGTGACCTAAGTCGTGCGCCAAGTCGCGTAACCACTGTTTGCGCTGCTTCGTTCCCTACAGTTCCAATCAAAATCCATGCACCAATTCACTCATAAGTCGATATTTCCATGTCTAATTAACATGATATAACATTAGGAAACTTTCCAAAATATAATCCAACTCAAATATAATCATTATGCTCAACTAATTCTCCATCCCCCAATCAAACCATGGATTTTGTGATAATCGGTTATAAAGTTCAGGGTTGTTTTAGAAATTGATGGTAAGTAGAGGGGTTTATTTTGGTTATATGCCTAAATGATTTAAAATCCTCCACCACCTTCTATAGTTTATATGGTTAATTGATGAAATATTTTGATATATCTCATTGGGATGTTAGGAAGTTAAAAGAAAAGATAAAAGTGAGAAAAAGATTTTGTGTGTGTCGAACTCGTGAAAACTTAACCGAAGAGCAAGAAAGAAGAATTGAATTTCGTGATTCTCAACCCGAAATCTGAATATCTTCATCTCATTGTGATTATAAGGTAAGTTTTATTTACAAAACATCAATTTCTTGCTTTTTTGGTGAAGAAATCGTAAGGTTTCGAACTTGAGGTGGTTATCACATCCTTGAGGTGCGACCCATGTGGGTTCTCGTATGTGTATGATGTGAGAAGTTACTGTTATCATATCTGTTGGATGCGACAACTTTATGACTTATTTATTTTATTGAGACAAATTGTTATGTGATGTAATAAATAGGTTATTGTATTGGTTGATGTGACAAGTGAGTGTTGTCTCATCATCTTGATGCGACAAAAGATATTTTAGTGATTTTCATCCTGTAATAGCAATAAAAGGGACTTCTCATTAGATCTTAAGGTCTAACCCTCTTTTTGGTGTTTTGAAAATGTGCATTACAGGTCAGAAATAATCAGATAACAAAGATAAAGAAAAATTGTGAAGAATTTATAATTCTGTGCATGGGATGTTGGAATGATGTGTTATCTTTTGTATTTGAATACTTGTTATGTATACATGTTTTGTACTGAGTTACGTGAAAAAATTTGGTAGCTACTTTTGTATTGTAGCATTTGTGTACATTTGGGAACGAATGTGTAGAATTGTATTTCTTGATATATGGAAATATATGTTTATACACAAATGTGATTCTGAGGTGTTACAAATTTCTACTTTGAAGAATCAGAACCTCAAAATGCAGCAATAAAATACCAAGAACTTAATAAGAGAAATCAACTGATATTATAATTTCCATAACAAAATCGCTAGTAAGAATGATTTCCATCCATAGAATCCAATTTAACTCCTTTCTTACGATCTATGATGAACCCTAGATTTAAGAAATACAGAGATGGAGAAGAAGAAGAGTATCATTTACCTGAAGAAGACGAATTTATCCGCTTGATTTCTCTCCCCATCACCCATTTTCTTCAAACAGTACCCTTCTTCTTCATTCCTCCCAAAACACGCATACACGCCTATGGCACCGATCAAAATTTGGCTGAAACGAGAGTGTTCCTTCTCATTTACTCCCTTATTTACAACCTCAGTCCCTGAAAAATGAAAAGTTTACAAATTCCGCCCTTAACTCTTTATAAAGATAATATAAACTGAGAGAAGGTTATTACAATATGGATTTCTAGCATAAAAAGTGGTATGATCTGCTTATGGTTGAATACCAGTGGCCTTTTGGCTTTGGATGTCTACTTTACACTCTGTCAAATACGTAATTCCGAAGTCTACCTTGTTGGTAGTTCTTTTAAAGACAATATATGGCATACATTTGTTGAAGTTGGCGATAAGTTATGTATTAAACAGACGATGAAAAACTACGATTGATGTTAAATTATTGGTGAGAAACTATATAAAAATTAGTGTTAAATTTATATAAATACAAAAAGAGCGGAATGTAAGATTTTATTGTAAACCGAGAATGAAAACTAATATAATTACTCATTAAAAAAACAAAATTAATGTTCGAACAAAATAGAAAACTACAATCATATGTAATCAACCACAAGGGTGGTGTCTGATTGGTTTGAGCTTGGCTTCAAAGGTCAAAAGTACCATGAGGTCCCAGATTCAAATCCAAGGAGGAATAAAAATCCCCTTGTGGCCACGAGGGTTCAAATGCGGTGACTCCGGGCTATCTGCAAAGCAGGTAGTCTCCTGGGATTAGTCGGCTCGCATAGCGGGTTGGATACGCAGGTTAATAAAAAAAATCATGTGTAATCAATACATATTTGCAATTAAATGGCTAAATATGCTAATTTTTTTTTATTCTGACTTTTTATTTTTTGAAAACACGATCCTCTAGAGACAAATTCCAGTATGTTGAAATTATTAGACTGATCTATCAAGTCAACCCAGATATACCGCTCTTCAAAAATTTAACTTATCTTTATACTATACACAAGAAAACAAGAAGATATAAAAGAATCAAATACTAGGTAACGTTTGACAACAATAAACTACGTTGAAACTTTGGGAAGTTGGAAATGGGACCCGTCTTAATTCCCTCATTTATCTGTACTATATTATAACGAATTTGATAAAAGCTCTTAAAAATTATTATTTATGCATGGAGTACTATTTATTTATACATATTACTTAAAATTCAAGATTACAAGTAATTGTGCTTACAACTTATTAAAGATTCATATTTGAATTCATGTAATTAACTGGAGATAAATATAATCAAATAGATGATAAACCTCTCATTTTAAATATAAAAAATCTAAAATATAATCAGGATAATTATTGAGTTCTAATAAAATACTTAATTATTATCTTTATAAAAAATTATATTATTAAACCAAAAATGGAAAAAATAAATTAAAGAAATATACAGAAAATTAGAAATTATAAATAGTTAGTTTGGTATTAATCTCAATATCTTTTTTCAATTTTTTATGATATCTTCATATTATATTTTATTCAAAAATGAACACATTATCGCTTTCTCAAAATCACATAAAACTGTATTATAACACCGACTGAGACAAAAAAAATGAAACATTAAAATCAAAATGTATCTTGTTGTATTGTGCAAGTAACTAATAAATTTATACATATATGCTTATTGCTTAAGACTTGGGATCATGTGAGACCACGAGTTTTTCGTGAGACTCGTAAAACCAATTCTCAACATTTGGATTAAATCTACAATCTGAACATTCATAATCACAAAATTGCCACGAGACTTCTCAATAATCACAAAATTGTCACCGTGCAATTTTAGATCATTAGATCATTATCTTATAAAATTGATCAATGAACATAAATTGGTCTTACGAGTCTCACGAAAAACTCTTGGTCTCACGTGAACCCAACCCTATTGCTTAATGTTATATTATTTTTTTGGTTATATGAAGATAGAAAAGCAAATTGTGTGATAAAAATATGAATTTTTTATTTGGTATATGATATAATTTGAATTCGATAGATTTATATGTTTTTAAATACATGTATAATAAACAAGAAAGTTGACTTTAATAAGTCAATATATATATATATATATATATATATATATATATATATATATATAAAAGAAGAAGTATGAGTAGTTGATCCCTACATATATATGGTCGTTGCTTTTAGATATTAATTGGTGCTTATTCTACAAGTATTCTTTAATTATACGACATATTATTTTTATAAGTAAACAAAAAGACAAACAATATAATGTCCGACCCTACCTATAAAATTATATAATATACATATATATACATATATATATACATACATACATACATACATACATACATACATACATACATACATACATACATACATACATATAGGGTATATTTCAAATGCAACCATGTTTATTTGTACAATCAATACAACCCAATTAATTGAGATATTTATGGAAAGGATGAGAGTTCATTTATTATAATTTGAATATTAATGAAAAATGAATAGAGTTCATTAATTGTGATCAATATCTTATATTAGGAAACAATCAAAACTTCTATTAAATAATATATTCATCAAATTAAATGAACGATTGAGATTGAGTTGTGTTGGTTGTACAAATGTAAATGATTGAATAATAACTTACCCCCCCCTCTCTCTCTCTCTCTATATATATATATATATATATATATATTAAAAACCAATTTTTCATTGTAAACGAAGAGCAAATCCTGACTATTTATGAAAATTAAGAAATTAATCAATAGTTAAAACATAAAATGGTTGATTAATGAGTGATTAGGGGTACAAATTGAATTAACTTCAAACTTGAAATCACATGCCTATATTTTCATTTTTAATTATTTTTTTTTACCCATCAAACAAATTATTTGTGCTTTCATAAAAAAAATTAGTAATTTTTTAATATAATTTGTTTGATTAAAATATTAGTAATAACAATAAACTTGAAAACCAGTAAATCATGTACTATTTCACATAATCTTTTTTTTAATTTACAACTTGAGTTTAATGTAATAATTAACATATATTTGTTTCACAATGTGAATATTTTTTATGTGTTTGTGAAACAAAAAATTATAAATAATTTTTCATCGTGAAACACATATATATGAAACAATCACATTGTGAAAAAGATGTATGTTAACCAACATATTAATTTCTAGACTTAGATGGAAAAAAATCATGTAAAACAATACATTATGATAATGGTTCTTATAGTTATAACAATATATAATGTTCTCAAATGATCAAGTCCCTTATATGTGTGTGTGTGTGTGTGTATGGTTGGGTTATGGTGAGGATAGTTAAGCTAAGAAGCGTAATAAAATATCTCTACACTTGGATGCACATTAGGATGAGATGCACCGAACCAATCATGTGATCAAGTCGTATTCATGGATGAGTTTGAGACTAAGGGTGATCAACAGTACATATCTCTTCTTACTTTTCACACCTTAACTCTCATTCTTATACAATCGTTCACATACATACATACATACATACATACATACATACATACATACATACATACATACATACATACATACATACATACATACATACATACACACACACTATATATATATATATATATATATATATATATATATATTGGGGTTTAATCATTTGAGAACTTCAAAATATGTAAGATCCGTGAGATTCATCCTAAGCCATTAATTTAAAATAATTAATTCTATTAATTAATGAGATAATTAAGAAGATAATAGAGTGGTGTCTGATTGGTTTGAGTTTGGAGGTCCTAGGTTCAAATCCAAAGAGCAATAAAAATCCCTTTGTGGCTACGGAGGTTCAAATACGATTACTTCAGGCTATCTGCAAAGCAGGTGGTCGTCCTGAGATTAGTCGGCTCGCATATGCGGATTGGATATCCAAGTTAATAAAAAAAATTATCTTTATTTATTAAATCAACGTAATCTAGTATATATTCATCCTAAGTCACTATAGTCTTAAAAGTCTTAAAAACAACTCATAATACATTAAGAACTACTACTTTATGCATTTAGTCTTAAAATCTTCTAATCTACCAATTAAAATAACATATAATACATGTTACCAATGCACATTATTATCTTTTCTTTTTATGTTCCCAAGATACTTTTAACATATTTCACTCATGATTTCACCTTATCATACCTCTATGTCTTCTCCCCATTCCCTCAATGTGAGATTCAAATTGATATTCACTATCAATTAATAAAAGTTCTCTCATTTATTTGCTCTGGAACTTTCGGTCTCACTCTCGATCTCTTGATTTTTTGCTCTTGGTGTAAATCAAACGCATTTGTGGAGTCGTTTAAATATGTTAAATTTTAAATATATTGGATTTTAAACTGTCATATAATTTTTTTCATCGATAGACTGTAATTGGAACCATAACTCTTATATATTCAAATTGTATTAATATGTAAAGACCAAGTGTAACTTATATCATCGTTAAATCTTCTCTAATAAAACCAGTGAAACTTCAAAATTGTTAAAATTCACGGCTCTCACCGCATTGCACGGATACACAATTAATATATATATATATATATATATATTAAAATAATAAAATTAATAAAAAAAAGGAGAGGGTGGTCCATCAAGTATACTGGTGATTTTACTTGGAAATCAAGCAACCTTGTTCTTCATGGCAAAAGTATCATCATCATCAGTACTACTCCACAACAAAAACGCATGTGACCTCTTTTTTTTCTTTTTTCTTTAATTAAATATTCATATAATTACAAATTTATATCTATAAATTAATCCTCATTTTATATTTCATTAGAAAAAGAATTACAATATATTTTTACTTTTACATCAATTTACTTAATCAAATATTATTTATTATAACAACAAAATTATTTAAAAAAAACAAAAGAATTAACCATAATTAATAAAAGGACAAATTGCATTAAAAATAACGTACTTTAACTTGATTTTTATTTCGAGTAACGTATTTTCAGAATATAAAGCTTTAAATATTTAAGTACTCAGGTAACTGGTTGAAGCATTAACCGGTTTTTCATGCTGATATGGTGATTGATGTGGTATGCAACTCAATATTATTTGCTATTCTACCCAATTTTTCATCTCATCGCTTTAATACTTCAATGGTTATCCGGGTACTTAAATGTTTAAAACTTTATATCTTACGTATCAAAGTGTAAGTTTTAAACGTACGTTACACAAAATAAAAATCAAATTAAAGTACGTTATTTTTTCATGTAATTTATCCTTAATAAAATAGTTGGAGCCATAAATATTAGATTAAAATAGTCAAGAATTTATTTGGTATGTATTTCAGTTTTCATTAATTAATATTCAAGAATTTTAATTAGGTTTTTCTTGGAACCATGGTATCTAATTTTACACGAAAAGACAAAGTAAAATATTTTAATTATTTACAATATACAAAGTAATTTTTTTAATTAACCTGGATATCCAACCCGCTATACAAGCCGACTAATCTCAGGACAACCACCTGTTCTGCAGTTAGCTCGAAGTCACCGCATTTAAACATCTGTGGCCACAAGAAGATTTTTATTCCTCGTTGGATTTAAACCTAGAACCTTCAGTTACTTTTGACCTTTGAAACCAAGCTCAAACCAATCAAACACCACCCTTTTGTTTAATTAATTAATCTTGGTATAAAAAATAAAATTCATTTAAATTGTATAAAATAAAATAAAAAAATGGTATGGCCGTCCCGTAGCTTTTGCTTTAGCGGTCAATACTCTCAAAACCAAACCCCTTTTCTGTGTGCTTAGAGCTTTTCTTATCAACCCAAAATCAAATCCAACAAACATATACATATACATATATATATATATATATACGTATCCTCTCTCTCTCTCTATATATATATATATATGTGTGTGTGTGTGTATGTATAGATATACACACAGAAATACAGTGGGAGTGATATGGAAGTGGGAAGGTAGGTTGCTATGGTTTATGTTTAAATTAGGAAAGAGTTAAAGGTGGTGGTGTGTTTGTATATATATACATGTCTGTACAGTGAACACACCTTTTCCTTTATCTCTCTGGCCTTCAGTTAAAGTTTGAAGGAATTCTGGTGTTTTTCATGGTTAAAGCACAGGTTTTCATCTCTCTCTCTCTCTCTCTCTCTCCCTGGGATAATTAAGACATCTCATTCAGCCACTCCCATATCTCTACCTCCATCTTCTTCATCTTCATAAAGCCAATGAAGAAAAACATTTAATATATGATCGATTCTTTTTGGGTCCATGATCAGATCTTCATCATCAACTTAAACTGGAAATCAAGAATTCAACTGTTTCGATTTCATGGTTGATATGTGTATATGTATATGATCTGAAGATCATGAAGAGTATATAAGTAATGAATTATTCGGTTGATCGAAGAAGAATGAATAATATCAGCAGCTCTGATCTCATTGATGCAAAGCTTGAAGAACATCAACTGTGTGGATCCAAACACTGTCCCGGTTGTGGCCATAGACTCGAAGGAAAACCGGTATGCTTAATCGTTAATCCAAGTGTCTGAATGGATATAATAAGTATTGATTTCTTTAATTCTTTCCAAATATTCTTAGCTTCAACTTAAAGATTTTGACAAATAATCAAGAATCAATTCAGAAGAATCTGTATAAATTTATGCTTCTTCTGGTGTTTTACTTCAATTCCCTTCTATTTAACACCAAAATCCCCATGTCTTATTGGTTCATCTCCATTTTCAGCAACTTCAACCTGCAAGCTATATAAAGATTGAAGATCTTTTATTTATTTTTAATTATTAATTAATTAATTAATCATAATTAATGAATTTCTGGAGTTCATTTGCAGGATTGGGTGGGTCTACCAGCAGGAGTGAAATTTGATCCAACGGACCAAGAACTGATTGAACATCTTGAAGCTAAAGTTGAAGCCAAGAACTTCAAATCCCATCCGTTGATTGATGAATTCATTCCTACAATTGAAGGTGAAGATGGGATTTGTTACACACATCCAGAAAAGCTTCCAGGTGATCACACTTTAATTCCGTAGCGTTTTCTCAATCGCCCGGCAATTAACCGTCCTCAAACGGACCCATCGGTGGTGACATATCGCGTCGAAAACGATCCCATGACGGTGTCGTTTTTCTTAACAAATCTGATTGATTTATTGTACTGTGTTTTTTGTTTACTTTGTTTAAAGAAACAAGAAAACATGAATTGTTGTGTCCCACAATTCAAGAGTTAGGTTTTACTATGAATGCACCCTCTTTCTTGGCTTTAAGAAAGAAAATACTTCATGTGTTTTTCAAATTTAGGGTTTCTTTGTTTTGTTACACCTACATAACCTACCTTTGATTTTCGATTTTCGGTTTTCGGTTTTTGATTTTCTAATCATCGTACTTGTTTTTTTAGCAGAACGAAAAGAATCAGTGTCTCCATCATACGTCGATTTTTTCTTTTTCTGTAATTTAATAAATACAGTGATTAATTAATTAGTAAAACGCGCATAAAATCAGTGATTTTATAAATTTCATTGGTGATGATTTCAGGAGTTACGAGAGACGGATTGAGTAGACACTTCTTCCATCGGCCATCGAAAGCTTACACCACCGGGACAAGAAAAAGAAGAAAGATCCAAACCGAATGCGACCTACAAGGAGGCGAGACTCGATGGCACAAAACAGGCAAAACGCGACCCGTTATGGTTAACGGAAAGCAAAAGGGGTGCAAGAAAATCTTGGTACTCTACACAAACTTTGGGAAGAACCGAAAACCCGAAAAGACCAATTGGGTGATGCATCAGTACCACCTCGGACAACATGAGGAGGAGCGCGAGGGTGAGCTTGTGGTGTCGAAAATATTTTATCAGACTCAACCAAGGCAGTGTAATTGGTCTGAAAGGGCGAGCAACAACAACGTTTTGTCGAATGTGATCCCCATCGAGGGGGCGAATAATGAAACGAACAGAAGAGAGAGCAGAAGCGGAAGTGGGAGTTGTTCTTCTTCTAAAGAAATCAACATAACTGCCACCGCCCCTCCTACTCATAATAACATGGATGAACTCTCTGCGGTTAGTGTTGGTGCAGTTATGTCGAGTTATAATCCCATGGATCAAATGCATCATCTGAAAGGCGTCGATCATTTTAGCTTTGTTCCGTTTCGGAAAAGCTTCGATGAGGTATGTTTTTTCCCTTTAATTTGCAACAATTTCATCATTTCATTTTACTGATAGATTTTCTTTGTAAAATAATGAAATTTTCTCAAAATTCCTTCCATCTCCTTTTGGGAATATCAGATTGCTTTATATTATATTAACAAGATGACATGATACAATTATATGACGTATTTGTCATCTTTTAACACATTTTTCTGTTAACTACTGGTATGATGCATCATTATCAGTCAAATATGTTGTAACCGAATAAATCAACTTGATTTCATCCTTCTGCTATCATATTTTATATATCAACAAAATAACATGATACAATTATTATATTTATTATTTGAGGCACGTTCAAAAGAGAATACTGAAAAAAGGGTAACAAAACAGTTTGAAAGTTAACCCATCTGAACCATTCGTTTATTTTAATCAAAAGGCTGTGAAATTAATAACAGGGAACAATTTATATCTGTCAAAACTAAATCCAGCGTTATAATAACGATTACATTCAAAATCTTGCTTAATTTATTTTCTAAATCCATCCATTGATATAAATACCTAAATTGGTCTCTTGAATTTATGTCCCTTTTTGTTATTATTTATTATTTAATTAGATATGGGCATGAAATGAGGGATAGAATTAGTTGAGTGCAAGGTTAAGGGATGAACTCAAAATGGTTTGAAGGTTGCTTTTCTTGTATACTTTGCTTGTACCATCAGCAAACTCATTCTTGATTGTAACTTCCATCCCTATAGTACTTTGTGCATCAACTTTTGTACATAGCTACTTCTCTCTCTCTCTCTCTATATATATATAAAGAGAGAGAAAGAGAGAGAGCATATAACAGGGTATTTTTCAATAAAAATGCTAAATGTCGTGAGAATGGAAGATTAAAAAAAGTATATATGTGAATCATGGAAAAACCCTGAAAAAATCTATTTGAAACTGTATAATATGAACAGATGTTACAGATTATTAATTAATTATGATTCATATATATATATATGAACTTTTTATGAACATATATTCACTTCTTATCTTTTTATTTTCCTATTTGAACCTCCTGTTATATATAAAGAGCATATATACGTAGGGTTGGGTTCTGGTGAGAATGAAAGTTATGGTGAAAAAGATAAGAAGAGATCTGTACTCTTGGATTAATCATAATTGAAGACAGTTATGAGATGCACTAGATCAATTCACTTGAGAAACGTAATTCGTAGGATGGAGGGTGAGATTAAAAGTGATCAACAGTCCAGATATCTTCTTACGCTTCTCATGCTAATTTGTATTCTCACGCAATCTTTTGTCTCTCTCTCTCTCTCTCTCTCTATATATATATATATATATAGTATAAATAAGCGAAGGAGTGAAGATTGAAACAAATTAAGGTATAAGTGTTTGATTGATGCAATATTTGCAGGTGGGAACAACCGGAGGAGAGGCGTCAACGGGAAGGGAGATAGGCATCACGTGCGAGGAGCATGAGCTACAACATCATCACATGGCTCATGAACAAAATCCACATCAGCACCAGATGGCAGCTGGTGGTTACAACGTCAGCAGGCCAACTCATCCTGTATCCAACCTCATCTCACCACCTCCTCCTCCACATCCCCTTCATCACACATCATCCATTATGCTTGATGAAGACTCGTTCCATGTCTCTAGAATCATGGACAATTTTCAGGTATTTTTTTTACTTCTTTTTTTCAATCATAACAGATCGAGTTATTCACTTATATATATATATATATATATATATATATATATATATATATTAAGACCCGTAAGACCAATTCTCAACCCTTGGATTAAATCTACAATTTGAACATTCATAATCACAAAATTGCCACGAGACTTCTCAATGATCACAAAATTGTCACCGTATAACTTTATATCATTAGATCGTTAGTTAGCTTATAAAGTTGATTAATGAACATAAATTGATTTTATAGGTCTCACGAAAAACTCTTGGTTTTACGTGAACCCAAAATATATATATATATATATATATATATATATATATACTGAAAACAAAATTAGAAAAGAGAAAAAAAAAAGACAGGGACTGGGTAAGGTTGCTTTGTTGTAAGGAAAGATGATAACAAGTAATTATATATATTTTCACTTTTCTGCTTCATGTTTTCTTGAAGACAATACATTATCATATTAGATTATTATGTCTTTTTTGTTTTATATATATATATATATATATAGAGGGTTGGATTCATGTGAGACAATGTTGTTTTCGTGAGACACGATTTTTACACTTAAAACTTCATAGCAAAACAATATATATGTATATATATATATATATATATATGAAGGAAAATAGTAATAATGATGTTGTATGATATTAAATAACAGCATCAGCATCAGCAGCAACAGCATCATCATCATAAGATGGGAGGAGGGAGATCAACGTCAGGATTGGAAGAGCTGATAATGGGGTGCACTCCATCATCATCAACCGATATCAAAGAAGTTAGTTTTTCAACACCTTTTTGACTCTGAATTTTATGTTTACTTAAATATTTTAAATTTTAAATTAAAGAGAAAAAAAAACCCTTTAGTTTTTTCCTTTTACCTTTTTCTCTTTTCGTGCTTCTCATTGCCTATATTATTTCTAATTAATTACGGGTTTATTTTTAATATTATTATTTGTTTTATATTATTTATTATATATATAAAGATATATATATATATATGTATATAATAAATGTATATAGATATATATAGTAGGTCTTATTCTTCTTGTTATTCCTTTACCCTTTATAACCTTTGCTTTTTTTCCTTTTGGTAATGTGTTTACGTGTTCTTTTTCCTTTTTATTTATTTATTTTATAACCAAATTATGAAAATATTTTCTTTCAATTCGATGGTAAAATAAGAAAGAAAAAACCATTCAAAAATTTCAAATGTCAACTTTGATTTGGTCCATTTTTTGGTGAACAAACACATGATATTCTATCGTCTGTTTAGAGTTGAGTCCTGGGATTTGACTCGCTTTGGAAAAAAACGTATCAATAGCTTATATGCCAAAATACCCAACAAACTTTAGTTCTTTTAATTATAATATCTTGTGAATTCTCAACTTATTTTATCATATTACACACACACACACACACACACACATATATATATATATATATATATATGGTTGGGTTCACGTGAGACCAAAGGTTTTTCGTGAGACCCGTAAGACCAATTTATGTTCATTGATCAAACTTATAACCTAATGATCTAATGGTCTAAAGTTGCACGGTGACAATTTTGTGATTATTGAGAATTCTCGTGGCGTTTATTAATGTCCAGATTTGACGATTGTAGATCTAATCTAAGGGTTGAGAATTGGTCTTACGGGTCTCACGAAAAACTTTTGGTCTCACATGATCCCAAGTCTATATATATCTATATCTATATATATATATATATATATATATATATATTTTAGTGTGGTGTTGGGGGGAATAGAGGGGGAAGCATGAAAATGAGGCAAAAGATAAGCATTAAATCATGGATGTTTCTATCCAACACCTTCTTTTCCCTCTTTTTGAACAAGAAAACAGACAAAAGTTGGAAGAAACTCAAGCTTATACACACACATGTCCCATAGAAAGAAGTAGTCTATAGCAACACTTATATATATATATATATATATATATATATGTGTGTGTGTGTATATATATATATATATATATATTGAAAGAAAAAAGTTGCAAAACGATATAAGATGACCCAAGAACTTTTGCACTGAATGGCATCCTAGGAGAAAGAGAGACACAGAACCCAATGTGATTAACCTCCATATCATATGATCATCACCACCCTTTAAACACTACATACTTTGAACTCAAAATTTGGATTCATAAATTCAAATCTTGATCATGAAACCCTAATAAATGACTTGATTTATGGTGAATTTTTAAAATGCAGGAATCATCCATCACAAACCAGCATCATCAGCAGGAGGCAGATTGGTTGAAGTACTCCACCTTCTGGCCTGATCATCCTGACACTCAAGATCATCATTGATATAAACAAGAACAAAACACACACAGACACCATCACTGTCATCATCATCATCACCACAAAACCCTGGTTTACAACTTCTTTTTCATGACCAACACAGAAGACCCACCTCCAATTTCTTCTTTTCTCTCTTTTTCTTTTTTACTTTTTTTTCCATTTTCCTACTCTCTCTCTATATCTCACTTTCTCTCTCTAGAACTAGTAGGTCTTTGTTTGCAATTGCAGGCCTTAGATACATATACAAATCAGGGCTCAAAAGAAACTAACTGTACAACAAAACCCCATGTTGGAAAAAGAGAAAAAGAAGCATCCAAAAAGAAGATAAAAGAAATCAAGAAAAGGTTGAGCTCTACTGACACCAAGATAGAAGACCCCCCAAAAAAACCCTTCTTTTCTGCATGAAAATCATCACCACCATCATTACATCACTTCATATGCTTCTTATTATTTTCTTCTTTTTTTAATTTATTTGTTTTTTCAATCTCTTGTATACCCCCATATATATATACATATACATATATATATATATATATATATCTTCTATGGTTTTATATAGAGGACATTGAACATGAATAGAATTTGTGCATAATATTATTGAAATATTGGTTTCATTTTCTGGTTAATTTAATTGTGTTTTCAAATATTTTTTACTTATATTTCCCTGTATACAACAGACGATATTATGTTCGATTCTTCAAATCTTTATGTTCCTTCATTATATATTCGCATTTTTTTTATTAATTATTATTAGATGAATGTGATAATAAATTCAATATTATTTGGTAATTGGAGTTATAATTATTATTACATGAATGTAATAACAAATTCAATATTATTTGGTAATTGGAGTTTAGTGAACACTAGATATTTATGTTTGGTGGAGTTTTTTTAAGTATATAATATTTATATATAGTAAATGCAACAAATAAACCCACACACTCTTCTTATTTTTGGTGAGGTTTGAACCTCTAACCTCCTAGGAGGCCAAAGACTATGATACCGCTAAACCAAAAACCTTTTGGTATGTTGGTGAAGTTGAGAACAAATTCGTACCCATTTGATCATATATATATATATATATATATATATATGAATTTGAATTTACTCTATATAGATTGTATTATGAATTTTTTTAAATATTGATATATAATGTAGTGTATATAAGTAATAATTGTAATTCTAAGAATTACTAAAAAAGCAAAGGAAATACTCTTAATTTGTTCAATATATTTTTCGTATATATGCAAATATATTATTTTTGACAATAAGTAGTTGTATATTAATGCAATTCAACCGCATGTAAAATTTTATAGTGATTCTCAGCCTGCTTGTCTATCTTTCCCTGTGTTTCCCAGTCTATATAGGTCAAATCTCGTCTGCTAACCAAACCAAAGAGCCAATACACCAACAACCAAAGAACGGTAGTGGGTGGTCTGTTCAATAGAAAGCAACATCGGAATGTAGCAGAATGAACAGGGCCGGTCCTAAGATTTTTGATGTCCTGTGCGAAAATAAAAAAAAAATGCCCATAACCCTATTTTTTTTAAGCCAATGTAACATGCTATTTTTTAAAGAACTTAAAACCTATTCAAGCTGAGTGTCTTATCCTCATGTTGATTTTTATTAATTATAATAAAAAAAAATACAATGGGGGGTACATAAAAATGAAAACCCCGAATATAGAATATAGAATGGGAAAATGATAAATTCTGGATTAAGATCGTGCTTCTTTCTTTTCCAGTTTTCCCTTTTCCAAATTGAAATTAGCAAAATAGAAATTTTATTTCAATATATAAGACTTAAAAGGCAAGGAAAACTATAATTAGTTTTTAACTAAAATAATAAATTACATCCAAATTACTATCATAGTAAGCGAAAAGTAAAAGTCAAAAATTACAGGTCTAAAGACTAAAGGCTAATGGCCTATCTGTTAGCAGCTTAATAAACTTAATGGAACTAACAGCTTATTCGCTCAATTATGCATGAATGTTTCGTAGTGGCTTAATGATATAGAAAACAACTTATCTAGTAAGCTTCTAGGGGGAACTTTATATAGAAAGTCAAGTTTTTTTTTCCAAACATGTCCCTTCCAACTAAAAAACACTCCTTACATTTTCGAAAAAACTCTATCAAACAAAAACTTTTCCAACTTATACAAACATATTAATTCATACAGACAACTTTATCCATATAGAACTTAATAGAAAATCAATCAAATGACCCCTAAACCTAATGCAGTAATTTCAAACCTCAAAGTAAACAAAAGTCAAAAGAACAATAATAAATTGTAAAATTCATAATTTATGTTACTGTGCATTGCAAAGAACAAGTGCCCAATAATTAAGACAATATCACAATATGTTGTTAATGTTGTGCAGTGTGCTCCAGCTATGTTGATACAATGATGTGCTCATATACATTGAAAATTTCAATTCTCAGATATTTCAATATGCAAGAGGAAGACTCATTATCAAAATGACAAAAGCTCATTCGCCTTAACATAGTAGGTCAGTGACACATACGACCACATGACCCAACTTTATAATAATCAGTTAGAAATTTAGATTTTTTTGCAAAAAGATTTGAAGATTCATAAATCATAATATGATTCACACAGCAACTCGGTAAGTTCAATCAACAGTAGAAATCAGTCATTCGAGATTTCCATCTTTGATTTCTTGAATCTGACTTCATGACGGTTAATTGGCTGGAAAGAGAACTCCATGCCTTGAAAATCGAAATAGTCGAACGTTGGAGAACAGTAGAAATTAGATTGAGTTGTTGGAATGATGGCTTTAACTGGTTCACGATTTGCATTCGATATTCATCACTACTAGGCCTTGGGCCCGTTTTTATAGTTAAAGCTCAATTGTCCAATTCCCAAATTATTAGACCTAAAACTAGTAACAGATGACAACTTGATGCCCCTTTAGACTTTGATGCCCTATTTGGCCGCACGGGCTGCACGTGGCCAGGGCCGGCCCTGAGAATGAAGTATTGCGAATGCAGTACTCTCAGCTACAAAAACTCAATTTGAATTGGATATTCATTTTCTGAGACTGAGAAATTTATTAGATACGAAAATATAAAATTCCTAGAGTATTATGTCGTATTAGGAGGGATCAAAACGTAATTAAGTTGGTTATTGATTAGTCTTATTTAGTTTAAACACACGTAAAGCTTATATTATACATAGAGTTATTTACTTATAAACTTGAAATTTAATAAATTATTTATTAATAAACAACATCGAATACTTAAAAGGTTGTTTTTAAAACTTTTTAACCGAATTTGTTTAAAAAAAAATATAGATAACTAGATCTAGTCATGGAGGTCATATATATAACTTGCATACATTCATATATAGGGAATGTTTATATGTACTGAATTATTGGAAAATATCGTTTGAAAATGCACAAATGAATCCATATGAATAAATTATAATGTGAGTTTATATAAAATTTTCTAATGATTCACATATGAATCTTCTTTTCGCACCTTCTTACTATATTTAGCCTTTTCATATGAACCTCCACAACATATATATATATATATATATATATATATATATGTATATAGGTGGATGTTCAAACGAGAACACCTCCATTTTACGAGAACGCGAGAATAATACGCGTGAGGGGACCCTGTGATGTGCGGACGACGTGTTATATGACTTAGGTTGTGCCAAAGGTTGTCTGTGCCTATCATTTAGCATCAAATGTGATGGTCTTGATAGATTATAATATCATATCAACAAGAACCTTATCACATGTGATAATACTTGTGAGATGGCTTAGTGATGTAAGGGAGATTTGGCCCGCAACTAAGATTGCAACGAAAATCGCCTGCGTATCTGATTTAGTATCACATGTGTATCATATGTGATGAAATAATAGTATCACATGTGATTGTCAATAGTAAAAAGGTGTTTACGCATTCTCATAAAATGAAAGTGTTCTCGTTTGAACCTTTCCCTATGTATATATATATATATATATATATATATATATATGTATATGTATGTATGTATATGTATATGGTCTAGAGGGCATACCCAAAGACTTTTGCCGTTATAGATTGTTTCTCGATGTTACCTTTTACTTTGATTGTTTCTCGATGTTACCTTTTACTTTTATACAAGTTTTCAAGTATAAATCGAATCACAACTTATACGAAGCAATGTCAAAATCAAGCGTAATTTCACTAGTGAAGGTAAAACTCGAACTTGATCAATCTATCGACCTAAACGATCGTCGAGCTAAATACCAACATTTAAAGTAATTAAGTTCGGGTTGAATTCGGGTCAAAATCTCTAAACCTCAAATTCCATGGTGGAAAGATAAAAAGCTGGAATTTGTCATATCGAATAAAGGGACACAGATATGAACGTGCATGTTATATATATAGCCTTTGCTTTCCAAGTGACATGCATGTATATATATATATATATATGCAAAGCTGAATTTAGAGGCCACCTTCATTATACTAATTGCTTTTTCACTTTAATTTCAAATTATATGAACATATCAACAAAAACAAGTTGTTGCAACCAAATCTAGAACACAATTAATTCCTTATGTTATTTTAAAAATCTTGAAGATTTGGAAAAAAACTGCTTCAATAGCTATGTCAAACTCTCCTTTAAAACAGAATAATAATGAGAGAGAACAGATAAATCTCTAAATCTGTAAAAAGAAAATATAACATACACATTGTAAATGCTATAATTGGGTTGGGTTCATGTGAGACAAAGGGTTTTTCGTGAGACCCGTAAGACCAATTTATGTTCATTGATCAACTTTATAAGTTAATGATCTAATGCTCTAAAGTTGCACGGTGCCAATTTTGTGATTATTGAGAAGTCTCGTGACGTTTATGAATGTTCAGATTGTCATATTGTAGATCTAATCCAAGAGTTGAGAATTGGTCTTACGGATCTCACGAAAAACTCTGGGTCTCACATGATCCTAAGTCTGCTATAATTAATTATCTTATAAAATACAATTCATTATCTTATAGAAATACATTTTAAACTATTTCGTCACATAATTTTGATTTGGCACAAGTTAAATAAAAAATAATTTATTACAAATTAATAAAAAAATCTGTATTGTCAGCTTAAATGACGATTAAAAGCAAAATTATCAGTATCTTGTCATGATTATTAATATGTAAAACAGATAAATTTGTTTAAAGGAACTTACTCAGAGAGAAAATTGTTGTATTTTAGGGGGTGTTTGGGATTGCTTATAAAAACAACTTATTTACTTCTTCCATTGATAATAAGCACTTTTGAGTGTTTGGATAAACAACTTATACTGGTGCCAAACCGGTAATAAAGAGTTTTTTGAAGAAGTTAAACTCTTCTAACTTATAATAAGTTGATAAGCATTTTTGTAGAAAAACATAATTAATTTCAAATAAGCAATCCCAAACACCTCCTTAATTAATGGGTCGAGAAAAACATTGGATCTGTCAGAGCAATCAATATCTCATTTCTACGAATACTTGCTCGTTCCGAGTGTAAATGCTACATGTATTTGCAAATATATATGTTAATAAACATATAACAAAAATCTGAAGTCTGAAGTCTGGTTTCAAATCAGATATAAAAATGTTATCAAAACCAGTAGATTTTAAAAGAAAATCAAGAAAAATAACAAACAAAAATCATGAAATGTTGTTTAATTTAAAAAGTTGGCATTCAATTCTTGACACTTTTATAGAAGATTTTGGATGCCTTTACAAAAGGAGGGGAAGAGGAGAAATTGTACAAGTAAAGAAGCACAAGGTACACACACTTTATTGCATACACACAGTGAGTGTGTATGTGTGTGTTTTTTGGTAAGATTCGGTCCATAAAGAAGTTGCAGAGAGAATAGGAATATCACAACATGCAATGCATGGCTACATTTTTATGCCTTCTATTGATCCATTTCTACCCTCTTACTTTTCATTTTTTTACAATAAACCCCTTGAGGTTTTAAGATGATAACCTTTACCCCCTGATCACTTTTTTAGAACACTTTTTCTTTTGGGTCGGTTGAGGGGGGGTTGTCTAGTTGGAAGGATAAAGAGCAACATGCTAATCAGTATGTGAAGGTAAGATGCTTAATGATATTTGAATCAGATGTTTGAGACACTGAAATCGTGAAGAACGGGAAAAAAGCAGATCCCAATGACTTTTCCAAGAAGACTAGAAACAGTAGATTGAACTGGATATATATATATATATAGAGAGAGAGAGAGAGAGATAAAATGTTTAAAGTCTGAAACCATGATAAGCAGATAAATCTTATTACAACCACTAGCTTGTGGCAGACCCAAAGTTCAGTATAGTAAGCAACAAAACTTGTCTGTGCCGTCCACAATAAACTCTCGTAAGGATCATTTGCAACCAAAGAAACAATATGTAAGACTGGTTTATCAGTAGAAGATAAATATGAATACTTTCGTTTTCTCAAAATTTTAACTCGGTTTTATCTCTGATTCTCTTTTCACTTTTTGTTTATTTTCTTGTTGGATGTGGATTTGACGGCTGATTGACCCCCCCTCTCCCCGGTTATTGTAATTCCAAGCTATATGAGATTCATGGTTGTTTGTTTACCTCTTAATAGTTTTATTAAGAGGTTATATTTGAATCGTTAAGAACTGAATTTTTAATATTCTAAAGCCATTTGCATGATTTTGTATCTTAGGTCTCCCTAAACCCTTTAAGCACACTAATTTCATTATGAACAATTACCAAACAACCATATTTTATTTTCCACTATATCATAAGAATCTTTTAATCATTGTGACCACTTAATCATCTTGCAACAAAACATTCACCAATTGTCAGACAGCTTCTTAGCATTGTGTAAAAGTTGTTCAGCAAATGCATGTAAAGGAAGTATTTGAAAATTCTCAAACTTGATGGGTGTAAAGTGTAATTTTCAGAACCATAAGGCCTGTTTTGGCAAAGTTTCTAAGAATATATACTCAAAACAAAACACCTCTTTTTCACTTTTAGTCCGAGGGAAGTGGGGTTTGGTCGGAAGGTTTATGGATGTTAAGTAATGAGAATAGTAATAAATAATAATTTAATGGTATAATATTACGATAAAGTTGATTAACAGCAACTCCAATTGGTATCATATAGAACTCGCTTTTAAATACGCTACTGTGAAAGGGTATTTTTTGGTTCCCTCAGCAGCTGAAGTTAGCAGTAGGGGTGTTCGCGGTCCGGTTTAGTCGGTTTAACCTCTCAGACCACAAACCAAACCGTAATGGCGGTTTATAAAATTTTCAAACCGAGCGGTTTGACATCAAATGTTCAGACCAGTCAAACCAGACCATGAAAAGACGGTCTGGTCTGACCGGTTTAAGCGGTTTGGGCCTTTGATGGACTTTAAATGTTAAACTAAAAAAAACATATATAATTTATGATTTTAGATTAAATATCCATTTTGATCATGTTAGATGTTAGACTTTATGTTGGGCTTAGAGATATATTTGAACTATAGTCCATAAGTTAAAAAAGTTGGACTTGCTAATATTAAAATAAATAATTAAATTATATATATATATATATATGGCGGTCGGTTTGGTCCAAACCGCCCAAAAAATGTTCCAAACCGCAGACCGGACCGAACCGCCCGGTTTTACTATTTTTCCAAACCAAACCGCCAAAAACGGTCCGATTTGACTTGGTTCGGCCGGTTTGAGCGGTCCAACGGTTTTTTGAACACCCCTAGTTAGCAGAGAGGGTTTAGGATCAAACAAAAGACATGTCTTGTATTTATATGAAACCACCCACAACTGGAATAATATAGTTCAACAAAATGTAAAAATTTAACTGTAAATCGAAAATAGAATTATTTTAAATTTGTTTTTTTAATGATTTTATGTGTTTTTGAAAAGGGCAAATTGCATGAAAAAGTAACGTAGTTTAACTTGATTCCTATTCTGGGTAACGTACTTTAAAAACTTTCATTGTGGTACCTAAGATGTAAAGTTTTAAACATTTAAGTACCGGGTAACTGGTTGAGGACTAATTTTAGATTAAAAAAAAACTAATTTTGGATTAAAAAAATCCATGTCACTAACCACGTCAGCAAATAATACTGAGTTGGATACGACATCACTCGTCACATCAATATGATAACCGGTTAATGTTTCAACTGATTATCCGGATACTTAATTGTTTAAAACTATATATACAGCTTAGGTACCAAAATAAAAGTTTTGAAAGTACATTACCCAAAATAAGAATCAAGTTAAAGTACGTTACTTTTTCGTGCAATTTTTGCCCTTTTAGAAATAAATAAATTATGAGATAAGGTTTCCAACAATCTTGAATATTATGTTGTTTATTTAGTTGATTACGTACTTTTTAGAACATAAATTTTCAAAAGAGAAACAGATTACAAATAAATTGTTCATTATACTTATTTTGTTTTCAGAGCTCTGGTCCGTATCTGACTCCTAATGGTTATAAGGTCACCGTATTTCTTGAACTCTGGGATTACGAGCTTCAAGGATTCAAAAATTACTGTATAACAAAGAATTTTAGATTTAAAAAACCAAATTTGATGAAATGAAATTTTCTTGATCTGGTTATCGACACATCCCTTATAATTTACGGCACATCTATTTGCTGATATATACATACATATATAAATGAAAGATCGTGTCAGAATAGGAGTTAAGATGAGAAACGTAATTAGAATGATGTAGACACTTGATCACTTTCAGTCTCACCCCACCCTATGAATCTCGCTTCTCACGGAAATTGATCTTCAATTAGGATTGATCCAAGTGTGGAGATCTCTTCTTAGCATAACTTTCATTCTCATCAAAACCCAACCCTACATATACAGGGGCTTAACAATTTAGAAAAATTCAAAATTTGTGAGATCTGCAAAATCCATCATGAGCCACTAATTTAAGATAATATTATTAATTAAAAAGATAATTATCGTTATTTATTAAATAAAAATTAAGGTATTTTTTTTGGAAATTCCACACATATTTCCTTCTCTCTCTCTTCTCTCCTATCTCAGTACTAACATACACACACGTACAATTAAATGTGCACACAAGGTGAACACAATATAGACAATCTTAACGAATTTTTTACTAGGATGTTCACAATATGTTTACAAGGTTCACATGGTGTTTACAGGTGGTAAATATAGATTTAGTTGGTGTTCACAATATGTTCATAAGATATACCAGATCTTGTAGATTTAGAGTGTCACTGTAGAACTCCCTATCACCTATGGACTGAGTCATCATTGATCCATCGCTGATAGTCCATGGGCCAAAAGGTCATGGTCAATCCCTCGCTAATCCGATGGATGGATTTTGTGGTTAGTCCGTCGTTAATTAGCGATGGATTGATTCGGTAGCTATTAGTCGTCCCTAATACCAAGTTTTCTAGTAGTGTATGTTCACAAACTGTAACAGTATTTTTTATGTGCATATTCAATTATGTATATGTACGTGCATGTTATAGATAGAGAAAAGAGGAGAGGAGATACGGGAGAAAAGTAAGGAAAGAGGGGGGGGGAGGTTTTTAATCAATATTAGATTTTATTTTTCAACTAATTTTTTGTGATATAAATTGTTCTCGCAGATCTCATAAATTAGAAAGTTCTCAAAAGAATGTTCATATATGTGTATATTATAGGGTTGGGTTCCGGTTAGAAAGAGAGTTAAAGTGAGAAATGTAAGAAGGGATCTCTACCATTGGATGCACATTAGGATGAGATGTATCGAGATGCACCAGATCGATCTTCGTATCAAGCGCGATTCATGAGTGAGTTTGAGATTAAAGGTGATCAAGAGTCCAAATCCCTTCTTACGTTTTTTATTTTAACTCTCCTTCTCACACAATTCTTCACGTGTGTGTGTGTGTATATATATATATATATATATGTGTGTGTGTGTGTATGCGAAAGATTATATGAGAAGAGTAGTTATGGTAAGAAGTGTTAGAAGGTATATGTACCTTTGATCACTTTTAATCTCATGTTCACCCATGAATATCGCTTTAGAAGAGAATTGATCTGGTTCATCTCGGTGCACCTCATTAGTGTTGGCATTCAATTAAGATTGATCCGGATAGAGATTTATTCTTACGTTTCTCACCATAACTTTCCTTTTCACTGGAACGGTGGAACACAACCCTATATATATATATATATATATGTGTGTGTGTGTGTGTGTGTGTGTGTATGTATGTGTGTGTGTGTGTGTGTCTGTGTGTGTATACTAGGTCTGATCCCGTGTATTACACGGGGTATTTTGAATGAGAAAAATGAGTTGAGACTTTTCCTCAGGTCTAAAAGAAAACTCTGCACATTAACTTTGAAACACAAGAATTCAGAGTTCTATTGTTAGGCTGGAACATAACTCTGGACTTAACTTTGAATAAAAGGAATTCAGTGTTGTCTTCTAAGTCTAGAAAGTATCTATGAGCATAACTCTAAATCACAAGAATTTTGACTTCTTATAACTCAGAAACGTAACTCTGAACTTCAACTCTGAAGAGGAGTTTAGAGTTTTTTTTTTTTTTTTTGAAGTATATAATATTTATATACGGCAAATAGAACAAATAAACTCACACACCCTCCTCACCTTTGGTGAGGTTTGAACCCTTGACCTCCTAGAAGGTCAAGGACTCACATACCGCTAGGCCCTTTGGTTAGAAGAGTTTAGAGTTGTATTCTAAATCTGGGAATAAACTATAAAACTAAGTTTAAAACTGAACAATTCAGAGTTATGTTGTAAGTCTGAATAACAAATATCTGATGACTTCATGTTGATGATTTGTATCATTAATGTCATTTAAGTGTAATGGGATTAATTTGTTGACCAATGTAATCATGATAAATATCGAACAAGTAAGGAATGTGCTAAGTGCACACTTGTTTGAGTTTATTTTGATTTAGGGGCGAAGCCCCTAAATGACGGGGGTCTGGGGGAAACGCTCCCGGTGGTGGGGTCCAGGTCAGTTTGGAATTTTTTTTTTCCCGAGTAGTATTGCTTTGTGAAAAATGCTTCAAAAATCTGAATTTGAAATTTTAAACCCGGTTTTGATGGCCACTTCAGAGTTAAATTCAAACTTACAGCTCTGAATTTTCCCAGAGTTATGTTGTAAGTCTAGAGGCCACTTCAGATTTACAACTCTGAATTTTCCCAGAGTTATGTTGTAATTCTGGAGGCCACTTCAAAGTTAAATTCAGACTTATAACTTTGATTTTCTCAGACTTTTATACTGGTATGTCTTACAAGTCTGGAAGACAACTCTGAATTTTAATTGAGGAAAATGAGTTCAGACTTATAAGTCTGAGGAATGGAAATCTAGAGATTTTTAATTAGTCTGGGAAATCAGTTACACCACGAAAACTTTTACCCCCTTAATTTTTATACTAAATTATCTTAAAAATAATTAGTATTTAAGTCAAACAAATTATATTAAAAATCGAGCATTTCATTCTCTTTGATTTGACTTCTATCTCGATATAGTTTTATTTTATGTTTTTAACGTTTTTTACTTCAAATAGTATATTTGTGTAATATTCATTATGAATTTTTATGCACGTTCATATATTTACAACAACTCTTTAATATTCATACATAGTATGATATTCATCATGAAATACAACTTACTATCACGTTTATTATGAATAGTTATGTATTTTGAATGAGTATTGAACAAATATTCAGTATTCATATATCACTATACCATTTATCATCAATATACATCTTCATTATAACATTCATCATGAATATACGTTTTCTTTATAACATTTATCATGAATATGTGTGTGTGTGTGTGTGTGTGTTCACGGGTATACAGTAACTCTTTAATATTCATACATCAATACGATACATACTATTCATCATGAATGTTTATATATGTTCATGTGTATATAACAACTTTCCAACATTCATACATCAATATGATATTCGTCCTGAATATATATCTTCACTGTAATATTCTTCATGAATATACATACTATTCATCGTGAATATTTATGTATGATCATATGTATACAATAACTCTATATATTTATATTAGTATGATATTTATCATATATATTAATTTCACTGTATATTCATCATGCATATACCTCTTATTCATCATGAATATACTACAGTTTCAACTCTACATACTTTAGTTTTTTTTTCTTTTTCTTAATCTGGTTCTCGATTGATCTAATCGGACTTCCAATTCATCTCGGTAGATTTCTCGATCCATCTCGATAAAAGTTAAAAGTGGTAGTTTAAGGTTTTACATAAACAAACACATACCAAGTCAATGGGTGGATTCTTGATTAGTCTCAATTGGTGTCGATCGTCCCAATAGGTTGTCGATCGATCTCGATGGGTTCCGATCCCTCTCTATAAAAGATGAAAGTGATGGTTTATGGTTTTACGCACAAACAAATAATAAATCAATTAATAGGTTCTCTATGGAACATAAAGATGGTAGGTTATGGTTTAACGCATACAAACAGATACTAAGTCAATGAATGGATTCTTGACCATTTTCGATCGACTTATCAGTCTCAATATGTTCTCACTCGTCTTGATAGGTGTTGGGTTATGGTGATGAAGTCCCTTATAACGCTGAAGAAAGTGTTGAAAAGGGGATGTCGAGTTACAAACTTATAGTGTCGAGTTGTTATACTCACATGAACGTACATAATATTCATAACGAATATAACACACACACACACACACATATATATATATATATATCATTTCACGTAAAAATGGTTAAAACGAATAAAAAAACTATATCGAGATGGATGTCATATCGAAAAGCATGAAATTCTCAATTTTTTTTTATATAATTTATTTGATTTATATATTAATACTTTTTAAAATAATTGTTTTTAAACTTTTAAGGGCATAATTTTTTTAACTAAAATAATAATAAAAAGTTGAAAAAGGTAGGTGTTGATTGGAATTAAATGTTTTTTTTACTGTCTAACCATTTTAATTAATAATTTTAATTAAAAAATATATTTAAACTTCTCTCTCTCCTCTCCTTTGCCCCCTCTCCCTCTCTATACATATATAGGGCTGTAAACGAACCGAACGTTTAACGAACCGTTCGTGAGTCGTTCGCTTGAAGTTCATTTATGTTCGTATATTTAATAAATGAACGAATATGAACAAAATATTTTTTGTTCGTTTAGTTAAACGAACGAATATGAACAAGGGTTTCGTTTGTTCATTTATGTTCATGAACGTTCGTTCATTTACCGTTCACTTACGTTCGTTCGTTTACGTTCGTTTATATATTAAATTTAATATATAATCTTTTATTTATTTACTTTGAAATCAAATAATATTTATTTATGTTCGTTTAACCAGTTCGTTTAGCCCGTTCGTTTATGTTCGTCCGTTTAGCATGTTAATGAACACGAACACACCTGATTTCTAAAAGAATTAACACGAACACAAAGATTTTTGTTTGTTTAACGTTCGTGTTTGTTCGTTTGTTCGGTTAAGTTGAACGAACGAACATGAACAAGCCTCTGTTCATGTTTTCTAATTTCGATTTATTCTATCCATAATGATATTGAATTTGTAATTGTTAAAGAATTTTCGATTGTAAAGATTTCGATATCGTCCGAGTAATATGGATAAACCTATTGGAAAACAGATCGACAACAATGAGAATGAAAAGGTTAAAATCGTCTACGACTACAAGCGGAATTCGAATTCATATGTAATTGTTAAAGAATTGTCCACAAGTGTTCATATTGTGTTCATATGTACACTAGCTGCATATCTCAACATTGGTTTGCTCCTGAATGTGTTCATAATGAATGAACTATTATTCTCAAATTGTTCATATTGTGTTCATATGTACACTAGCTGCATATCTGAACATTGGCTTGCTCCTGAATGTGTTCATAATGAATGAACTATTGTTCACAATCTGTTCGTATTGTGTTCATACCTATTTTTTTATTTATTTACTTTCTTGTAATAACTATTCTTATTATATTCATATTGTGTTCATAAATACTATACAATCCAAGTTCATATATATATATATATATATATATATATATATCAATTTTTGTTCGTATTTGACACAATGGTTTATATTTATATATATATATATATATGTGTGTGTGTGTGTGTGTGTGTGTGTTCATATGGTTCTTACATTAACAAAAATAAATTAATAAAAATAATGAGATTTTTTGATTTTGTAACTACCAATTAATGAGATGGGAGTTACATAAAAAAAATTACCTAAATACCGTTTTCCCATTTGTACACATATATTTTTTGAAATTGTAAATTTAAAATTTTAATTTTTTATCATGATTAATCATAATCTTTTATTGTAAGAATCAATGGCCAAGATTGGTTAACAAAGTTAATACAAAAATCTTGGTTAGTATTTGAACCAAACTCTCTCTCTTTCTCTCTCTATATATATATATGTTTGTTTATTTATATCAATAGTAAATAAATTATATTAACCAATTTAATTTAATTCAATTATTTTACGTCTATTTCATAAATAATACGATATGGTAATCCCATAAATGGGCCAACGAGAACAATATTTTAGACCCACAATTATTTTAAAATAAAGCCCAATGTAAGAAATGATCCGGCCCATAATCCGAGTAGATCCATTGATTTATCACCTTTCTACAAAGTACAAACTAGAGATGGACAAATCGGCCCGACTCAGGATCGACGGAGGATCGGGATTGGCACTGACTTGAGACCGGCCCACGCCGGAACTGATTGGAACTGTAGTTACAGCCCGGTTATGAAATTCCTGCGAAAACATGGCCCGACCTGGACCAGAACAGTTATGGGTCTGGCCTGATATTTCCAAAAAAAAAAATTACCCTTTTTATAGCCGTTGACCGGTTTTTTTAATTTGCTGACCCTTTTTTTGTCTCGTTGACTCTTTATAAACTATGTATAAGTCATATGGTGTATGGAGGAAGATACCAACTCACCAAGGCAAAAAAAAAAAAGCGCTCACAATTTTCGTTATAATTCATGATTTCAGTTCGTATTGGATTTCGGTTTTTTAACAACTCCTACTTCTCCTCTCTTTCTCTCTTGTGCTATTACTTGCTTATAAGATGGTCGGTGAACATGATGCATCCAACGAGTAAAAGATCTAGATTTGATACCGATTTTGGTGAACTAAATATGTATATGCGTACTAATTTATTTCCTTTTCGAATGTCGAAAATTTTGAAAATATTATTTTATTAAAATGGTAGAAACAAAAGCAACCTCAATTTCCGGTTTTCTACTGCAAACTTACCTCCAAAAGTTCGGCATAGTTTTGGGCCATTTTTCATCGAACGTCATGACATAAAATTTATTAAAGAAACAAATAACAAAAAAGGCGAAGAAGGAAGTTCTGCAAGGAATAGAAACCCAACCAAACCACGGCTGAAAGAAAAGCAAACAAAGAGCCCGCACATTGCCCTACCACGAAGAACAAACCACGACCACTCGTAAGCTAAACAAAACGTAAGTTACAGCAAAAGCCGCCCAAGAAAGAGTCGAAGAAAACCAAGCGACGAAAACAAGTACCCGTCAAGGCCTTGATCCCTATACCAATCCGAGAAAGAATGAAGAACATCTTTGAGCGTTTAAAAACCCATTTGAACAATAATAGTTGAAGTTGGAAAAACGGATCGATTTGGGATATTATAAGTTTGTGAAAAAAAAATTGAACATATTATAACTTTATAAAGGAAAATATTTTCAAGGGAGAACTGGTTAGTTTGTGGTACCCGTGAGATTCAATGTGAACCATTCGTTTGAGATATTTAAGGATATTTCTTAATTAAGTTAAAAGGGTAATATAGTAATTTTATTGGAAGAAAATATTTAAATTAAAATTAGTTACCTAGTATATCAAATACTTAATATACATCGTATTTTAAAGACGTTTGTGAATTCAAATGTATCATAGTGATTAACGTTCACAATATTTCACGTATATCACAATGTATTTTCTTTGTTTTATAAAATATATCATAGTGTGCATTTTCGTTATGTTCATTGTTTTTATAAAGGGTATCACATTGTACATCTTATATGTATATCTGAGTATCACAGTAAATATCTTTTGTAAGTGTCTTGTGTTCACATAAGGTTTATCGAAATAAGGTTCGCCGAATAAGATTCGCCAGAGAGAGGAAAGAGGAGAGATGTAAGAGAATATTTATAAAATAACACAGGGCGAGGGAGGGGTTGGGCCCGACGGTCTATGAGGAGGAAGGTGTGCAATGGGAAAGGGAGGTGACAAGGAGGGGGGGGGGAACGACATGGAACAGAGGTCTGGATGCGTATAAGGCAGTCTAATCGTCTGATCATTTAGAGTTTTATTAGATCATTCAAAATTAAATACTAGTCAAGTTTTCTTGTTTGACAAAAACATGTCCTTGAACGTTCATATACGGATTTTGAAGGTAAATATGAATCAAAGGGTACAACGGTAATTTTACCTATTTTTAAGGTAAATTCTTAGTTTTGTCAATAGAAAAGTCTAGTGAACCGATCTGAATTAGGACCTACAAGCGCTTTTAACTTTTCAAATCCAAGTTCAAACCAATCAGACACCAACCTTGTGGTTATAAATTTCTTTTATATTGTTGCCGCTTACAAATAAATGCTAAGATGACACAGTCGTCAACTGACAACCATGATCAAGTAAGTCGCATGGCAACAGTCTGTTTCGACGTATTACAACAGTAAGTTTCATGACAGAAAAACATAAATTAATCGACAGATATGTTTTTGGATCTAAAGAAAGTAATGTCAAATATCAATTTCGGTTTCATAACTTCATATTCACTCCAAAAATTTATCTTGCACCCTACTCAAAGAAATCAATTTACTTTTACTTTAAATGAATAGCATCCAATGTCGACTCTGTAATGAACAGCAGTTTCTGTTTTATCGTTTTTCTTAGCAGCTATTTATACTAACAGAACTTTTTGAAGTACAGATGTTGATATATTTTCTGTACGAACGTCCGCAAACATATATATTGGATTTTGTCGTTTTTGGCACAACTCTCTGTCAAGTCTAACAGTCATATTTTGCAATCTAGACGTTCATTCGAATGTTGCTGATTTATTTGGACAGATTCACTTTTGGGGATTTAAACCTCATTTTTTATCATGTTTCATGATTTCTTTTGGCAATTTATAAACAGAGTGCTCAGAACTTAAAAAGGCTCTACAGAAGAAGGATAAAGAAGTAATAGAGAAAGAACGTGATAGATTAAACTCCTTAGCCCTGAAAAATTATTTTCAAAAGGAAAGAGAATTCTTACACCAGATTTTACAAAGAAAAAACACTTGATTAAAAAATATCAAGATGTTCAGTAGGTGTACGAAAATATAAATTCTCAACAGGATAAAATGGGAATAGGTTATACAGATCTAGACTTCACCTGGAAGAAGAAACCTAATCTTGAGTCTGTCTTTTGTTTAGGGGCAAAGCAAAAACCCAATTTCACGATTTCTTTTGGCAATCTATACTTGTTTGATTTGTTCACGCCACAGTTATAACCAGTTGAGCATATACGTATATTTCGGGTAACTGGTTTATTCTCAAGGGAATTCGCTAGATATCTTGACGATTTACGTCAACTGAGTATTATACGAGGTAGTGTCTTATATTGTACCGGTTTGGGTATCCACCGTCAAAAATCACATTATTCTTGTGAAATTGCTTCTTGAGATGCGTGTCGAAAAAAGTGGAATCTGGACCACTAAAAACACATGTGTCGAATTTTCTACTCAAAACTCTTTTTTTTTACCACACTTTGGTATCATTGTGTTTTCTGGGTTATTTTATATTTACATTTTCAAAATATAAAAACGAACAAAAAATCATATATTTTTTTTTGTACGAGTCCATACAACATGATCCAGGTCAAAGTTTTTGAGTATTTGACGAACTGAATACGAGATCTTGTAACTCGAGTTGAAAACTTGGCAGAACTTGCCAGTTATTTCCCAAACCAATCAGTTCGTACCAATCAAGATTAAACGGTTGTTTGTTTACCTCTTGGTAGTTCCATTAAGAGGCAACCTCTGAATCGTTAAGAGGTGAATCTTGTTTGGCAAAAAAAAAAGTATGTCTTTTGATGGTTCTAAAACCATCTGAAAGATTTTGTATCTTGAATCTTCCTTAATCATTAAGAGCCCTAATTTCATTGTACACAATTATAAAACAATTATATTTCATTTTGCACTATATTATGAGAGTCTCTTAATCATTCTGACCACTTAATCATTCTGCACCGAACCATTCAGCAATTGTCAAACAGCCCCTAAAACATGCATAATCTTGACCATCGACAGCTTGTGTTTTTTTGTGCAGTCTGTTGTTTACGTATAAAGCCTTTGATAAACGAATAAGTATTTTTCTTAATTAATTAAAATAATAAAAATAAATTCAATTTTCATATAAATGGTGTGAGATTTGGAAAATGGGAAGAAGCTATTTGTAAGTCCATTCATGATGTAGTACTTTGAGATTGAGAGCAGGGCATTTTTGGTACTTTATACAATTTACATCATAAAATAAAATAAAATAATTCTTATAATTACATCAAATACATTATTTTTAACTAGAAATGTACTCTTACAAAGCAGTGAGATACATCTCGATTTTATATGTTTTTGAAAAAAAACGATAATGTTTTTATTTTTAAATAAAAATTAAATTTAAATTTATCATAAAAACTTGCAAAAATATGTGATATTAATATCAAATTAACTATTTAAATGTTGTCTTTATTGTGTAATTTCTTTAATTCAATTTTTTTATTATAATTTAATTTAAGTTTATTAACGAAGTAATTTATTTTTGGTTTAATAATATTTCTTTATAAATATAATAATTAAGTATTATGTTATAACTCAATGATTATCCTAATTATCTTTTAGATTTTTTAGATTTAAAATAAAATGTTTATCCTGTATTTTTTTATGTTTATCTGCAGTTAGTTACACGAATTCTAATATGAAGCTTTAATAAGTTGTATTTACGCACAATCTACTTGTAATCTTAAATTTTAAGTAATTTGCATCAATAAACAATAATTTATGCATAAAAAATGGTTTTTAAGAGTTTTGTCAAATGCCTTATAATATAGTATAGATAACTAGAGTAAACTACAAAGTTGGTCTATGTGGTTTGTTGAAAATAATATTTTTGGTCCATGCAGTTTTGAAATTACAAGATAGTTATCGTGGTTTGTGAAAACATCTAGATTTGGTCCCTCTCTCTAATGGCCATTAGAAAATTCTGTTAAATGATGAGCATTGTCTCGTCTTTTTGTCATTTTCTTTGTTTTTTACTTGATCAAAATCTGGTATTGTGAATTTTTATTTAGTAAAAGACAAAAAAATCGATAAAATGACGAAAATGGGCTATATTTAATGATCGTTAGAGGAATGGATCAAATCCATACGTTTTTTTTCAAACCACGATGGTCATCTTGTAATTCAAAACTACAAAGATGAAAAGTGTTATAATTGACAAACTATAGAGACCAAAAGCAAAATTGGATCAATTCAAGTAGTTAACGAATTTAGAAAAAAGACAGTATTTTTTAAAGCAGTAGATAAAAGGAAAATGTAACGTATATGACTGATGATATAAAATGCAGAACGAATATGTGATAAAATAAACCCCTTTTAATATTCTTTTCATTGTATCTCTATTTAGTGCGATGATCCAGTAAACTGTACTTTTTAAAATAAGTATCGTATGAAAAATACCAAATCAAACAAACTCGGTATTTCCACTTGAAAGTATGATGTAGGTGCTAAGGGGTTGTTCGGTTCATTTTCCATTAAGTCATGTTTGGACAAAGTTGTCTGAAAATAAATATGTTTGTATGATATTTGATAAGTTGTACGGTTGTTATACTAAATAATCAATCTAAATGATGAAAATGACTATTTTACCCTTTGTTTTACATTAAACATTCAGTTCCACCAATTCAACCACTAAAAAATCGATTGTTCCTTTGTAACCAAACCAATGTATAGATCAAAATCAAACCAAAAATCAGAAATCGCACTCAATTCGAAACACATAATCAGAAACCAATCGATAAAATCGAAATTAAAAACTGAATTCGAACCCTAAATCAGAAACTCACATCAAACCTAAATCAAAAACTAAATTTGAACCATAAATGGGTTGTTCATCAAGTGAGGATTTGAACCAGAAGGAAACCCGGAAAAAACGTTGATCCGAGGGTTTGAGCCAAAAGGGTTTGAACGGAAGGAAACCAAGAAGGAAACCCAGAAGATGAAGAACAAATGAGGGAGGAAACCAAGAAGGGCACCAGAAGATGTAGTGGGAGCGATCTCCATGTTTCTTCATTTCTACAACGATGGAGACATAATACAGATGAAGAACAGATTTAAGAGAGTCACACAATGAACAGGGGCGTCGATGGAGAATCAGATGTGAAGATTGATGGAGAAGAAAATGTGGAGATCGATAGAGAAGGAGGTCGATGGGGTTTAATGTGAGTAGCTGGGGGAGATGGGTGGTAGGGAAAAATTAATGTAAGTTACTGGTTGGGTGTATAGGACAAGGGTTTCCTACCTAAGTGAATCAGCCATCGACTGATTGAATCAGCTCCTACCCAACAACGAGGAACGGATGCATGAATCATCCATATTTGTATGGCTCAATAAGCTGTTACAAACATTTCATCTATGTTAAGAACTCAAGAGGTGTTGCCGTTAAAACCTCCAACTACAGAAAAAAAAAATATCATTATTCATATGGTTGCACCAAACAATGGGTAAATTACAAAAATGCAACTAGGTTGTTACCAAGTTTATTTTTGGCCATCAAACTTGTGAAAATTAACATTTTTAGTCCACTTTATTAAATCAACCACGAATTCAGTCATCGTAGGTGATTTGTCAACTGAAAACTGTCAAAATAGTTATGTATATTGCGCTACGTCTATTCAGTGGCAAAAACGTCAATGTCATCCTTTTTGGATGAAGGCAAGTAAATTAAAATCGAGCATTTAAAGGCCAACATTTTATGTAAATATGAATGTATCGTTTTACTTTTGTTTAGTACATAATTTAATATAGTTATTGGTTACTTTAGTACAAGGAATAACTATAACTTCAACAATATATCCATTCTTTTAGAGTTTCATCATGATAGTTTATTTCATATATATATATATATATATTATTACAGTAGAGGAACGATCATGTGAGAAGTTAAACATTTTGTGAGAAGTCGATAAGTTTCAATATTATATATGATTACATTACTTTCGGTGGGTTTAATCATATATGATTGAGCGTCTATGTGTTGTCAATGCAACTTGTGTTTAATCATATATGATCAAGCTTGTGTATCATACGTGTAATCATATATGATATTAAAACTTCTTGCCTTCTTGTAAGATATTTAGTTTCTCGTTTGAGTCTGCTCCTATTACAATATACCAAAGACTATATAAGTTGAAGAATGACTCTTCTAATTTAGGGGTTGTTTCCCTTTTTAATATATTAACTTGGATATCTAACCCGCTATGTGAGCCGACTAATCCCAGGACGACCACCTGCTTTGCAGATAGCCCGGAGTCACCGCATTTGAACCTCCATGGCCACAAGAGGATCTTTATTCTTCCTTGGATTTGAACCTGGACCTCCTGATACTTTTAACCTTTGGAGCCAAGCTCAAACCAATCAGGCACCATCCTTGTTTGAAGTAAAATGGTTCTTTCGCTTTTTCTGAATGGTTTGAAGTAAAATGGTTTAAGTGTTCAAAATGCTTAAGAGGCTATGTATGATAAAATGTAGAATGAAATATGGTTGTTTGGTAACTGTTCTGAATGGACAGTCTGAATGGTAGCAAATTACCATTTTAACTCTTTGTATGATTTAATTCTGAATGAAATATAGTTGTCTAATAGATATTTGAATAAAAAATTACTTTGCAAATATAACTACATACTCAATATTACTAGTTGAAAACAACATTTCATATTAATCAAAACAAACATAACATTAAGTGTTCAAGTTCTATAATAAACAAAAACATAACAATCAAATCCCAACATAATAGTTTGGACAAATTGCATGAAAAACTAACGTACTTTAACTTGATTCTTATTTTAGGTAATGTACTTTCAGAACTTTCATTTTGGTACCTAAGATGTAAAGTTTTGAACATTTAAGTACCCGGATAACCATTTGAATCATTAACCGGTTACCATCAATGTGATAAAGTTCGACTCGTCAAGTTAGACGAGTTTTATTTTTTGTTCGAGATCAACTTAAGCTCGAGAATGACTTACACTCAAGAATTATTAAACTTGAGCCTGAGTAGCTCATTAAAAGGTCGAATCGTTTATACCCCTACCTAAAACCTTCTCCAAAATGGAGAAAGTATAAAATAGATGATAAAATTCTCAAAATTTTGAGATTTTTCCAAAAATGATTACTTTATGAGAAAGAAACTATTTTTTATTCATTTTCAATGAGATTGCTTGAATTTAAATGTTTAAAAGAGAGAAATAATATTTTATGAGTTATATTGAATATTTTAATAATATAACCAATTGTGTAATCTCCAAAATAAAGAATCTATTGGAAATGAAGGTAATTTCTTTTTGCAGATTTTAACTGTTCACTTCTCCATTTTGAAAAATATGTCGGAGATGCTCTGACAGATAAGAAGGTCTCAAAAAATTGGCCAACATAGTCAATCTCCCCAACCAAATTCACTTTTTAGCCATTTTTTCAATCGAATTTCCATTTTAGTTAGAATTTGCACAAGGCATTTGCGTAAACTTGATTACTAGATTAAAAAATATATATATGTTTACGAAAATTTGCACATGGATCCAATTTTACGTAAGAATTCTTTTTTCTTTTTTTTTAATCTAAAAATAGGGATTACTCAAATGGGTAAGAAATTTGTGTAAAACTCTAGCTAAAATGAGTGTTCGATTCCAAAAGTGACTAAAAAATGAATTTAATTAGAAAAATTAGTTATTTTGATCAATTTTTCTTTTATTTGTCAATTGAGTTTAACCCTTAAAGTTAGAAAAAGAATTGCAAAACAGACGTTTTAATAAAAATAGTTTCTCTACCCCTTTGAGGTAAACTACGGAGGCAATCTTTACATGCATCCTATTCCGGGTTATTATCTTAAATGGTCATCTCATAGAAAATAAAAAATAAACCTTATAGCCACCTCACAATTCTTTCTCATAAATAGCCAAGAAACAATAAATTAACATTGTAAGATACTTTTATTTGTGGTTTCTAACAAAATCTGACGCGTCCAATACACAGGGTGCCCACCATAGAAATAAGGACATCTCCAATTAGGGGTGCTTATGGATTGAGTTGATCGGTTTGAAGAAATTTGAACAACCTATCCCAATGCATGCAGTTTGAAAAATCTTAACCCAACTCATCCAAACCAAAGTGTAACCCAACCCAAACCGTACGGGTTGGTCGGGCTGATACTTTGGTCATTAAAATATTATTCTAACCTTGAATATGTTATTTCTCCACTCATAATTTCTTTTTCATCATTAATCATTTGATACAACTTATTCATACTTCTTACGTATATCAATTTAGTTAATTTCTTCAATTTACATATATATGTTCACAATTACTGAACATATATACAAATGAGTTATATAGAGATGTGAATAGCTTGAAAATATGTGTATATGAAAAACGTACGTGATAGTGTAATTATCTAACACACACACACACACACACACACACATATATATATATATATATATATATAAATTCAACAATCATATTAAATTCAAGAAATAAAAGGATATCGAGTTCATCAGGTTAGGTTGGATTCAAATAATAGTAACTCAATATCAACTCAATACCTACAGTTTGAAAATTTTACAACTCGATTAAACATCGGGTTGAGTTATTTCGCATTGGGTTGGGTTGAGTTGATCAGATTGGTCGGATTTTTGAGCACCCTATCTCCAATAGCTATGCTATTTTGGAAAATTTTGCTCCAACATTTATGCTAAACTCTCCAAAATAGAGAAAAATGAGAAATCTCCAAATTTAGAAAAAGAGAGAAGAACACATAACATACCTGTTGAAAATACTCTAAAACCCCACAAGTTGTTGAGATCATCTCCATAGGTACGCTACATTTTCCAAATTTGAAGATTTATCCATTTCATTTTTTTTCTATGTATTTTAAACGAGAGTTTAGCATAACCGTTGAAACAACTTTTTAAAAATCTCATTTGTTTTTCAAAATATCGTAGTTGTCGGACTCTGGGAGATGATTTGGATTGGTTTTTTAATTACATGAGAATTTTTACAAGTAGAAGTTATGTAAGAGTACTGGAGAAAGGAAAAAGTCAAAATGTACTTGTGCCAAATGTATATTATAAAATCTAAAGACCAAAGAAGAATTATGCAACATTCACACTCTCACACACACATACGGTACAAAATCATTAAATTAAAGACCCACACCACCCCCCATCCATCTCCCTCACCACCCACCCCCACCCCCCCAATCGGGCTCTGTAAATACAAATAACTTTACTTCAAGAAAACCCCAACACCCATAAACAAATGGACCAAAAATGCTTCCTTTTTTCACTTTCTTTCCTCTTGGTCCTCAAATCTACAGCAAACGGTGCTTCATTTAGTGTGGGTGGTGGTGTTGGGGTTGGGGTTGGTGTAGGTGGTGGGTGGGTGGGTGGTGGGGTGAACATCCCAAGCCCATCACCTCCTTCACCTTCAAATCTCAAGAATGCCTATTTTGCCCTTCAAGCATGGAAGTCAGCCATCAAAAGTGACCCAAAAGGGATATTGAGTTCATGGGTTGGATCAAATGTGTGTGCTTATAAAGGAGTGTTTTGTGCAGATCCTACACAGGAAATGGGTGATCCATCTGGGCCAGTTGTTGCAGGGATAGATCTCAACAATGGCAACCTCAAGGGCATTCTTGTCAAGGAACTTTCACTCCTCACAGATATTTCTCTACTTCACCTCAATAGCAATAGATTCACAGGCACTATCCCAGAGAGTTTACAAGACCTTTATGCCCTCACTGAGCTTGACCTCAGTAATAACCAGTTCTCAGGACCATTTCCATCTGCAACACTTCGAATCCCAAATCTTCTCTATTTAGACCTCAGATTTAACTCTTTTTCAGGACCCATTCCACAAGATCTCTTTAACAAGAATCTTGATGCAATTTTCCTCAATAACAACCTGTTTGAAGGTGAAATCCCTCAAAACTTAGGGAATTCACCTGCTTCTGTGATCAATTTGGCTAACAACAAGCTCACTGGTGACATCCCAATAAACTTTGGGTATTCAGGTCCAAGATTGAAGGAGATTTTGCTGTTGAACAATCAGTTGACTGGATGTATACCTCAAGGAATTGGGATGTGGTCAGATGTACAAGTGTTTGATGTAAGTTTTAATTCATTGATGGGTCATTTGCCAGATACTATATCTTGTTTGGAAGGAATTGAGGTTTTGAATGTGGCTCACAACAAGTTATCAGGTGAGTTGCCAGATTTGGTTTGTGAGTTGAGAAGTTTGTTGAAATTGAGTGTGGCTTACAATTTCATATCTGGGTTTAGTCAAGAATGTGAAAAGTTGTATGGTAGGAATGTGGGTTTTGATATTGCATTGAATTGTATTCCGGGGTTGGAAATGCAAAGACCTCAGCCCGAGTGTTCTTTGATTCCTGGTGGTGGGTTGAGTTGCCTTAGAATCCCTTCTCTTAGGCCTCTTGCCTGTGGGACTTTGCTTCAATCTCTAAACTCATCAGCTCCATGAGAAAAAAATATGAGATTAGAGATCGAGATGATTCGGGTGTATTTACGCACATAGATACACTCGAATCATCTTAGGGATTTCGTTTTGGAAGAGAGTGATTTGATGGGTGTTTCTCACTAAGTGAGAAGGGGTAGAGGAAGAAGTTATGGGCAATAACTCAATGATCTGTTGGGGGTAGTATGGTAAAAAGATTGTCAATTTATGTAATTAGTATTTGTGTTTGTATGGATAACACATGTTTCAGAAAGATTTAGCAATCTTGGTATAGTTATTTGACTAGCACTCATAATGGAGGTTGACCATTGGTTTATTCATAACCAACAAAGTGTTGTATTTTATATTGCATAGTTCTTTCTTGTTATAAATCTAGTGCATCAAATGGCTCTACCAGATCACAACTATCTTAGTTTGGAAAAACAACTTCTTTCATGGTCATGACACTCGCTTTAACGCCCCCTTTTTTTTCTTTTTGATAACCATGGATGTTCAGGTCGCAGACCTCAATTAATCCCATGGGACCTTGAATATAACAACCAGAAAAATCTCTGGTGGCGTGGGGGAGGAGCCCCAAGGCCTCCCCTTTTTTTGTCAATTTTAACACACCGTGCATCCCTATGTCACATTATGCCTCACGCTCACCAAACCGCACATGATTCTGCTAAACAACGTCATCTAATTCATGATACAAACTAGACAATAAGGAGTTGAATGAAGATATGAAAGCTTTAAAACAAAAAGGAGTTCATATGATGGAATAATAAACAGTGGGTTTGAAGTATCTTTGTTGATGATGCAGGGTCACATGCTAATATATGATAAAAGACAAAACTGAGCTTTCAGGAAAAGCTGTTAATAAATTTATCTAATAATTTCAAAATTCGGATTATTTAAAAGATAACCAACTTTGTCCTTGTTGATGACTAATGTCACATGTGAGTACAGACAGGTGAAGGGCCATTTTTCCCAAATTTACACTTCTATTCTCTTAGGTTTGGCCCACATCACTAGACCCCTCTACCACGGGTTTAAATCATTCTAATCATATCGAATCAAATTAACCTTTTAAAGGTTCACGAAGTTGGACCTTATTTTTGTGTAGGATTTACTGTGTTTGTTTGGTTTGATCCACAAAACCGTCACTCACATGGTTGATATCTTATAAAATAGTCACCATCTCCTCCAACAAAATTTGGGCCATTTTTCAAAGTCTCACCTTCTCCACAATGTCAACATCTGAGCACCTCCAATCTAGCTGGCTTAAGATTTGATCCTCTCTCTCATCAATGCTGGCCTCACTGTGCCTTCATTTCAAAGTTTTGGCCTCTCTGTGTGTCCATCTCTAGTGCCCACAATGGTCTTTTTCGTTTTTTGGACCGTTAGCCTAACCACTAGGCACTAGTCATTATATATTTTCTTATTGGAGGGGTACCATTCTCTAAAGAGTGATTTATTTACTAGAACAATGCAATTATATTTTATCATCAAAGAAATTACTGAAAGATCATGAAATTTTGATATATGTCGGTTTGAAGTCTTTTGTTGTTTTCTTTTGCTTCAAAATATTTGGAAGCAAGTAGAGGCAACCGGGTTCAACCACTCAAACCTCCTACACTCCTGGCCACTCATGGCAAGAGATATCTTATACATGCTTCTGTCCGTATGTTATTGTTTACTTTTAACCAACTTTTCAAACTTCTATCATATTTGATTTTCACTCCGACACATTTTTCACAAGGCAGGTCCTTCACCTAAACAGCCGTGCCCACTCTACTTTTGGGGTATAGATCATGTTTAAGTACATCTTATCCTCCCAAGACCCCACCTCCAGATGGGATATACTGGGTTAGTTTGGTCATCAAAACTGTCATCGTACTCGTTAGAGAAAAGGTCAAATGATCGACTTCATGGTATCTTTGATGGTTGTCACAGCCCTCGGGAGATGGTGGCCATTTCGTACTTATGTTTGGTCACTGGACATCTATTTATATATACAAATCTGGTGAAATCGATGTTCATGTTTGTTCACCCAATGAGATTCAAAAGCATGAACAAATCAAATTTGACTTGAAAGAACTTAAGTAGATGCATTGCATTAGATACTTCGATAATAACAAATTTAGCAAAGAAAAGATGAGCATGATTAACCTTAACACATAGATTCATTAGATGCTTCGATAATAAGAGAAACAGATTACCCAATGGTAGAGGTGATGATGACAAAGCCTCGTTGAATCCATGGCTGAGCTTTAAAGGCTGTCACTAGAAACATTTTGAAGCTAGAATAAGAGTCACTAACGAAAAAGAAATACCATTAAGTATCCATTAATATAGAAGTGACCCTTACACGATGTAGTAGCGAATACACAAATTTGAAGGCAGACAAACATGGCTCGCAAACATGAAAGCAATCAACAACGCAGAACTAGAAGTGACGGATATTTTGACCATTATATTGTGCTCTAAACTCAGGCAATGTAATACAATGGATTTGGAAGTTTAAACGATCTTTTTCCTATTGCAAAGCCCAACAAATCGCTCCATTGGTCTCCCGAGCTACCATGTATTCTATAACCATCATCTTTTAGTTCCTGTCTCTTCTCGGATTTGTATAAAGTAGCTGGTTTACCTAAATCTGATGTTCCCCTGTTCATTCATAAACAGATCAGAGTTGAGCAACCCATGTCATTTCTCAGTTTTATGAGATATGTTATAATCAAGATACAAGCATTGGACAAATGATTTCTTAAAGAATTGTTGGGTTTTAGAATACTACCTTAAGATAAGCTTTTCATAGTTGGTGAATCCAGCATACTGGAGATTCTTATCTGTACTTTTTCTTTGATCTTCACTTCGGCCTGTTAACAAGAAGATCTTGAACCCCAGCTGTTGAAGTTCTGTGTACAACCTCAAACTTGCTGGTAAGGCAGGAGCCTCGGCCAAGTCTACCCACTCATTGAAAGAATTCTCATCAAAGACTTCTGATCTATTTACACGAAAGCAGTCTAGTTAATTGTAAGTGATAGTATTATGTTAAAGCATCATACTATTACTCGAAGAAATTTGTGCTTCAATTCTGTCGAGTAATTAAAAATCAAAAACCAATCATCTTTAACAGAGCAAATCATCTGAAGCAGAAAGAATAGGAAGCCGTGTAGCCAGCTACAAGTTGGCAAATTCAGTGTGAAACCAAGTTGGAAGGAAGATGGGCAGAATTAAAAGAAGTTATATGAATCGACACCCCATATAAGACATATATCGGTAATTGAAAGTCTATAATTGAAATGTGTCATGGATAAAAAAAACTTGCAGTCTTGATCCGAATTTGCATGAACTTATAAGCTATCACAAAAAGTTATAATAGATAAAGGAAATTCAAAGATTTGCATGGATAAAACTTGCTCTCTTGATCCCGATTTGCATGAACTTCTAAACTATCATAAAACAGATAAAGGAAATTAAAAATAATGTGAAGAAACACTGCAACAAAAAATGTTCAGGAAGTGTATTAAAAAGTTTGGGCCTGAAAGGTTATATGATGTATGCCCAAGTCCTTAAGCCCTTCATTTTGCACGTCAGATACTTAGATGTATAACATCCTGAAGTATAAGCGAAATAAAACCAAAGAAACCTTCTGGCAGAGAACGGTCTATACTGCAGGAATGAATCTAACTTCGTATCGCTAGCTTTTATTTTCTGCCATGTTGCCCATAGAGATATAAAGTTGTTTGTTTCAGATATTGGATCCAAGGTGACCAATGCAATTACAAGTACAACAATTCACCATGACAATGACTGACGGATGGATTTCAAATTATAACAACCTCTAGACTTCCAAATGAAAACAGGGAGCTAGAGGATCTGTTGTATTTGGATCAGCTGTGTAACTCGAAACAGTCGTTGGCTTAGTGATAACTACACTCAATAAGAAAGAACTCAGAAAATCACCCAAAAATGGCCCAGATGTGGCATTCACAAAAGTAGGCTAACTAGAAACACGTCAAACCAGATCTCACTTCGCCGTTTCAGATACCGGGTTTTTGGTCTCAAAATTGAAGGAACAAAAAACACTTCTGGCATTCAGATGAAGGTAGTACATGCTAAAGTTGGCAGGGAGTTCCTGCTCAAATTTCTATTTCCATGCTGCAGCCTGCAGTTACTGGTTTGGATGCTGACATGCTGTGAAGGAACCCATATTACATCCATAATTCCAAACAAAAGATCATATGTTCATTTGGCTGAAAAGTGAAATAGCTTAGAAGATGAGCAAACACCAACCCACCATACGAGAAAACATTAGCGAAGCTACATGAAGCATACTCTAGCACACTCGTAGTATAGACATCCAGTATCTACAAATTGAAGTTTGGCGATCAATTATAACGTGTATATATTGGGGGAATGATTGTAAATTGTAGCTATAGATCCAATCTATCTATTTGTATTTCCTTGTTGACATGTAACCCTAGTCACAGTTAACCATGCAAAATTGCAAATAAATTATTCGGCTTAACTTGCCTGATATGTGTTCTTCCAACACTAATTACAGAAGAACCTAGTACTCTTGGCATATCTTTCAATATCTTACTAAGAGAAGTGCATAATTAATTGTGCATTATCTTAAAGATTAAAACCTTTCACCCATCAAATCTACAATTCGAAACACGAGTATATCATTAATATGAGGAATAATAGGTATAAAACAAAACCTGACGACTGACGTAAAAAAACCAGCATTTGTACTGGTATAAAATAATTTCAAAATGTAGCTTATAACCCATCAGATACCTTTTGTAATTGCATCACTCATTTCTCTCCACTCTTAACTTCTAATGATAAGATATTCTTTCATTTTGGAAGTCTAATATGCTGCATTCCAACTTCAATTGAATACCACAAGGACAAAATCCACAATAAACATACTATAGAGACCCTAGTAAAAAAAAATATCAAAACACAGGGACCAAATCCACAATTCACTCTAGAACTTCATATTATGTTTAACAAATGCTCTAAATTCTTCCAAACCAACCTGAGTTTGGCTCAGGTAGAGAATAAAAGCACAAGGGCCTAACCAAGAAATAGAGAAGAAGAAGGCACATTTTGAATCTCTTGACAACATTCACGCTCCTATATGAATAACCCTACCAAGAGTGTCACATCAACTGGTCCTATCCAGGAGACTATGGAAAGAGAGCAGGCGGCTAGTGTGAGTGAGCTCCCAAGAGAATTTTAGTGGCTCCTGTTTGGCATGAAAACTATGTGTTGGGGTGAATCTATTATTGCAAATTATGATAACCAACAAAGGAAAGTAGTATTGGGTTAGGATTGGTACTGGAATAGGATTATTGTTGGGTTATTGCTTTGTGTTTATCTTTTTCCTAGGAGTGGTAGGATTTATATCTAGGTTTTGGGATTATGCAAGCTTGAATTAGTTCTTATCTCCTCACCATTCTTCCTACTTCCTACAATCTTTCTGCAGTCGGCACTAGCTCGAAGAGTGTGGGCTAGGTCAGCCGTCTTGATCATATCACAGAGACCGAACAAAAAGGGTCAAATCCCTATCACCCTTTGTACTAGCTGCATTACAAATAGCCGGGGAGGAGCTTGAAAACAGGTGAATAGAACTGAAAAGAGGCACTGTCAATTTCTAAAACCTTTTAACATCAATGAACTACGTGACAAAGATGCGTGAAAATGAATGTGACTCTTGCATTTGGAAATGAATATCAGAATATGGTTCAAGATTCCTTTTACGAGAACAACGATGATAACAAATTAAATTCCCTGGTTTATTTGAGGACGATGTTACTCCTCTACGATCAAAAATAGACTAAAGACTTCTGAATTAACAAGGCTGCTATGCATTTTCAATTTTTTGTGGATGCGAAATTCTTGCGTAAATCTTATAACAAGTATTACAACTCTCCGGGCACAAGCAGAACTCTTTTTTTGTTTCTATTTGATGCACAACCATCTGATTTTGAATTTCCAATGTATCAATTTCATCTCAAAGATCAAACCGTAGCCCTTTGTAGGACAAGGTAGATCAGCAACATCCATATGTACAGATCTAAATGCATAATTTAGAAGTTACTATAGCGAGATTGTGCTCTAAATGATCTAGAGAAGACATCCATCCCAACTTTAATTGGTCGGCGGAGCCAAAAAAAAGCATTCCACTCACTGTCCAACAGATCATATAAGTATCTAACGTACACCAGTGACCAATCATAGAGTAAAAAACAACCATAATCATCCGTATCATATGTCAAACAGCCAAAAACGCATCGGCTTACCCGTATCCGTGATTCACATAGTACGGCATATTGGAGAGCAAAGTCTCATCGATATCGAAGATCCAAGCATCCTTGCCGTCGCCGGCAATATTCACCGTCCTCGCGTGCTTCAATGCGTAATCGGCTATGACCTCCGAATCCGACCGATATCGTTCTCCATTCATGTACTCCTGGACGAAACTCACGCACTTTTCCGGAACAACATACCACACTCCGACGTCATTGGTTTCGATGGAGAATTTCCAGCTTTCGCAGAACAATTCGTTTTTCCGAGAACTGAGGACACCGGAATAGACCGAGGCACCTCGATCTCCCGAAGGCATACGGATCAATCGTTCCGATAAGGAACCGGTAGCAAATGAGAAGAGGAAGAGGAAGAGGAGTGCGACGGCAAATCGGCCGGAATCCATAACGGAACGAAGGGAGAGGACTTCCCCAGATATGAAGGCGTCGTCGATGAAATCTGTTTACTTTACAGTTTACACCTTATCGTCGAGTAAGTTACAAATTTTGCCCCTACACTATTAATCAAAATTCAATTTTGGTTCATTCACAAATACTTTTGCATTTTTAGTCCAAAATATAATTCTTAAAAAGTAAATTACAAAACCTTTATTATGGTTTGTATTTTATTACAAAGTTAGTCCCTGACGATGAGGATCGTTAAAGTTTTTCTGTTAAGTAAATCACATGCAAGTCATGTGAGTCATGAGGGGAATTTGTTTATTTTATATTTTCTTTTATGATCTTTTAGTGTACAAATATATAAAGCATATATATAAGTGCTTAAAACATTTCCTGATAAAACTAAATTAACTTTCACTCAGGGGTTGTCTGGCAGTTTTTGAATAATTTGGTGTAAAATGATTAAGAGGCTCTCATCATATAGTGTAAAATGAAATATAATTATTTTGTAATTATTTACGATGAAATTAGAACACTGAATGGTTAAAGGAGACCCATGATACAAAGTCATTTAGAGAGTTTTGTAACCATTAAAAGACATATTTTTTTTGTCAAACAATGTTCACATCTTAAAGATTCAGAGGTTGTCTCTTAATGAAACTATTAATAGGTAAACAAACAACCCATGAGCCTCCCTAACTGGTGCTCCTCCTTCTCTGGCACCCCCTTCATCATCGCTCCCTCCTTATTTGACACCCCTCTTCTACACCGCACGCCTTTTTTCCCTTTTCCCACTACCATACCACCGTCCCTGTAAAAACCTAGGAGGACCTATCTTTCATCGATGTTGTTTCTAGTGCTTTGATCCCTTCTCTCACTCGTTTCGATCCTCTTTCCCACTCTCGTAAAGACAATTAAATCCACAGAGGTGGGGTTGCAAAAGGAAGAATTTAACGATGGAGATGGATACAAGGGCAGTTGTAGCCACCACATTAGTTTACAATTGGATATAGCCTGTAGGATACAGTGCAGATGGGATCCTTTACTGCAGATTTCTAAGCCGTTTCTTTGGAACAAGAATTTCCATGAACATTTGAAAATTCTTGCTCCACAGAACTCGAACGTGATTTAAATTAAAAGTAAATGTTTAAATTGGGATGCCAAAATGATAACCCAGATAATGGTTTTTTTACTTTGGCATTGTAATGCTTTCAGAAAATTGCTCTTTTTCTACTCAATTATTGGGTTAAGTGTTTTTCTCCACCATTTCAACACGTTCAAGAGGCGTTTAGTTTGATGAAATGGTTTTGAGGGATTTATATTTCGTGAAAGGATTTGAAACTGTAATGATTTGAAAACTTTTGTGTCTGGTTTGTTAAGTTTTGAAAATTGAATTGAATTCCATTTTTTATAAATATCTTATAAAAATAATTAAATTATTATTTTATTAAATTGATTATTATCTATACTATATTATAAAAACATTTGACAAAACCTCTTAAAAACCATTTTTTTTAAGCATTACGTACTGTTTATTAATGCATATTACTTAAAATTCAAGATTATAAGTAAATTGTGCGTAAGTACAACATATTAAAGCTTCATGTTTGAATTCGTGTAATTAACTGCAGATAAACATAATCAAATAGAGAATAAATATCTCATTTTATATATAAAAAAATCTAAAATATAATTAGGATAATCATTGAGTTCTAACAAACTACTTAATCATTATCTTTATAGAAAATTACATTATTAAACCAAAAATTAAAAAAAAAAGTTAAAGAAATACAAAAAAAAATGAAAAAATTTAAATAATTAGTTTAGTACTAATATCAATAACTTTTTTTTTATTTTTTATAATATATCTTCATATTTATATTATTATCGTTTTCTCAAAACCACATAAAATTGTATTATAACACAAATTAAGACAAAAAAATGAAACATTAAAAATTGAGATGTATCTCGTTGCATTGTGCGAGTAACCTTCTAGTAATTTATAAAACAAATGTTTTGAACATATTTTAAAATATTATTAGGCACAAATCCTATGAAATCCTGCAAACTACCAATAAAACCCATGGGATTTCAATAAAATCCCGATATCTTAATCCAAACAATCCTTTAAACCATATATAAAATTGGATATAATTGAATTTCAAATCCCCCCAAATCCTGCATCCTACAAATCAAACAGACATTGGGTTTTTTCATCCTTGTACCTCATGTTGTAATAAATCTCCAATTTAAAACTTGTTAACTATCATCGATCTTATCACTTTTTTTTTATTAACCTGGATATCCAAACTCGTTATGTGAGCCGACTAATCCCAGGGCGACCACCTGTTTTGCGGGTAGTCCGGAGTCACCGCATTTGAACCTTCGTGGCCACAGGAGGATTTTTATTCCTCATTGAATTTGAACCTGGGACCTCCGATGAGAAACCATCAATCCTTTTGAAAGAAATTATGGCTCTTGCTCATATTTGGTTTTCTTAGAGCATCTCCAATCGACTGTCAAATACCCATCTTATTGGCCAAATCCATTCCAGGCTGTTAAAATCAAAAAGAAATTGTCGGTCTTAAATTTTGACCTGCAAATATACACTGTCAATTTGACACAGCAAATTTGGATAGACCCACAACTATCCAATATTAGATATTGTTTTAATATTTTCTTTAATAAATATGAGTTAGTTTTAAAATATAATCCAATCTTAAATATAACTATTTAGTTTTTTTATATAAGTTATTTAATTTATTATTTAATATATATTATATATTTAAAAAACATATTAAGTTTTGATAAAAAAAAAATGAAGGTCGTTAACGAAAATGTTGGGTTACCCCTTGGACCTGCGACCAATTAAGTGATGACATATGCATGATCACAAAAAGTGGAATAAGTTGCTTAAACTATAAACAGTAGGGGTGTTCGCGGTCCGGCTTGAGCGGTTTAAGCCCTCAGACTACAAATCAAACCATAATGGCGGTTTGTGAAATTTTCAGACCGAACGGTTTGAAACCAAGTGCCCAGACCGGTCAAACCAGACCACGAAAAGGCGGTCTGGTCTGACCGATTTAGGCGGTTTGAGCCTTTAATGAGTTTTAAACATTAAAACCAAAAAACCTAGTGTTATATGTACTATTATAATTTGAATAATAAATATTAATCACCCATCATAATCATCTCCCATGGAGATTTGTTTTCTACAATAAAA
>NC_037535.1:3019321-3048224 GCF_001531365.2 Cynara cardunculus var. scolymus
AAAAACGGTCCGGTTTGACTTGGTTCGGCCGGTTTGAGCGGTCCGACGGTTTTTTTGAACACCCCTAATAAACAGAAGTATTTAAATAGCTTAATGAATAAGTTGCTTAAACTATAAACAGAAGTATTTAAATAGCTTAATGAATAAGTTGCTTAAACAAAGGCTGAGTTCGTTAAATAGGTACAAGTGAAGGTTATATAATAATTAAGGGACCATTTGTGTAATTTTAATACAAGTTATTAGGGTTGTGCATCCAACGGGTTGGGCGAGTTCGGGTGGACAAATAAAAAGACTTAATTGCATTATCGGATATGAAAACCAATCCCCATATTTTGGTTTTCGGGTTTAGGATTGCTTCAGGTTCTGGTTAGTCGAGTTTCAGGTTGGGTTCGATATAGTTATATGCAATATATATATATATATATATATATATACTAGGTTCGATCTCGTGTATTACACGGGGTATTCTAAATGAGGAAAATGAGTTGAGACTTTTCCTTAGGTCTAAAAGAAAATTCTAAACATTAACTCTGAAACACAAGAATTCAGAGTTATATTGTTAGGCTGGAAAATAACTCTGGACTTAACTCTGAATAAGAGGAATTCAGAGTTGTCATATAAGTGTACAAAGTATCTATGAGCATAACTCTGAATCACAAGAATTCTGATTTCTTATAACTCAGAAACGTAACTCTGAACTTCAACTTTGAAGAGAAGTTCAGAGTTGTATTATAAATCTGGGAATAAACTATAGAACTAAGTTTGGAACAAAACAATTCAGAGTTATGTTGTAAATATGAGAAATAACAAACATCTGATAACTTCATGTTGGTGATTTGTATCACTAATGTTATTTAATTGTAATGGAATTAATTTGTTGACCAACGTAATCATGATAAATATCGAACAAGTAAGGAAAGTGCTAAGTGCACAATTGTTTGGGTTTATTTTGATTTAGGGGGGAAGCCCCTAAATGTCGGGGGTCCGGGGGCAGCGCTCCCGGTGGCGGGGTCCAAGGGGCAGAGCCCCTGGCTCAAACTTCATTTGAAATTGAAATTGCTTTTAATCCGGGTAATATTTATTTGTGAAAAATGCTTCAAAAATCCGAATTTGAAATTTTAAAACCGGTTTTGACTCTGTTTTGAAAACCCGGTTTTTTAACTGTCGTATGGCAGTTTTCGACCGTTTGAGGGAAAAGCTACGATTTGGTCATTGGATTTTTGGAACACTTCACAGCTCAGACTTCATTTGAATTCCTAAATTCATACTTACAAGTCTGAATTAGAAGTTTAGAGTCCACTTCAAAGTTAAATTCACATGTCAGACTTCATTTGAATTCCTACATTCATACTTAGAAGTCTGGAGGTCACTTTAGAGTTAAATTCAAACTTACAACTCTGATTTTCTCAGACTTTGATACTTGTATGTCTTACAAGTCTTGAAGACAACTCTGAATTTTAACTAATGGAAAGGAGTTCAGATTTGTCCTCAGACTTTTATACTGGTATGTCTTACAAGTCTGGAAGACAACTCTGAATTTTAACCGAGGAAAAAGAGTTCAGACTTGTCCTTAGACTTTTATACTGGTATGTCTTACAAGTCTGGAAGACAACTCTGAATTTTAACYGARRAAAAGGAGTTCAAACTTGTCCTCATACTTTTATACTGGTATGTCTTACAAATCTGGAAGACAACTCGGAATTTTAACTGAAGAAAATGAGTTTAGACTTCTACTAAGACTTTTATACTGGTATGCCTTATAAGTATGACAGACAACTCTGAATTTTAACTGAGAAAAATGAGTTCAGACTTGTAAGTCTAAGGAATGGAAATCCAAAGATTTCTAATTAGTCTGGGAAATCAGTTACACCACGGAAACAGGAAAATAAACGTGTAGAGGGACAAATGTCACTTGAATAGACTTATTTGAACAATAAGTGAAAATTGTGTCTAGATACATGTTTAGGCGTAAAAAATCAATAACCGTCGCACAGAAACAAAACAAGTATCCCAAAAGTTACTTATTTATTAGATGTATAGATTCAATCGATATTAAGAATGAATTTAATTGATTGAAAGGATTCATGAGATTAATAGTAGATTTACCAATTGGAGAAGTGCATGGCCTATTAGGATTTAATATTTTCGAAAGATAATTATATAAATAAATAAATTTATATTATATTAAAAATTATATACATATAACCTATGCAATTTGTATAATCATTGAACCCAATCTTAAGTGCCTATTTAATGTAGTGAAAATGTAATTCCATAAAAAGCAAATTGCATGAAAAAATAACGTACTTTAACGTGAAGTTTATTTTCGGTAACGTACTTTCAAAACTTCCATTTTGGTATCTAAGACGTAAAGTTTTAAACATTTAAGTATCCGGGTAACCGGTTGAAACATTAACCGGTTATCATGCTGATGTGACGAGTGATATGATATACAACTCAATATTATTTGTTGACGTGGTTATTGACATGGATTTTTTAATCTAAAATTAGTCTTCAACCGGTTACCCGAGTATTTAAATGTTTAAAACTTTACATTTTAGTTACCAAAATGAAAGTTCTAAAAGTACGTTACCCAAAATAGGAATCAATTTAAAATACGATATTTTTTCATGCAATTTGTCCTTCCATTAAATATCTTGATTGTTGCATAATATAAAGCACGCATTATAACTAGTGAGCTCTACCGTAAATATCTAAATCATAATAAATTAACCTTCATCATTTCCATAAATATCTCATTTGATTGAGTCGCATTAGTCATACAAATGAGATATGTTGCATTTGAAACATTTTCTCTCTTTATATATATATTGAGTTTTTGAACGGGTTGCATCACCAAAAATCAAACTTGGGGATTAATTAGGCTTATTGGTCTATCTGGTTTATTCACACAGCTCATTTGGGTTGTTTACTTATAGCTTATTCGCACAGAACATGGCTTAATCACACAGATAAAAATGTGGTGTTGTCATCATTCAGCTACAAAAATGACACTCCTACCCCTTATTTAAAGCATCGCCTCCTTCCCATATGCGACACCCAATTGTCGGCCTCTTTATGATTTTTTTTTGTTTTGATGTTCAAATAATTAATATTGGAGGGTAAATCGATCATTTATGTTATTCAGACTGTTGATTCAAAAAAAAAAAAAGTAAACAACAATACTCGTTTATCCAGACAAACAAATTTATACATACAAGACTTTATAAAAAATTTGGTAAACAACCCCTTGGTTCCAAGCCAAATATTCCCAAAAGTTGGGTTTTATTTTTTGAATTTTGAGTCATTTGAATTTTGCATAAACATTTTTATTTTCTGTTTAGATTAGTTTATTTATAGTCAACCCACCCGAAATTGAAAACGGGTCGGATACATGACGAAGCTTCTGGTAATACAAAACTTGTCTACCTTCCCGGATCGGGAGTTAAATACTCGCATCACGAGTCGTTTCTTTCTTTCTCATCAAGAAATCAATCCGTCGCTGCATCATCCCTGCTATAATGTCATCTCCTGCTGAGTAATTTTCTAAATCTCATGCATCTTGTTTGATCTTTGTTAGTAATTTGTAGTTTTAGCTGATTGAATTTTGTGCAATCCTTTATATATGTGACGTAACCACCTCGTCTTGTTATTCTACGTTATGTCCGAGTTAATTAGCTATTTGAAATACATCTAGTTGTTGTTTGTTTGATTTTATGATCCAGAGAGATGCTGTGTAGATTGAATTGCCAATTAGATAGTTGTTGGGGATTAATTGGTGAAATTCATGTTAATTTGAGTTTTGTTAATTGAAGAATTATCGTTAGGTTTGCTCAATTGGAACGTGGTCTTCTTTATTTTGTACTTTTAGCCAGTTTTGTTCATTTCTGGTATAAATGTTTTTGTTTAATTTAGAATTTTCATGATTTAGCATGTTTGAGTTGGAACTTGAAAGTGGTTATTTTCAAGTTAGATGCCTGATTGAAAGTTTGTATGAAAATTTGTTTGCTTGTTTAATTTGAAGGTTTTAAGAACTTAAATTATAGTCAGATTAGTCCGTCAAGTTCTGGTTGGCGCTAGGCTTAATGAGTGATTTTACTGTTATTCTTCATAATGCACAACTAGGGCTTGTATGGATCAGAATCAGCTTGGTAGGTATGTAGCCAAGGGCATGTAGAAACTAGAAAGTGGAAGTATTGGGAATTGGGATGCAAGTTGTCTGATTGTGTGCCAATCTTGCCCTAATCTTACACTCTTAATTGTGTAGTTTATGAATGAATTTAAGAAAGAAGTACTAATTAGGAAGATAAGAGGAGGCTTGCATGTGGATGCCGAGATTGCAAATAGTGTCCATCATAGTCCAGTTAACACACAGACACATGTAGGGATGACATTTTACCCATGCGTTCATGCTATTTTTAAGTTACGTGCCAAGTAAAATATGATGTAATTAAGATTTTAATCATTTTATTTTTACTTAGTGAAGTGTATACATCAGATACCAGAGCCTGGTATTTGAATTGTTGGAGAGGCAAAAGTGAGGGTGGAATCCAACTTGCAGATTTAAAATGTGAATGTATTGAGACTCAAAGAAGAAGACTTAATAGCTATGACCAAAGTCTCCTATGGTTTCTTTGGTGAATTTGATTGAAAGGATACTGGGAGACATAGATTTGCAAAATAATGGCGCAAGTGATGTGTCTATTGTCAAGATTAAGCATCAACATGAGTACAGAAAAGGAACATTGGAATAAGAGGCTTTATTGTATAATATTCGGAGTCATTATGCTGTTCCCTTATTTAGGTAACCGTACATTTTTTGAGCATAAGAGGAAGCTTGAGCTAAGCACAGGAATGGCTATAAAACCGTAGAGGATTCTACTCAATTTGATTATGCATGTCAGTTCATCATAGTCCGCTTAGTTCAGCCCGATCGATAAAATCCTCCGAGTGACTGACCATCACTGACGACACGTGAGCTCGCAGGGCTCATGGGATCAGATTCTTTTTTCCCCTCTTTCATTTTCTTAGTGACGGTAACACAACTGGAGAAATAACTATGCACCATAAAGAGTTGCCATGCTATATTGCTGTTGACTTAAAGATATGTTTTGCAAGCTGTGGAAACCTAGTATTCGAATGGATTTGCATCGGAAGCATCATCAATTGGTGGATTTAAAGCAGAGAAACAACTTACAGCAAGATATGATGGCATGATTGATGATGCGTACTCAGAGCTATAACCCTATAACAATATCTAAAACTTATATATGGCATAAGAAATATACAACTTGCAAAGTACTTTTGCTTGCATTCAGCTGTTTATAGAGGATGATTCAGATGAACTGGCAGAAGATGGTTAGCATTGAATGTTTTGTCGATGACGTTACCTTGGCTTATCATTAAAGGGTGTAATAAAGCTTTTTAAGTGCTCCAAAATTAGCTGGCAATAAACAAAATGCATGAAATGCGAATATTGTAGTAAGATGTGCAGGAGAACCGTAATTCTGGTTGTAAATTGAATAGAGTAGCACAGTAGACACTTGAGACTTGACTATGGCAAAGTGTCCAATTTCGTTAGTTGGCATTGATTAGTAATCGTGATAGAGGGTTGAGATGATATTACTTGTAGAATAGAATCTAGGAAGGTGTTAATCATGTCTTCTTTTAAGAATTGAAGGATGATCGTTTCAACCCCATATATTTTTGAGCGACCCCTTTTGACATGAAAATGAGATTTGTTCGAGAACGGAGGAATGGGCCAACTTTTGGACCCTTTTATTAGCCTTGAATGGCAAACCCTTTGTATTCGTGTTTTGATGTACTGAAATTGCTTCTACTCTCAACTTGGATGTAGATCAATTAATTGAAACATGTAAATATCTGTGTTCTTGTGTTTGATCTTCATTTATTTTTCTTCCCTTACATATCTCCATTACTTGTTCTATTTCGTGTGCTATATAACCGAAGGTTATAGAGAAGTCTGTTGAGAGTTCTCTGTGGGGGTTATATCCACAGATACATTTAATGTTGTAAGCAGCATGTAGCGTTATGCCAGCGTTTACAAGACATAGGATGTCTGGTGACTGAAAAGGAACATTTCACATAGATTATTGTGAATTCGTAATGCTGAATGTTTGGCTTTTACAAACATTTGGTGAAAGTATCGTAACTCGATATCTTATCATGGATCTGAGCATCTGACATGAGATGCTGTGACATCTTGAATACACTCCTCAGCCATTTGTAAAATTGGGTGTCTAATCGGCTGTATTATTGCTTCAACATCAATTTGGTTTTTTTGGTTATAGAAATTTATAATGATATCTATCTACTTTTACTTGAAATGTATCTATGCTTACATGGTGACACATTACTATCAAATTTTCAAAGGTGAATTCTTTCTTTTTTTGGTATGGAGGTTGCTGGTTGCCTGGTTCTATAATTTTTTTTGGTGAATTCTTGCAAGTTTGGGTTCACGTTTTATGATGTGCATTACCATTTCGTGGTGTTAGAATTGCATCTGATGTTTGCCAATTTAAAAATCTTTTTGGTGTTTGGCTGGGCATTATTATATTATCTTTCTTCTGTATCTCTCATTGCAGATTCTACAATTCACTTCCTCCCATAACCAAGGCTTATGGTACCTTGTGTTTGGTGACTACGACAGCAGCTACGTTGAAGCTATTGCCTATTTATTATATCGCATTGATCTATGGGGAAGTGTTCTATCACTTGCAGGTATGGGCTCTGTTGCAAGTCATCAGGAACTTATTTCACTTTTCTTCAGGAGATTATTTGATTATAACATTGTTAAATGTTAAGACGTAGGAAAAGGTCTACTTAATATGGACAGCAATGTTAATGACATAGTCGTGCTTTAATAAAATCCTGTTCTACAAGTAAAATGGAGTCACCTGGTCATACCACCAATCCCAAATTGAGTTGTGAGCTATCGTTTAGTGCCATCAGGTGAAGCGGTGTGCAATTCGCTTTTGCGCTTGCCATTTAAGATGACCTTTCTTCTTATGTTCAACCTTAGTCGAGGAGGATGTGAACATACCCAACCTTGTGTAACTCCTTTGAGTTAGGGGACGTTTACCAAACGCTTACCCAGGTAAGTGCTAAGCAAGTCACATTACCTTACATGATGAATATGGCAAGGACCAAGAATCTTAGCCGGTAAGAGCGAGGCAAGGACTAAGAGTCTTACCCGGTAAGTGAGGGCGACAAGTCTTACCACGGTTAGCACTTAACGGGTAAATTGTTGCATATGATACCGTTTTTGTTGACTAAAATCTTACCCGGTAAGTAAGTGATAGTGTTGAATTTTACTAGTAAGCGCTTACCGGGTAAGTGTTTGGTAAACAGCCCCTATTAGTTATTGATGGTCAATTTGTTATGAAGAAATAACACATGCCTCATTTGTGCTTGACTTAGACAAAGGGTGCCTCAGACCAAAAGTGAACTATTCAGATCTACAACCGAAACCTTGACTTGTTTCGGTTTAGTTTCAGGGTGACCAAGAATTTATTTATTCATATGCTTAATGATTGTACATTAGTAATTTAAAGTGTCAACCCAAGCATTCTCTCTAAAGGTTATGATGCATCAGCCCTCAAAACCACTGCGAATATACACAATGATAACTTAATCACTAGGGATTGAGTTCACCTGGTCTTAAATATAAATCCATTATATTCTTCATGAGTTTAGCATTTCTTATTGGCTATGACCCTGTAGTATGAGGCTTTCAATCTGGCACACTTCTTTTTAACATGACATTATTTAATTTATTGAATAGAAGTGGTCCAAAAGACCCATGACCTGTATCTTCCTGACACTGTCTGCAGGTTTTGTATATTTAATTATTTGTATAATATAGATTAGAGAAGATAATTCTAAATTGAATATTGTACCAACTTGTAAACATTACTCACTCTACACACTTCTTTCCTACATCAAAGTGGCAGCACCACAGAAAGTTGGCACATTTAAGCACCATCATTCATGTTTCTCTCATTAACAGTTTTCGTTTTTCCCCTCTTTTTACACAGTACGTAAAAAAAGTCAATGAGAGCAACAAAGAGTCCTTTATAATTATATCATGTCATGGTTCAGGCAACATTAAATAGCACTTGACTTTGTAACATTTTTCATATATATGTCTTGGCAATGATGCTCAGCATACTACGAGGCACTCTTGGCAGCATTGTTAATATCTTCAAATGAGTTATGTACGCAGTAGAGTTGTGGGTGTAATCTATATGTGTGAGATCTCGCGTTCAATCCCGGCACCACCCCTCCGCCATGGGATACATGCGTGATTTACCTCCCCCATAATGACCGTGGGACTGGTGCGGTGGGGCTCTCCAGATTGTGGCAAATACCCTTTTTTTCCAGCCACGTCACTAAGAGTCCCAAAGAAACATTAAATACTAGATATCATATTTGTTTATGACTGTTCATAGTATAGGGACTAGTGTTGTTATTTGCTCTTGCTTTGCATAGGTTTAAATAGTTGTTTTTGTCCGCACTTTGTAAAGTTAAGTGTTCCAGTATCAATAAACAAAAACAGAGGTTTTTGGCCCCAAGCCACGATCCCTTACATCTCAATGTTCATCAATATTCAATCTGGTTTCAATCTTAATAAATACTCTTGTTCTTCAAGGATAGAACAAGCAAGAATATGTCTTTACTCTTTATAGTTAGCATAAAACAAACAACCAGAGTAGGGGAAGTAGCACTAAAGTCCAGCAATGGAGACAGCACAAGCCCTTGACCAAACTTCACAAAAAACCTCACTAAATAGAGAAACATGCAAACCAAGCACAGACAATGAACAAGAAAAAAGTACCTCTTATAGGAATCAAATGGAAGAGTTACGGCTTAAAGACATAGCAGAAAACCTCCCTTTGATAGATATCACACCAAGTGGGCTTGGGAAAAAAAACCGTCTCTGAAAAGGATCAAACAAGAACACAGAGCAGGTATCAGGACATTTATGGCCATATGAAGTCCCATCCTTGATGAGGGTAAGAGCACAGATGTATAAAAGCATATCTCAAACCCATAACAGAAAAAAATAGAACACAAGATGTAACGTATCTATGAGAAGGCTGTAACTTTGTGTTAGTCAAAATGAAATAGTCGAGGCAAATGAAACCCTACTAGTCTCTCGCTTAGTCACACTATATTATTATGTTTGGATATGATTTTGTTGCTTTAAGTTGGAATGAAAAGATTTAGTGTATCTTTTTTGTTTAGTTTCTATTTTTATCATATCTTTATTTTATGAAAGGCATGATGCTTCTCAAGTTATTTGCTATACTTGTGCCAGGTGCTGTAACCAGTAGATTTTCATTTGGTTCTATTTTGATCTTTTAGGTGTGGAGGCTGCTTACAAACTTCATCTTTCTTGGCCCTTTCTCTATAAATTTTGGAATTCGCCTGTTAATGATGTGAGTGAATGGAGTGGCTTCTGATCCTACACATCAATTTGCTATTAGTTCTCTCTTTTTGGTTGTGCAAGTTGTGACACTAGTATGGACTTGCTCTAATTTTCTTTGGATTTTTTTTCAGATTGAGATATGGAGTTCAATTGGAGAGTGGACCATTTAACAGGCGTACAGCAGACTTCTTGTGGATGATGATATTTGGAGCATCAACACTTTTGGTATGTGAGATGTTCGATCATAAAGAAACTCTTCTATATGGTGATTCTTGAGTATTATGATAGTGCATGTCTTATGCTCCAAATTGGGAAAAGGAAAAAAAATCGCCTTTTCATCTGATATCATCCCCCAACCTCTCAAACTGCCTTTTGCCTGTTTCAAGATATCTTTACTTGGTCAAGCGTCATATTTTTACATGCTATTGGTTTAACTTTTCACCGTCTAAAGTTACCTTTCATGTTTAGGTTTTGTCTGCCATTCCTTTCTTTGAGTCGTACTTTATGGGGGTATCACTGGTGTTTATGCTCCTCTATGTGTGGAGCAGGGAATTTCCAAATGCCACCATCAACATTTATGGTCTTGTGCAACTTAAGGTATGTTTTTCTTTCATCTTTCTTCCTTTTGTTATTGACTATGGTCTTACAAATCTTCATACCATTCCACCTCATTGGACCATGGAAAAACAAAACATAGAACTCTCTTTCAGTATTGGGACTTAATTGATCATTAAGGGGCCGTTTACCAAATGCTTATTGGGGTAAGCACTTACCGGCAAGAGTCGCCACCTCTATTACCTTGTTGGATAACATTCTCAGCCATCAAAATGGATTGTTTGCAAGCCTCTTATCCCGTGACTGCTAACTGGATAAGTCTTCCTCACTTACTGGGTAAGAACCTCGGTTGTTGCCATGCCTCTTACCTGGTAAGATTCTCGGTCCTTGCCAAAATTCACCTGGTAAGCATTTGGGAAACATCCCCTAAGTCTGTTTATTTGATTCTGAATTGTCCACACTCCCATAATTTACTTACAGGCATTCTATTTGCCATGGGCCATGCTTGCTATGGATGTCATTTTCGGTTCACCACTTGGCCCTGATCTGTGTGGTATCTTGGCTGGGCATCTATATTACTTCTTGACCGTCCTGCATCCTTTGGCTGGAGGAAGGAACATATTGCAGACGCCAATGTGGTTGTATCCTTTCTGCACAATTCCTGTTTTCTGTTTAATTATGAATCCATCTGCACGTTATCCATCCCCCTCCCCCGCCCTTCTCTCTTGAACCTTAACGGTGCGTTTGGTACGCGGACTGGACTGGACAGGACAAGACGTGCGAGAGTGAGGTAGACGGGGGAATTTTTGGTCCTAGGGTTTTAATTTGACATGGGTAGTTTAGAAATTTACCAATCTTGTCCCTATCCCTGTCCGATTTGCCTGGTTTCTGTTCCATCTATTTTGGTGGGCCAGAAAAACTCTGTCTACTCAGGGGTTGTTTGTTTACCTCTTAATAGTTCCATTAAGAGGCAACCTCTGAATCGTTAAGAGGTGAATCTTGTTTGACAAAAAAAAAAGTATGCCTCTTAATGGTTCTAAAACCCTCTGAATGATTTTGTATCATGTATCTCCCTTAACCATTAAGAGCCCTAATTTTATTATACACAATTACCAAACAATTATATTTCATTTTGCACTATATCATGATAGCCTCTTAATCATTCTGACTACTTAATTATTCTGCACCAAACCATCCAGCAATTGCCAAACAGCCCTTCAGTCTTGTCATGTCCCAGTCAAATGCATCTTTGGTGGGACAACAAGTTTTTGTACTGCCTATCTTGTCCCTTATACCAAGCGCATGAACCGGGACCAGATTGAACGGAGGAGAGTGAGGTAGGCATGTGAAAGAATCGTGGATGGTTCTAAGGTATTAATTTGACGTGGGCAGTTTAGTAATTTACCAATCTTGTCTTATCTCTTGTTCCCTCTATTTTGGTGAGGGAAAACATATAGTCCTGTCCCAGTATGTCACCTCAAACGTGGACAACAGGTTTTGTTCTGTCTCAATCTGTCCCACGTACCAAACACACACAAAGTAATCAGATGGTAATATATTCATTGTATGTGCACTTTTGCAACAAGGTTGTTTCTTCGAAGTTTCTTGACTCATGGCTCGCGTAGACGTAAAATGGTTGCAAGGTACAAAATTGGAGCTCCAGCAAATACCCAACCTCAGTCCAGCAGCAATACGAGCGGGGTGTTTAGAGGAAGATCTTACCGAGTCGGTGGGTGAATTTTTTTTTGTTGAACTTCTTTCTTCGAAATTTGAATTCAAAAACTAGTTTTGTAATTTCGGGTTTGTGCTTCGGTAAAGAGTATTCGTCGTCTTGATATAGTGGTTTCCTCATACAAGCTACCGATGAATCTTTTAGAGGACGACTTGGCATTTCTACACGATTTGCATATCTCACATTGCATGTAGAGATGTACAAAAAAGTCCAAACCGGCGTTTTCTTTAATACGCCAGGTCTAGTTTTAGAACCCACTAAGCCAACTTTTTCTTTAATGCGCCCTCGAAAAAGCCTGATTGGGGTCTCATTCGATCCTGAAACTATGGTCATCATAATTAGTAACGACATTCGGATTAGGAGGGTGAACATAACAGTGTTTCACTACCAGGTTTATTCTTAAGATGATACACACAAGACCACATTTCGAACTCACCAGGGGCATTACGAGTTAAGATTTATGCCCCTTTGGAAATTAGGCAAATAAAAAAAACTATCCTCGTGTCGGTTGTTTTTAACTGCATCAAAAGCAGCTTAGCTGTGTAATATGCAATCGTTTCGCACGGTTCGAAGGCAAGCGTTGGTAATCATTCTTCCCGCCATTAGGAGATGAGGGAAGTTTAGTCGTTTCAAGTTCAAAGTACCAATTTCAGCCGTATTTCTAATTAGAATAAATAAATAAGATTTGGTAAGAACTCTCGTCAAATCACAAGTTGCTATAGAATATAGAATCTCGCCTTCTACGAAGAAATAGTTTTTCTTTATTGAACGTGAAAAGCTATTCTAGCATCGGTATGGATTGTCGGATAGCTGTCATCAACCCTTTAGAGCGAGGGCCCTCCGAGGGTCTATCCCATTCTCCGGTCAATGATTTAAGTCCTCTAACCAGCCGTTAAAAAAAACTTTGTTAATGGAGAGGTATTTCCGTTCTTTTATAGATTTTTTTTGTCTTTTACCCAATCAAATTCAATTTTATTGGTTTTTGATTAGCTAAAAGTTGAAAAAAAGGGATAAAAGGACGAAAATGCCTCTCATGTAACATAAATTTTTAACGGTCTTTAAAGGAAATAGACGTGTTTACAGACCATGTAGCCATCTTATAGTTTTGAAACTACACGAATAAAAAGTGTTGTTGACAAACTAGATGGACCAAATTTGTAGTTTAATCTAAATATCTATACTACATTAATAAACATTTAGATTAAAAGTCTTAATTACAAGTCTTAAAGCATAAAGTACTATCAATTTATGCAAGAGATTCAAAAATCTCTTAAGTACAAACTATTATGCATAATGTACAAATGTTTAAAAGATACCATTTGTTTGGTCAAAGTTTCATATTTAAGCAAGTCATATTTACATGAAAAATATATGTTTGGTCTTCCTAAAGTTGTTTGACACTTTGTTTGTTTCCTATTTTGAACCCAAATTCAAATTCAAAGTTTTTTTTTCTCTTGAAGTAAATTGAAATTTGGAACAACAATATCAGAAAGGGTTTCAGATCCTGCATGCACCCCACCCCAACCCTTCAACTTTATATGGGTTTAGAAACTTAACATGTCTGCAATTATTTTTTCAATCGATCTTGCTAATACACCATATGAACCTTCAACTTTATATATTTGTTAGACTCACAATTATTTTTCCAATCGATCTTGCTAATTTCTACTCATTAATCTAATTTGTCACCATCATTCATATTGACTTTATAGGTTCTCGTTTTTAACTATTACAAAATTATTGTGATAAGATTACTCTATTTTATTCTTATTAAATAATATTTATATCTTTATTAAAATATATTTCAGATAGTGCACTTTTAAATAAATAAAAAAGCGCTACTTTATTCAAATCTAAACTGATGGCGTCTTGACGTTCGGGTTGAATCCGTCTTGTCACGACTTCGATATATGGAATCATCTTGCGTCATATGTAGGTGCAAACAAAGATTGCTGAGTGCAACAGGGACCCATAGAGACGCAATAACCGCCAACAACATTTCTTGCTGATTTGAGCTCTCATGTTTTGAGGCTTCACGGAGAATTCAATTTCACCGGGTCGATGTCAGAGACAACGGGGCAGGTTGTCTACCTCACTAGTATTTGAGCTGGATAAGGGCTGGCGAGTCAGCCAAGCAATTTTAGATTCTCGGAATAATCATAATGAGTCCCCAGGAGCCATGAGATCAAGATTGCCCAAAGGAAAGGTCGAAGGTCTAGGCTAGACAAGTCATGGATATTAATTGGCTAATTGGAATGCAAGGCAGGATGGTGAAAGCACCCCTTAGGCTAGCTTGCGAAATCTGTACAGATAGGATCGCATACTTGGTCACCTGATGGCTGATGCTATGGTCGAATGGCGGGTCCATCGTCTATCCCCAAGGTCTCTACGAGGTTTACTTAACTTGTGAAGATTCGCACTTGGTTTATTGCTTGTGCACGTATCTTGAATTTAAAGGATGTCTCGATGTGTTTTTTTAAAGAAATTCATGATCAGATAATTATTTGCCTAAATAATAAATGATTAAATTATCTTATTTATTATTAAAATAAATCGATATTGTGTTTTATATTTTTCTCCAAATCTAACTATGATATTAAAAAATTACTGATCACAATTAGTTTTCAAACTCTACAATACTGATTGGAAAAATGATTATAATTATGCGAGCCGACTAATTCCAGGGCAACTACCTGCTTTGCAGATAGCCCGGAGTCACCACATTTGAACCTCCATGGCCACAAGGAGATTTTTGTTTCTTCTGGGATTTGAATCTGAGACATCCAGCCACTTTTGACCTTAGGAGTCCAAACTCAAATCAATCATACACCACCCCTTATGGTTTTAATTATGATTTTTAGACATTAGAAAACTGAATATTACATATAAGTAATTGTTTTAGTAAAAGAATCAAAAAGTCGATCATAATCAACGTTTTTAAACACTACAAAACTTATCATTGCGTGGTAATCACGTTTGTTTCCGGTTTATACATCTACATCGTTGACATATGCATCTGCTTACTTTTTCGACCTTGCATAACTGCATAATTTATGGGTTAAAACGTTCATGTTCATCTGGTTTGGAAAAGAAAGGGATGAAAGAGGAAGAGGAATAGTAAAAGACTAAATTACCCTCATGTGAAGGACACATATCTCCACTTCACGAATCCAATCTCTATTCTCTAGTGAAAAGTAAAAGTTAGGGACCATTAATGTAATAGATGTGTTTAAGATGCCTAAATCGTAAATTTTAACAAACCATAAGGACTAAAAATGGAATTCAAATATAATTATATAGTTGAACGGGTATTTTGGTAATTTGGTAACGAGGAAGGGAAGCCCTTGAAAAATGGCGGGCGAAAATGGAGGTGATTGAATGGAGGTAAACATCAACAATGGCGAGAAGCTCGCTCCATCTCAACTCAACACATTCATCTTTTCTCTTCAAATTAACCCTGAATTCGATTTTAAATCTCATACTTCCTCATCGTTTACACTCGCAAATTCGAAACAATCACAGCAGATTTCACAGCAGATTTCAATCAAGAACTATTCAAAATGTCGTGGCAAACTTACGTTGATGAGCATTTGATGTGCGACATTGAAGGTAGCGGTCAGCATCTCACCGCCGCTGCCATCTTTGGCACCGATGGTACCGTCTGGGCTAAGAGCGGTTCCTTCCCCCAGGTCTGTCTTTATAATTTGTGTAGAGATTGATTTCATTAACTATATGTGTGTGATCGATTGAAGTTAGGTGTGATTGTGAATCGTGATCTGATTTCTGTTTTTGATATACTCAACAAAATCGTTTTAAGGTGCTGATTTCGATGAATTTTGCTTAATATTGATCTAGTTTGATTTAGGGATCTGAATCTGATCATTAGTTTCTTAATTGTAATATTATGTTATGAATGTAGGATTGATAAACTTGATCATGATATATTACAATTTGTTCATATGAATTTAACATGTTTACAGATGATAAGGCACAGATTTTGTGATTTAGGGCACCATTAAGCTTCATTAACCATGGTAGAACACATTAATTGCTTTCATGATTGGATAACTTGTATATTTTTCTATGTCTATGATGAAGATACAAAACAAACCTATATAGACAAGATCATGTATTTCAGGTTCCAAACCCTAATTTTCAACACCAACTTTCCCTTTTGTATTGTAGCATTGATCAAATGTTGAACAATATCTTTTTTACGGTTTCTTTTCCCTGATTATAAAACAATGCATCACTTCACATTCAGTATATCCTGCTCGAAAGCAAGGGTCTGAAATGAATGAGATGTATGCAGACATGGCCTCTATCCTAAAAACGTAAACCCCATGGTAGAGGAGGACTTCCCATTGGGAATTTGTGATAATCACCGTCTTTATCTAATGCAACCTTAAAATATGTAAAAATGGTGGTACATTTGTCATTTCATTGTGTCTGCTTTGCCATTATACAAAGTGCACTTATATGGAAGTTATAAGGACCTCACTGGGTGGACTAAACATGCTTTCCTTTATTCTGTTATTTTTTCAGTTTAAGCCCGAAGAAATTAATGCTATCATCAAAGAATTCAACGACCCCGGTAATCTTGCCCCCACGGGATTATTTCTTGGTGGCGCAAAATACATGGTCATCCAAGGAGAGCCTGGAGCTGTCATTCGTGGAAAGAAGGTATTCTGACTATTCCCTTCTTCAATGAAAAAGGCATAAATTTCACTTTTAACGAACAAAAGACGAATTTACCCTTGATAGTAGATGGAACAATGACTTTTCTCATCTCATAATGAAGGGTAGAATTGGAAATTAGTCATCTACTTTTGAAACTGGACACTTGTTTTAAGACATACACAAATAGAAACACGAACACTGATTTTGGGACGGATGGAGTACTATTTTAGGAAATTTTCATGATCTTTGAAGTTTAACGCGGGTTTAAATATGTGTTTGAATTTTTAGGGAGCTGGAGGGATCTGCATCAAGAAAACTGGTCAAGCCATGGTGTTTGGCATCTACGACGAGCCAGTGGCTCCAGGTCAATGCAACATGGTGGTGGAGAGGTTGGGCGATTACCTCGTCGATCAGGGCATGTAGGCCCCATCTCTTGATTTTGATATGACGTAGTGTTTTTTTTATGTCTATAGTCGTCTCTCATACGAGGATAAAAGAAGTTATATTTACGGTTTTTTGGGGTTATGGACTCCGCCGTGTATGGTTGCAAGGACTCAAAAACTTGAATAACTTGCCCACTCAAATGTCTTGTTTGTTTGATGATGAACAAGATGGCATAATGTGTGAATAAGAGAAATCTCATATTAATAAATGTATTTTTGTATTTATTATTCATATGTGAATGTTGTCTTTGTGGATTGTTTTGAAATGGGTTTCTGCTGGTTGTGTTGGTTCTGTTTATGATTGTTTCTACGAATTCAAACTAAAAACGAATGTCATTTCAATTCTGATTTGTAAAACCGAATTCAATTTGTGGTTCGGTTTTCGGTTTCAATTTGACTTTTCAATTGGTTTGAAACACTTAGAATCGAAATGAATTTTTGTTACAAGACATCTTAATTAAAAACAAATTTCATATAGATGTTTATATCAGCTCAAGTATTTTATTAAATTTGTAATAAAAAAATTATTTTTTATGTATATTTATTATTTTGATTTGAGTGGGCTGAAAATTGGAGATATATCGGAAATCCATATAGTAATTCCGATAAATTAAGAAGTCAGAAAGTTATCAAAAAGAAAATTTTTTGATTTGAAATTATATAATTCAAAAATTAAGGCAACTTCAAATTTTGGTTTCTCAATCCATCCTTAAAAATCAAACTGAAAACCCTAAAAATAATTTGATTTTTGTAAATTGGAATTTTTATTTGGTTTTTGATTTTGGGTTACAAACCAAACTTGAACACCCATCGTTGGTAGCATTGCTTGAAATTAAAAAAATTAAAAAAAATCTTTCATTAATAATAATAATAATAATAATAATAATAATAATAATAATAATAATAATAATAATAATAATAATAATAATAATAATAATAATAATAATTAAAAGAAACACGATCTCTCTCTCTCTCTCTCTCTCTCTATATATATATATATATATATAGATAGATAGATAGATAGACAAACAGTTGTTTATACCTCTTTTGGCAAGTAGAAATGTGTATCGGTGTTCTAAAAAATATATCTCTGATGTCTCCGTTGATCATCAATCATATCTTGGAAGAATGAGATTTTTTTCATAGAAAAAAGTGTTGTTATATGTACATATATTTATGTTAAAATCAAATCAAATCGTACATTGAAAGCGGAAAATGTAAGTTTTGATGTTGATCTATGTGAGAAGGATATTTGTAGGTATGTAGGTATGGATTTAACATGTAATAGGTGTGCGTTTAGTGTTCTAAAAGGATGAGACGACCTAAATGCCAAATAGACCCTCCACTAGCCTCAACCACTAACTGAGACAAAAAAATGTCTCTTACATTAATGTCCTTGGAGGTGGATTTCGTGTGGGACCGGATAAGGGTGAGCATGGGTCAGGTTGGGTCTGGGAGGAAATTGAAAAACCCATCAAGTTTCGGGTAGGATATATAGGCCCTGAATATTGTGATCGGGTGAATAGGTTTTCGATTGTCAAGCCTAGCCGAGTGTCGGGTTTGATCGGGTCGGATTTCGGGTCTACTATTAACTATATATGTATAAAATTATAATGACTAACATTTTCTATAATAAAAAAAACTGGCATTTCTTAAAGTATTCAAGTTTTGGGCCGGATCAAAGTGGCGAACATTAAGGGCCTACCTGAACTGATATATCTTGCCTAAAATTCAGACTTCGAACTTCGGATACAATCAGGTGATTAGGATCGGGTTGTTCGGGTCGGTTTTTCAAGGTTTTCGGGTATGGTCGGGTTTTGACCTTTTGCACCTGTTATCTATTCTCAATTTCCTCCATGTTCCTTCGATAAGACTCCATACATCACCTTTTTCTCTTATAACCATTTAATTTAAATAGGATTCTTTATGTACAACCAACATTTACATAACCATCCCTTACATTTAAGTATGGGTGAGCATAGGCGGGTACCCGCCCTATTTGACAGGAACCGGAACCGGTTAGAGCCGTCTTGAATTTTTGGAACCGGAACTGCCGGGTACCCGCTTCTTAAAATATTAAAATTTTGTTATTTAGAAATAAAAAATAAAACATTGCCAAAACACTAAATAAATAAACAATAATACAAATTATACGGAATAATGGTTACAAATATTGTTTAACAATTACAAACCATAATAGACTAATAGTAAATGTTGAAAGTTTAACGATTACATACTACAAATCCAATTAAACACACAATTTGAAAAAATACGAATCATTGTATCTCAAATTCTGAATCTTGTTTCAACTTCTTGCATACTCATCGCATCCTCAACCTCGTACGGTACCTGTGAATAATTGAGTGTTAAAAAAGCTACACAAACTCGTAAAAAACTGCACATATTTTTAACAAAAAACTACATAAATTTTATATAAAAAAAAAATTGCACAAACTTTGTACTAAAAACTTCACAAATTATATAAAAAACTGCACATATTTTTAACATAAAACTACACAAATTACATAAAAAACTGCACAAATTATATAAAAAACTGCACATTTTTTTTACAAAAAACTACACAAAATATAAAAAAAAAAACCCTGCACAATCGGTCCCGGCGGGTAACGGTTCTGAAAAATTGAGAACAGGAACCGGAACCATTGTCAATCGGTTCCGTATTGTAGGAACCGGAACCACTCATATCGGTTCTGATTCCGAAACCGGCAGTTCCGATTCCGCAAGTGGATACTCAGTTCCGCTGCTTACCCCTACATTTAAGTATCGACCCGTACCTTTACAAACCTAAGCTTATAGTTTGACACTATTATCACATCACAACTCATGTTATTTATAACTGTGACAAACATACGTATATTCTTCTTAGATATTATGCCCGGTGTTTTTTTTTTCTTCGTTAACAAAAATAACACAATTTCTTAAGTAAATTACATTTTTGGTCCTTGTGGTTTATGGGTTTTAACAGTCTAGGTCCCTAAAATGAAATATCTATGTGGTTTCCATTTTATAACGTGTTGTGTCCCTAAATCTAACTCCATCTAAAAAATGCCGTTAGATGAGTTAAATCAAAGGGATCTTTGGTGGTTTTAAACTTTTAATAGAAAAGAAAATATAAACTAAATGACTAAAATACCCCTTTGATTTAACTCATCTAACGACATTTTCTGAATGGAGTCAGATTTAGGGACCCAACACGTTATAAAATGGAAAGCACAATGATACAATCCATAGATATTTTATTTTAGAGACCCAGACCGTTAAAACCCATAAACCACACAAACCAAGAATGTAAGTTATTTACTCAGTAATATACATTCGTTTTTATACAACATTTATAAAAACGACTGTATTTTTACTGATTTTTTAAAAATATAATATTTAAAAAAAGTGGGCAAAGGCCATTAATGAGGATTCTCCTAATAATTAAAAAAGAAAGAAAGATATTGCAAAAAGGTGAAATATATGATGCTCCACCCACTTCAACACACATGCCTTTGCCCAATGTGTCCTTCCCATCTTTACAACCTTTTTAAGGCATTTTTTTTAATTATATTATAAATCATTTGATAAAAAATTTAAAAACTATTTTTTATATATAAAATACTGTTTATTGATGTATATTACTTAAAATTTAAGATTATGAGTAAATTGTGCGTAAGTACAATCTACTAAAGTCTTATGTTTGAATTCGTGTAACTAACTGTAGATAAACATAATCAAATAGAGAATAAATATCATATTTTAAATATAAAAAATTTAAAATATAATTAGGATAATTATTGAATTCTAACAAAATACATAATTATTATCTTATAAAAAATTATATTATTAAATAAAAAATATAAAAAATGAATTATAAAAATATAAAAAAACGAGAATTTTTAAATAGTTAATTTAGCAATAATATCAATATTTTTTTTTTCACTTTTTTATGATATCTTTATATTTATATTTTTATTCAAAAATAAAAACATTATCTCAAAAGCACATAAAATCGTATTATAACATCGATTGAGACAAAAAAAATCGAGATGTATGTCACTGCATTGTGCGAGTACCCTTCTAGTGTAATTTAATTTATTTTAAATTCAGAAAATTGATTAAACTAATTATTTTGGACACATTTTTTTTTACCTTTTTGCTATTCTTTTAAAAAAATTTGACCAAAATAGCTTACATTTTGGAAGTGTCCGTTTTACAACTTGTGAAATATACTTTTTTTCTAAATTAAATATAGTTATGGTTGGATCGGCGCGAAATTGGCATGGTGGCTTGTGGAATGGGCACAACGACTTGTGAAATGGAAGCGGCAGTTTGGAAGATGTCATTTCGTGTTGTGAAATCTCCTGTGTGGCTTGTGAAATGACCCACCAGAATCATATTTTATTCATGAAAAGTGCATTTCGTAAATTACGAGATGGGCACTGGTGGAATCTTCGTTATTTCAGTTCGGGCATGAAAAAGTTGGCTAAAAATGGACGTGTTCGTCATGAATTGCTAGTTTGGTTAATGCGTCTCTCAGTTATGTAATCATAGTCGTTTGTAGTAAATCTTGTGAAAAATACGAACAATAACAAAGAACTCCTGTTCGATTGGTGGTTAGAACTTGAATCTTAAAATTTTAATAACAAACCAAGAGTTTTAGCATTTGAAACATAAAAACCAAAACTTTAATAAATGAAGAAAGACATCACAAGGTCAAAAGTACCTGGAGGTCTCAGGTTCAAATTCAAGGAGGATAAAAATCCCCTTGTGGCCACGGAGGTTCAAATGCAGAGACTTTGGGCTATCTGCAAAGCAGGTAGGGGTGCTCACGGCCCGGGTTGATCGGTGTGGAGCCGTTTTAACAACCCAACCCAATGTTGGCGGTTTGAAAATTTTCAACCCAACCCAACCCGTTCGGGTTGATCGGGTTGTGTTTAAACAATGTAAAATCACATAAAAATAAAGGAAACTTTCTTTTGAAATACGACCGACCATTCAAGATAATATGCAAATTTATCAAATATTTAGATATTACAATAAAAATGTTTAAACCAAATGATAATACATCAATCAACAACAATAGTTTTAGACGTTTCCAACCCCGATGCTTTCGCTTTTTTGACGTTGAGGTTGGTCATGTCATGATTGTCATCTACAATTCAAAGCTAAAGTTAAGGTCGGGTCCATCGGGTTGTCGGGTTGGTCGGGTTTTTTTGGGTCTGACCCGATTCCAACCCAATAAGGTCGGGTTGGCTAATTTTTTTATCGATCATGCATCGGGTTATCTCGGGTTGGGTTTTTTTTTTTTTTTAATTCGGGTTGGGTTGGTCGGGTTCATCAGGTTTTTGAGCACCCCTAAAAGCAGGTGGTCACCCTGGAATTAATCGGCTCGCATAGCGGGTTGGATATCCAGTTTAATAAAAAAAAAAGACATCAAAACCTGACAAATTATATTCTTTACTCGGGAGCCTAAATAGATGGGGGGCGGGATGTCGACATAATAAGGAGTAGAGTTCTTAGTAAAGCAACCGAGAACACGAAATGCAAGCAAAAGAAGGAAAGAACACGAACCAAAAAGTGATGAAACGAAAACAACGTTGTTCACTGCAAAAACCATCCAAATACGAGAATGAATTGTGATCGTTAGGATTTTAAAACGAAAAGGAAGACTTGGTTTTTGAACAAACTGGGTATACATAAACTAACTGATATGAGACTCTAAAGTAATATCTGGTATGAAAGAATCAAATAAGTAATGGAATATCCATTCCGTTAGAAGGAAAAAGGGTTTGTGATACCAATATGGAATGAAACGAATCGTTCCATTTGGTCTGGTTTTTGTTTCGTTTTCTAAAAGTCGTTTTTTCAGATCCATGATGAAATTAAATAAAATATTTTAATTTCATATCTATATTATATATAAAATATTTGTATAAAGATTTTATTTCCACATAACAACAAAACCTGATAATAAAACCACAAGTGTGGTGTCTGATTGGTTTGAATTTGGACTCCAGATATCAAAAGTGTCTGGAAGTCCTAGAAGGAGGAATAAAAATCCTTTTTGTGGCTATGGAGGTTTAAATACGGTGACTCCGGGCTACCCGCAAAACATGTGGTCTCTCTGGGATTAATAGGCTCGCATAGCAGGTTGGATATTCAGGTTAATGAAAAAAAACTGATAATAAAATGTAAGGACTTATTTCTATTACATTACTTATTTCAGTATTCTATCATTCATGTTTTTTGTAATTTCAATTTTATACGACTAAACAAATCCTGGTCAATTAAACGTAGATAAGACAAAAGAAACTCATAAAAGAACGTATTTCATTAAACTGTAATTATTTTTTTTCTCTTCAATCTTAAAATCACTTAATCTACAATTTAAATAACGTATAGTACAAGTTACCAATGCACATTATTATCTTTTTTGCATGTTCTCAAGATACTTTTGACACTTTTCACTCATGTATTCACCCTCTCATACCTCTATGTCTTCTCCTCGTCCCCCAAGGTGAGATTCAAACTGATATTCACCATGAGTTATTAAAAGTTCTCTCATTTATCTCTCATTCAGTTGCTCTAGAACTATCGGCCTCACTCTCGATCTCTTGATTATTTGCTCTTTGTTTAATCGAACACATTTGTAGAGTCATTTAAATATGTTGGATTTTAAACTGTCATACAATTTTTTTCATCGATAGACTATAATTGGAATTGTAACTCTTATTTATTCAAATTGTATTAATATGTAAAAAACCAAGTGTAACTTATATCATCGTTAAATCTTCTCTAATAAAACCAGTGAAACTTCAAATCGTTAAAATTCACGGCTCTCGCCGTATTACGCAGATACACAACTAGTATATATATATAATAATAATAAAGAGGCTTTCATGTAGCATGGTGGTAGAGCATTTGGAAGGCAATGATGAGGCCAGGATAGAGCATCTCATTCATTATATGTGGTGGCATTTTCACATTAACTTGTCTACAACACCTAGATATATAAGTATGGGCATAACCCAATCTTTATATCAATTCCACACACACACACATATATATATATATATATATATATATATATATATAGAGAGAGAGAGAGAGAGAGAGAGGTTGGTTATTATACAACCCTTTACATTTGTACAACCAATACAACTGAATCTCGACTGTCTATTTAATTTGATAAATATATGATTTCATAGAAACTTTGATTGTTTCCTAATATAAAATATTGATCACAATTAATAAATTATATTCATCTTCCATAAATATTCAAATCATAATGGGAGAATTGTATTAAAATGGAACCAACTTTCACATTATTTCTATTTTGGGAAACCAATTTTCAAAATCGTTATTTTGAGGAATCAACTTTCACATAATTTCTATTTTGGGGTACCAATTTTCAAAATCGTTATTTTGGGGAATCAACTTTCACCTGATTCCTATTTTGGGGAACCAACTTTTAAAATCGTCATTTAGAGGTCTCTATCAAACTTTTTGTTTATTTAAGTGTCTGGTTGATCTGTTGAACATATAACATGTAATTTAAGGGTCTCTTTCAAACTTTTGGTTGGATTTGCCAAATTTGATTTAAATTTTAATATTGACACAGATTGGTTAGATATAAAAATCTTGAATGTGATATTTAATATTTATTTTTTATTACATCAATTAATTTTTTTCTATTAAATTGATTTTTTATTGCATTAGTAAAAAACAATTTTTATCGTGGTAATTTGGATTTTTTTCGAAAAAATCTTCAATTTGATATCTGAATTTAAAAAAAAAAACGAGATTTGAAATAAAAGTTGATTTTATTGCATTAATTTTTGAAAAAAAAACAAAAATTTAGTTACTTTTCTATAATTATTTTGCAAGTTGGTTCCCCAAAATAGGAATCAGGTGCAAGTTGGTTCCTCAAAATGACGATTTTGAAAGTTAGTTCCCCAAAATAGGAATCAAGTGAAAGTTGGTTCCCCAARATAGGAATCAAGTGCAAATTGGTTCCCCAAAATGACGATTTTAAAAGTTGGTTCCCCAAAATAAGAATTAAGTGAAAGTTGGTGTCATTTTAATGCAATTTTCTCAATCATAATAAATGAACTCTTATCATTTCCATAAACATCTCAATTTATTGGGTTGCATTGGTTGTACAAATGTGATGGGTTGCATTTGAAACAAACTCTCTCTCTCTCTCTCTCTCTCTATATATATATATATATATAGAGAGAGAGAGAGAGAGAGAGGTGGGTTATTATACAACCCTTTACATTTGTACAACCAATACAACTCAATCTCAACCGTCCATTTAATTTGATGAATATATGATTTTATGGAAGTTTTGATTGTTTTCTAATATAAAGTATTGATCATAATTAATGAACCTTATTCATCTTCCATAAATATTCAAATCATAATAAATAACTCCCGTCATTTCTATAAATATCTCAATTAATTGGGTTGCATTGGTTGTACAAATGGACATGGTTGTATTTGAAATATACCATATATATATATATATATAGAGAGAGAGAGAGAGAGAGATGTTATTCTACACCATTTGTCATTCCTACACCCTATACAACCCTCATCTCAACCATTCAATTTTTAATCAATTAATTGTTTCCTAATATAAAGTATTAATCATAATTAATAAACTCTATTCATATTTCATAAATATTCAAATCATAATAAATGAACTCCAATCATTTCTATAAATATCTCAATTAATTAGGTTGCAAAGGTTGTACAAATGCACAAGGTTGTAAAAGAAATATATCCTATATATATGTATATATATATATATGGGGAACTAATTATTTGATAACTTTAAAATTTATGACATTTTTACGAATTTCTAACTTAAGGTTTTATTTTACATAACATTTTTTCATTTAAGTATAATATTTAATGTATTGATTGACATATATATTTTGTTTTACAATTTTGTTTGTTTCATATGTACTTGGTTCACAATGTGAAAATTTTATATGCATCTTTTTGTTTCATAAACATGCCAAAAATTAGGAAATTTATAAAAATAACCGGTTTAAACAACCCTTTGCCACAAAATAACCACATTTTAGAGGTTTTACCGGAATAACCACACGGATCACCCCCGGGGGCGATCCCTGCACTATGGGGGCGATCCCCCCATTAAGTCTTAAAAAAAATTCCTCAAAAGTCGAGATTACTGTTCATCATCTCGTTGACCGTGTTTGACCTCGCCCCGGGGCGACCCGTACTGTACCCGGGGCGATCCGGGTAAAAAAAAATTTTGATTTTTTTTCTAATACCAATTTCACTATAAATATCAACCTCCTACTTCATAATTTTTCACACCTTCCCTTCCATTTCTTTTCTCATATATTTTACTCTCACAACCCTTAACCCATTAAACACAATAAACTATCACAACCTTTAACCCACTAAACACAATCAACCATCACAAAACATGAAATCACGTGAAAGTGATAATGTTTGTGTGTATCTTCGAAGTGGCGGTTTATTCCAAGATATAAATGGTGTTTTAGAGTACCTTCCGATAACCCACCCCCACATATGCAATACGTTTGTCTTCGCCAATAACGTATTCTGGGGTCGTCAAACGTGTGACGAAAAAGTTAAGTTTACGTGGTCTTTTCAATTTATTTTTTAAAACGAATACGTTATATCAGTTTATGGACGACGATGATGTGGTTATTTTATAGCGAAAAACTGTGAAATTTAAAATTAAATATGTAAAAAAACACACTTTATGTATTTTTCCATTTTTATTAAAAACACCCATTAATTGTTAAATAAAAAACACAAAATGACGAAATAGAGGTCAAATTTCGTCAATCAGATATTATATCTTATTTACGAAATCCAAAACAGATAAAAATAATTTTTGCTTCTCCTATAAAGGTTTATTTTTAAACCTTTACCCATAAAATTTGGTTCTAAAAAAGTTAAAAAATACAACTTCAATGGCGTATCAGTTTTATTAAAAATACCAAAAAATGAAAAAAAAAATACAACAATTATCATCCGGTTATTTTATAACGAAAAACTGTGAAATTTAAAATTAAATATGTAAAAAGACACACTTTATGTATTTTTCCATTTTTATTAAAAACACCCCTTAATTGTTACATAAAAAACACAAAATGACAAAATAGAGGTCAAATTTCGTCAATCAGATATTATATCTGATTTACGAAACCCAAAACAGATAAAAATAATTTTTGCTTCTCCATAATTATAAAGAATTATTTTTAAACCTTTACCCATGAAATTTGGTTCTAAAAAAGTTAAAAAATACAACTTCAATGGCGTATCAGTTTTATTAAAAATACCAACAAAAAAACAAAACAAAAAAAACGGATCGCCCCGGGGCGAGGTCAAGCACGGTCAACAAGAGGATGAACAATAATCTCGACTTTTGAGGAATTTTTTTTTTAAGACTTAATGGGGGGATTGCCCCCATAGCGGGGGCGATCCATGTGGTCATTCCGATAAAACCTCTAAAATGTGGTTATTTTGTGGCAAAAAGTTGTGTAAACCGGTTATTTTTATAAATTTCCCCAAAAATTATCACATTATGAAATTGAGTACATGTAAAACAAATATATGTTAATCAATACATTAAATTATGGTTATAGATAAAAATAATCATATAAAATAGTACATGATGCACTAGTTCTCAAAGATATTACAATTTCAAGAATTATGAAAAGAAAGTTCCTGTATATATACACACACACACATATATATAGGGGTTCATTCAAGGAAAAACTGATTAGTTTGTGATAACTGTGAGATCCAATCTTAACTACAAATCAATGGATAAATTAAAAAACTAATATTTTTGGTAATTTGACTTAAAATTATAATTAAAGGGCATTTTAGATATTTTAATTTTTTTCTCTCTCCTCTCTCTATCTCTCCTACCTTCGGCCTTCGACGAACATCATGTGATACCCAAAATACACCTATGAGCATATATATACAATGTTCATGTGTTTACTTCTGAACACTATTCACTTTTTTAAAATAATTGGTAGTATATATATACTTGGTTTGTATTATGTGTATGTGGTAATCTGGTTCACATATGAAATAAATGTGGAATGGTACATGTAATCTGGTTCACATATGAAATAAATGTGGAATGGTACATGGTTCACCTATGAGCATATATACAATGTTCATGTGTCTACTTCTGAACACTATTCACTTTTATAAAATAATTGGTAGTATATACATACTTGGTTTGTATTATGTGTATGTGGTAATCTGGTTCACATATGAACATAATATATTTTTTTTACTGTTGAAACTAGATAGTTCTGCTATGAACAAATGTATACTGATGTATGAGAACCTATTTTAGAACATTGTTCATATTATCACCTTCTATGAGCTTGATCACTGATGGTCTTGAAACACCATCAAAATTCTTAACATGATTAAGTGTGTCTTCATTCTCGCCTAATAATAACAATAACATGAATCATGGAATAATTAAGAAATGTAACCGGCAATTAACTTGCATTAAAAGAAAGATCAAATAGATAATTACATTTTTACCCTCATTAAATGAATTCATCATGTGCATCTACCAAAAGTGTATTTTGTTTCTTATTGGTTCATTGAGATTTGTAAAGTTAACATCGTTTATCAAATTTACAAAAGATCCTACATCTCTCTCACTCACTCTCTCTCTCTCTCGCTCTATATATATATATATATATATATATATATATATATAATATTACATATATGTATTAGTATTAAAGTTTTATCGTAATTATTTAAAAAAAAACAAAAATAATTTAATCCAAAAGTTAATTTTTATGATTAATTAGTTATTTTAATGGATGAGATATTTATAGAAACCATTTGTATTGAATATGTTGAATGATTAAGTCGTTTCATTTTTTTTTTGAATAATTAAATGATTGAGAGTTTTTGAAAATTGGTTACTTAAATTATTTAAACCTTTTTAAATGGTATGATTTAAGTTATTTTTATAATACGTAA
>NC_037535.1:3048382-3067437 GCF_001531365.2 Cynara cardunculus var. scolymus
ATTTCTTAAAAATAATTAGTAGAACAAAGTAATGCTTTTTAAGAAAAGGAAAAGAACACATATAATATTTTTATAAAAATTATGATTAAAAAACAATACTTTTTAGTATTAGTTTTTTTTTACAGAATAATAAATAATTAAAAGAGTACTCACGTAATGCAGCGAGATACATCTTAATTTTAATATTTTATTTTATTTTTTAACTCAGTCAAATATTATAGTATTGTCTTATGTGATTTTGAGAAAACGATAATGTTTTTATTTTTAAATAAAATATAAATTTGAAGATATAATAAAAATTAGTATAAGAAAGAGAACAAAAAAAAAAAAAAATTGATTATACAGAAGGTAGGAATGCCATTAATAAGGGTAGGGATAGTATTAGCTTCCTCTAGAAGAAATAGGGTATGGAGAATTTTTTTTGTTTAGATTAATGGCAGTCAAATTCAATCTTTACAAAGTGATGGGACATCAAAATCTCAACAAGATTCTTGATTTCTTGAAAAAGAAATTGTCAAATATAAGTTTTACTAATCAAAGGGTATTGGGTCTAACAGTATATGGGTTTTTTGGTCTTTCAAGAGGTTAGGATTGCAAACCTTACCAAAAGTGAGGAAAATGTGAGTTTATCTGTTGTATTTGTTGTATATAAATATCATGTACTTAAAAAAGCATTTTATAGCCATCACAATGGAAAACTTAACATTTCGAATAATCTGAAATGCTTAAACATTTGAAACTGATTTATGCGACAAATTGAAATAATGAAACTGAACATGTATGATCCGACATGAGTCAGCATAACGTGAGTAAACTTCAACTGCAAATATTACATCTGTTCTTTTCCCGTCATGCTCGTTGTCTTAATCATCACCGAGATACATAATGCTATTAACTTTATGTTAAACGAAATCGCGGTTTTCATACCAAGTAACAACTGAACACGTTGTTTGCAGAACATGGCATTTGAGAATTATCAACGTGGTTTATGAACAACAAAATTGAACATAAACAAGTAGCATGTTGTGAGATCCCACATTAGTTGGGGGTGAATGTTGTCTTATAAGGGACTGGATACCTCCTCTATCAAACATATTTTAAAACCGTGAGTCTGAATGTGAACAAAACGGACAATATCTGGTATGATTGACCTGAGATGTTACACATACATCATTTAATTATGCAACACCCAAAAAAACAGATGCAAATTTGTTTTAAGCTAAAAAGAAAAGAAGACGGAAAGTTAAAGTGGTAAAAAGGAAAGTTGAAAGACTTGTTGGTCATTAAACCCAAATTCGGCCTCAGCAGATTGAGGCTCGAACTGTTATCCATTTTAAGCTTCATTTGAGCGAGGCTTCTTGCCATCAGTTTCGTCTTACAGTTCTGAGCAAAATCCCAACAGGTTTACAAGAAACGATCGAGCTTAGAGAGAATTTGACAGAGGTATTATTCAAAAATTAGTTGGTATATTAATTACATGGTATTAATTTTTTTTGTATATACTGGGGAAAAAATTGGTCAGATATAACATAAGCATCTGTAATAAATTAAATGTTATATTATTTTTAAAAAAATAAATGTTATAATTAATAGGGTTTCATCCTTGAATTCTCTTTAGTATGCAATTTTAGTCTATTTGTTTGTTTTGTATGACCAATCCAAAATAGTAACCATAAGGGTAGTGTCTGATTGGTTTGAGTTTGGTTTTCAAAAATCAGAAGTGTCCGGAGGTCCCAGGTTCACATCCAAGGATGAATAAAAATCTTCTTGTGATATGGAGGTTCAAATGCGATAACTTTTTTTTTATTAACTTGGATATCCAACCCACTATGCGAGCCGACTAATCCCAGGACGACCACCTGCTTTGCAGATAGCCCGGAGCTACCGCATCTGAACATCCGTGGTCACAAGGGGATTTTTATTCCTCCTTGGATTTAAACCTGGGAACTCCAAGTACTTTTGATCTATGGAGCCAAGCTCAAACCAATCAGGCACCACCCTTGTGGTTAAATGCGATAACTTTGGGTTACTTGCAAAGCAGGTTGTTGCACTATGATAGTCGGCTTGCGTTAGCGCGTTGGATATCCAGGTTAATCAAAAAAGAAGTAACGCTTGGATCTATTAAAATGATGAAGTCAATCAGTTTATGTCATGCACAACACACATGACTGCTTTTCAATAAATTCTGGTTTCTTCGATGTATTATTTTCCAGTCGTTATCATCAACTAAAGAAGAGGTTGAAAATAAAGACGATATACGTTGAAGCAAACAAATAGACTAAAACGCCCTTGAAAAAGTAAGATGTTATGCAAATGACTTGATTGGGTGGTAACTTTCTTTTTAATGAATAAAGTTGGTAACCTCTTTTTAATGAATAAAAAAAAGCTAAATAACAACTATTTTGAACCAATAATACCAAAAAATATAGTTTAGAGATGTAATTAATATTCCAAAAAAAGTACTCTTTCATTTTAAATACACCAAAATGTATGATTTGATACATTAGCTAATACTTTTTTATATTAATAAAATGACTAAAATACCCTTTATAAAGATAAAACCTGAAAAAAGCTTATGGATCATAATCAAGGGCATAATGTTTTTTTGAAGGGCATGCCAATAATATTAAAATGAAACAGTGGATGTACAAGAAAGAAAGACCAATGATTTTGTGAGAAGTAGATGTAACATCCCAACTCCCATCTGCATAAAACACATATATTCCATATAACAAGAAATACAAATATACACAAATGGCTACATACAAAAGTAGTTACAAATTTTTCGTTTATCTAAAGCACATGACTTGTATATATATATATATATAAAGCACATTCTCAAGTACATGCATAAACTTAGCTTCCCAAAATCCATAGATGAGACAACCAATTTCATTGCATCAAACCCATGAAGTACCAAACTTGTCGCATTAAACACATAACTCACCAACTTGTCGCATCTCATTGATGCGATAACACATTGTGATAACCGGGTTATTCGTTATAATATTCGGGGTTATTTTTGAAAGAGATGGTAAGTAGAGGGGTTTAATGTATCAATGTGCTTAAAATGTTTTAAACTCCCACCGCCTCATGTTTGTTAATTCATGTTAAATGTGATATTTGTTTTATCTCATTGGAAAGGTAAAAAACTTAAAAGGAAGAAAGTGGGTAAATTGAGGGGATTAAATGTGTTTACTTGCTTTAATAATTTAAAAATCAATCCCACCACCGCCTCTTATTTGTTTATGGGTGGATATATGAGATGTTAACGTTATCTCATTGATTTTGGTAGAGAAAAAGATAATGAAGTTTTTCTCTGTGTGTGTGTTCTCTTGTGTGCGAAGCAAACATAACTAAAAAGGGAAGAATTAGAAGCTGGTCTCTGTGATTATTATCTGAATCTTTGTTGTTGTTATATGCTTCTCTGTAAATCCAAGTGAGTTTAATTTTATGAATTTTCCTTATTTGGAAATTGGGTATAGAACCATATGATTCTTTATATGAGATTATGTTAAGGAATTGTTTTGATGCAATTATCGGCAAAATTGTGGATTTTTGTTATGATTTCATCTTGTGTGGAAATAAGGGTGTCATATCAAAGAGAATTATATTGAGATAAGGGTGACGTATTAAGGAGATGTGTATACTGGGATAAGAGTGACACATCAAGGATAGGTGTATACCAGGATAAGAATGACATAATCATGAAATTGTGAAATTTGGGTTTTTGATCACATTCATATTTATCGCATCCTATTGATGCGATGAAGTGAACACTTGTTATAAGACTAGAGAGTCTCTGGTTGGCTTTGCCTTTGGTTGATAAGATCAGAACCTCTGGTTGATAAGACCAGATGGGCTCTAGTTGGTCTTGCCTCTAGGCTATGATGCGACAAGTTATATAAATTTCTATATGATGCAACATTTTTTTACCCATGAAGTGTTTCAAATTATTGGGTATTTGGATGCCATAAATGAGGTTTGTATATCAAAATGATATATATTTGTTATAAATATGAGTTTGTAAATATGATTTGGTGATTTTCACCGTGTAATTGCTTCAAAGAGATTTATCACTAGACCTCAAGGTCTAACTCTCATTTTGTATTTTAAAAATGTTCATTACAGGACGAGCACAATCTGAGGTTAAAGGGAAAGGGAAATTGTAAGAAGTTTTATATGCTTACAAGGGATATAGAGGATATCATGCTTATTTGTTGTTTTCTGATACTTGTTATCTATACAAGTTTTGTATGGGGACTTTGTGAAAAAAGTTGATTTGATATTTTGTACTATAGCTTTTATAAGAGTTTGGAACCGAATGTGTAAATTATATTTCTTGATAGATGAAAATATATGTTTATATGCAAAAATGTGAACTTGGGGTATTACACACATTTTGTTGCATCCAACAGACGCGATCATCTCAATTTATCGCATCCAACAGATGCAATAAACTCACTTGTCACACCATAAGGATGTTTTAACAACATCTGTTGCATCACACTAATGCGATAAACAAACTTGTTTGATATTATTTTAACAAAACTAAAAACTATGTGATAACTGGGTTATCAGTTATAAAGTTCGGGGTTGTTTTTGAAAAGTGATGAAAAGTTAAGGGGGTCAAATTGTTTAAGTGTTTAAACTCTTTTAAAACTACCATTGGCTTATTTGTTTATATGGGTTTTAATTGAGATATTTGTATTATCTATTGGGGATTTGGTGAAAAAGCAAGTAAAAAAAAGGAGGTTTTCTGTGTATTCTCTGAAGTGCGAAACAGAACAGAAAACCAAAGAAGAACCTAGTAGAAGCTGGATTATGTGATTCACTAACTGAATTTGTTGTTATACATCTTCATATCAACATCTCTGTGTGATTCTATAAGGTGAGTTTATTTTTACAACTTTCATCGTATTATGTTGAATTGGAACCGTAGGGTTCTTTACGTGAGGATGTTATAAAAACTGTATTTATGTTATGTATAGCATAATTTGATATTTTGATATGTTTATATCAAATAATTGGAATAAGGGTGACATAATCTGGGGAGGTGTATTTTAGGATGGATGACATAATCAGAAGAGGTGTATTTTGGGATAAATGTGACATAATCAGAAGAGACGCATATTGGTATAAGGATGACATAATCAATAGAATGTAACCAAAGGGTCTTCGGCCTAGCGGTATCGTAGCCCTTGCCTTCCTAGGAGGTCAAGGGTTCAAACCTCACCAAAGGTGAGAAAGATGTGTGAGTTTATTTGTTGCATTTGCCGTATATAAATATTATATATTTAAAAAATAATAGAAGGTAAAAAGTGGGGTTTTGATCAAGTTGTTAACTATTGTCGTATCCTTATGATGCGATGACTTGAGTTATCGCATCCTATTGATGCGATGAGTGACTTTTATCGCATCCTTGTGATACGAGAAAGGAAATTTAAAATTGACTTGTAGCATCTTATTGATACGACAAGTTGGGTTTATCGCACCTATATGATGCGGTGAGATGGGGTTCTTGCATCAGTGTGTTGCAAGAAAATGGGGTTCTCTCACACATGTGATCCAAGAAATTTATGAATTTTAATTATATGATGCGATGAGTTTTATCATAATAAATGAGTTGTTTAGTTGTTTGATGTGATAACCGAGTAATATCTCATTCTTTTGACGCGACAAAAGAGGTTTGTTTTATTAAAATAAAGGTTTATAAAAGTGCTTTGGTGATTTTTCACACTGTAATAGCAAACAAAGAGATTTCTCACTAGAATTCAAGGTGTAACCCTCATTTGTATTTCGAACTGTGCATTATAAGTCGGGTACAACCGGATGATAAAGGGAATGAAAAATTGTAAAGAGATTATATTTGCTTACATAAAATTATGAAATTAAGTGTTATCTTTAGTGTTTGAATACTTGTTACATATACAAGTTCTGTATAGAGATTTTGTGGAAAAATCTGATAGCTACTTTTGTAACATAGCTTTTGTAAATATTGAAACAAAATGTGTAAATTATATTTCTTGATATATAAAAATATATGATTATATGTAAATGTGATAATGGGGTGTTACAAACTATTTGTAACAGACTAAAAAGTTCTTAAAGTAAAAAGAAATCTAAATTGGTTTTATCTTTCCCAAAGCCTAATGAGCCGTTTACTAAACCCTAAACACTTTTTTGGTAAGTGTTTACCGGATAAATTTCCTTATCGGATGAACATGAGAATGACCAAAAATCTTACAGGGTAAGAGCGATGATAATGATAGAGAGTTGTACCCACTAAGTGAGGATGATGACTATTACCCAGGTAAGCGCTTACCCAACAAATTGTTGCATTCAATATGTTTTGATGTACTAAAATCTTGCGCATCAAAATAAATCATAATGTTGACTCCTATCTGTAAACACTTACCGGATAAACAATTGGGTAAACGGCCCCTAAGCTTTTCAAACCCTTTGCAAACAACGGTATCATAAGTTGATTTAAAAAAATAGTTAAAGGGTATAATAATTCAAAACCTTTTCTTTTTCTAAAAAAGGATTTTGAAGGGGTATTTATGACATTTTAGCTGGGAAGCCATGACTATACCATGAGGACAGTAGAATAATTCAAATGATTGCACGTCATTTTGTCGTTGTTTCTACGCTATATTTATCTCCTCTTCCTCCTCCCTACGATTATCGAACTCCAACCGCTGCTTTTCTACACAAATCACAGAAATCGGAGCAAATCCAGCTACAATCGGAGCAAGATGTCGTGGCAAACTTACGTCGATGACCATTTGATGTGCGAGATCGAAGGCAATCATCTCTCCTCCGCCGCCATCATCGGACACGACGGCAGCATCTGGGCCCAATCAGCCACCTTCCCTCAGGTCTAATTTGACCTAGTTTTTTTTCCTTAATCTAATAGGTTTTAGTTTGTTTCACTTCGATTTAGCTTTGGATCTGATCCAAATCGCTACTGTTTTTATGAGTATCTGATTTTGCAGACTGAAATCGTTGTGTTGTGTTGTCCTTAGTTGATTTATTTGATCTGGTTAGGGACCTTGAGGATGTGGTAGCTGTGAATAGTTGTGGTGTTCTAAAGTCGCTAAGTGTTTTTGTTCATGTTAGGGTGTAGAAGTTTTGTTTGTTTTGAGCTAATTTTATTTAAAATCTGATTAACTTGGTTTAAAATCATGGCGCCATTAGACACGCATAAATGTTAACTTGATCTGGACGTTTGACTTAATGGAAGGATGTAGAATTTCTGGATCGGAATAAGGCTGAATGAGAAATTATGATTAATGCTTCACTTTCAATGGAGAAAAGCTCGTTGGATGAGAAGATCAATGATTAGTGCCTTGGGTGAGATGCATGACGACATAAACATTTTAAACTGAAGATGAAATGACAGAAAAATTTGGGAACCATATATCACTTCAATGTTTGTGAAGGCTTTTGTAGATGGAATTCAGGAACAGATTGCCAAATAATCATATTTGATGCAATATGATCTATAACTATATGCACATTAATCAATTCATATTCTCAAATTGGTTGCCATTTTGTTGGTCAAAATTGCAGTGGATTGAGCAAGTCAAAATTAAGAAGGTATCTCTTGGAAAATTAGTTGAATATTGTAATCTCTTGGACAATTAGTTGAATATTGTAACAAAGAAAAATATTTTTTAGGAAAATTTTGTGTTATTGTTGTTGTACTGATGAATTAAATTGTCAACATGGTCATTTGGCACAGTTGAAAAGGGTTTGACTCTAAGTATAGCCCCCTATTTTGTCACTCTAGATGTTTTATGTTCTACCCCTTGTTGAAACCAACATCCATTTTTCTACTGCAGGTCAAGCCTGAGGAAATAACTGCTATTATGAATGACTTCAATGAACCTGGCTCACTTGCTCCAACTGGCTTACATCTTGGTGGGACTAAGTACATGGTTATTCAAGGCGAGGCAGGAGCTGTGATTCGAGGGAAAAAGGTGATGAATTCACATTGTTCTTGATCTGATAACTAACAATATACAAACATGTTCTTCAGGTATAGATTGGTTTTTCTAGTGCAAGTGCATAAATGGTTTTAGAGATATGTTGTTTTAGATTTCAAAACTCGTGTAATGTGCATTTACCGGTCATTTTTAAACCACGGATTACGGATATATTGAATAATTATCTTCAATTTGGTAGGAAGTCTCTGTTTCCTATTCTACGCACATCACTATGTTTTATCATAAATTCTCTTTCAAGCTTATCTTGAACAATGCATACTCTTAAGTTTTGCAATACATGGTTTTACTTGACAGAAGTTTTGCACCGATTGTGCTTATAGTGGCTATGTTTTGATTCGTGTTTTACCTTGTTACGTTGTGTGCTTGCACACATGATTGAATCGTTATTCTACTTGTTATATTTCATGGTTACATGTTATATTACCTATCTTATTGCATGCTTGCACACATCTTGCGTCGTGCATAAGGGGGTCTTCACTGTAACAACCCTTCCAGACCCTACTTTCAAGTGGGATGTACTGATCGTGTGGTTTCGTTTGGTTTGATTTACGTTTTGACCCATGTTATTCTGCTTACATACAGGGACCTGGAGGTGTTACTATTAAAAAGACGGCAATGTCTATTATCATTGGTCTCTATGATGAACCCATGGCTCCAGGCCAATGCAACATGATTGTCGAAAGGCTTGGTGACTATCTCCTGGAACAGGGTTTTTAATACGCATTCGTACGTCTTCCCCCCTCCCCTTTTCATTTTTCCAACTTTTACTTCTTCGTTTGCTTGGGGTGTTTTTGGTACACGGGACAAAATATGATAGAACAAAAACCTGTTATCCCACGTTTAGCTCAATAATTTGACTCGGATAGAACAAACAAAAATAAAACCCAATTCTATATATTGATTAATTTATGTCATTCGTTAAATATTAATAATAAAAATAATATAGAAACTACATAAACTTTTTACTTTTGTATCATTTTAATCGTATTGACGAAAACGTTCCAAGATATATTTTGTTATAAAAAATATTTATTTTATTATAATTTAATAAATTACATAAATTAATCAAAATATGAAATATATAAACAAGTCATTAGAGGTAAATTGGTCATTTTATCTGTCTAGTCTAGTCTAGTCCTATCTTACCAAACTTTGAACAAACTGTCGTGTTCTGTATGGATACCAAACGCAACCTCTAGAACATTCCACACTTCTTGTCATTTCGATGCTCGACTCTTGTGGGTCCCGTACCAAATGCACCTCAAACCGGATGATCTTAATAAGTTTCTAATATGGTGATGTTATTGCAGGGAAGAAATGATACAGTAATAGTAATTAAAGTTGTGGAAAGCTCCTGGAGTTGTAAACCAGGTGGCAAATGGTGCTTGATAACAGATATAAACGATTCTGAATGAATTCCCCTTGTGGTGTTATCCTCTCATCTTGATCAAGTGTGATGGATACTTGTTTACTTTGTTTCTGGAGTGGTATTTCTTGGATATGTTTTTGATTGGTTTTGGATTAATATCATTACTTACACCTCTCTCTCTCTTTTTTCTCACTTCACCTCTTGATTTTTTGTTTGCAAAAATGGCATTCAAGTTAACCCAAATTGGTTTGGGAACAGATTTTATGGACTCGTGCTGGTCCGGTCGCACCCCATGGTTAAGTCGGGGTTTGGTGGATCTAGTCTAGAGATGCACAAAAAACCTCAAATTTGAACCTGGGTCCAGGCCGGCCTAACCCTGACTTGAAAAAGTTTGGGCCTAGTGAGCCGAAGCATGGGTTAGGTATGCCGAAATTTTGGGCAGGACTGGTTTGAAAAGGCTGAATGTGGATTTTTCCACGCCCTGGTCCATGACTAAAAAAAACTCGGACCTTTTTCTTTTATTCAGGGGGTGTTTGGTTTCTGGTTAGATGTATTAAACAATAATCAATAGGAATATATATATATATATTAAAAGAAGAACCATGAGTGTTTGAGGTGACATCATGAGAATAGTGTATTGAGGTCTTGGTGAATTGTGGTTGAATTTGAGATATTCCACATTGGTGAAGGGTTGAAAGATTTGAAGAAACTGAAGTGTATAAGAAAGGTGGATTGGATGTCTTTGTGTCAAATAATAATAAAAGAAATTGTTTGGTTTTATATAATATAACGAGTTTATTTCTCCAGAAGTCTACATTTTTATTCCAGGTTAGATTTTGGGGGAATGAATTTTCTCATTTCCTTCTGCGATCGGAACCAAGCCGGCCTTGCCTTCGCCTTTAAAAGTCCATGTCTTGTGCATTTCTTAACTAGTCCGTCTTTGGTATAAATAAGCCATTTTTAATTGACAACCTAACCGATAAATTAATTATGTTTGGTAAAAAATGTGTGATAAATTAAATAACGATATAAAATGACAAAAAAAATTGACAATTTAAAAAAATATTTGAATAATTACAAGGGGCGTGATTAAAAAATGTAAAAATAAGATAAGGGGCCGTTTACCAAAGGTAAAATTTAACACTATTATTTACTTACCGGGTAAGATTTTAGTCTATCAAAACGATATTATATGCATTTTAGTCTATCAAAACGACATTGTATGCAACAATTCACCCGGTAAGCGCTTACCRTGGTAAGAGTCGTCGCCCTCACTTACCGGGTAAGACTCATGGTCCTTGTCTCGCTCTTACCGGGTAAGATTCTTAGTCCTTATCACATTCATCCAGTGAGGTAATGTGACTTGGTAAGCGCTTACCCGGGTAAGTGTTTGGTAAACAGCCTCTAAATCTCCGAAACCATATTGAAACGTTACTTATTGTGTTAGGTTAACATGGCCTTAATGTGACCGCTCAATTTTTAGAGAATCTTTGTGATTATGTTCTCGAGTTAGATTGAGACCGTTCAATTCTGTATGTTTATATTCTACCAAATTTATCTGATAAAACAGGTTTTATCCTACATATTATAAGCCGATTCTAAAGCATTTTTTTCGATAAAAATATTGTTATGTAAGATTTGACTCATCCATCTTATCAATAATTTCAAAATTTATAGGTTAACAGTCAAAATAAGTACGAAATAAAAAAGTCAGAGATGTTTGCTGGTTGTTACATTAATTAAGAAAAAAAATCATTATCGCACTAAATAAAATATTAAAGTAGACACTGTTGTATTTTGGCAGATAAATATTTAGGTATTTTTTTTATCAGTATAATTGATATGTAATTATCTCATCAAACTGATGTATTCAATGTTTAATTTTTTTTTTAGATTTTGAGCTCTACACATGTATTGAATATATAAGAGATTTGGGTTACTTGATATTCATAACATTGTTTATGGTACCACGGAAGTTCAAATGCGGTGACTTCAGGCTATCTGCAAAGCAGGTGATCGTCCCGGGATTAGTCGGCTCGCATAGCGGGTTGGATATTCAGGTTAATAAAAAATTGTGTAAAAAAACAACAACGTTTCTTATTTTTCTTCTTTTTATCGTCTCCAAACTAGAATAAAATGTTGGCAAAATTAATGGTCATTCATTGTATGTAAGAATAGACCATGATCAGAAGAAGATGTCTTCGTCAATGTAGTCGAAACCAAAAGCAATATCGACGACCCAATACGATAAGTGGCACATGTTAGTCCATATTCATGGTATCGAATCAGTGGGAAACCCGATAACTCTATTACCTTTGCGGTGAAAGAAAATGTAATCTATCATATTGGTGCAACCGAATAATGCTGCATCTATAACACTTTTCATTGCAGTGTTGTTTAACAAAAAAGTTCAAATCCACCTAATTTATTCTCGTAGTTATGATTATCACTGTTCAATTGATTTTGGCAAAAAGTTGATTACTAGCAACTCTAATTAGGCCCACACAAAACCCGCCTTTAAAGACACCAATATGAGGTGGCGTTTTTTTCGATGGTTAAGACAGCAAGGAAATGAGCAAGGGATCAACCCCAGAAGCCAGAACCTGTCTTATATTTGGGCAAAGTCGTCCACCCTTTTACTGTTGTTCTATTTATAATACTTCTTTATATTTGCTTATCATATTTTGTCATTTATAATGTATATTTTTTATCCTAGAAGATTTCATTTATCAAATTGGTTTTTTTCTGGGACCAAAATGATAAGAAAACTACTATAGGATGGTAATATGTAATAAATCTTTAGTTTGGGGGCTGGAATGGATATATGTAATAGTTAAGGGGCTATTTTTGTAAAGAATCGTTTGATGTTTTGGCGGTCTTCTTTATTTGAATTTTGTTTATTACTTTCCATGGCGTCGGTTGGCAGCTTACCCATTCCCCATTATCATTCTCTCTCCATTTCACACACACACACAGAGTTGAGAGAAACCCTAATCCTAGTTGCAACACAATGAAGGGTATGAAGCCATTGAAGCAGCTCAAGCTCTCCGTTCCTGCTCAAAATGCTCCAATTACAAGCTTCTTGTAAGTTGAAATACGATCTCTTTCTGAATTTTGAACTAAGATACGGTTTCGTTGTTGGTTTGATTCGTAATTGTGTTCGGATCATGTGAAGCCCTAATTGAAGAAGTTCATGATCTCATTTATGTCAGATATAGTTTTGCGGTTGTAGTATCTGATGGTTATAGTGGATTCATAGGACAGCGAGTGGGACGTTTCATGATGGAGATTTACTTCTAAATATGAAGGGATTAAGACTCGAGTCTGAGGATAAGGAAAATCGTGTAAGTTTCTGATGGTTCTCCATTCAATGGAGTTTACAGATTATTAACGTCTGATACTCTGATCTAGTAAACTAGATCTTATTTGGGAAATTTGATCTGCTTTAATTTTTCATTTTTAAATCCAAATTATCTGTATGATCGTTAGATAAAAGCTTATTTTTGGGTTGCTATTTGGACAGGCATCTGATGCTAAGGAGATTGATCTGCAATTTTCATTGGAAGACCTTGAAACCATCAAAGTTATTGGAAAAGGAAGTGGAGGTGTTGTTCAACTGGTTCGACATAAATGGATTGGGACATTGTTTGCTTTGAAGGTCAGATTATTATAAACTCAGTCCCGTTTGCTTGGTTTTCTAAAGTTTTTCATGGATTAATGTCTTTATAGATCGGAAATGAGCGTATGAGCGTGTTATTTTAATTGAGAGGGGCGGGTTTGGAAAAAAACTTGGCTTTGGCTTTTCTGCAGGTTCGGAAAAAACTTCGTTTCTGCATAAGCTTCCTCAGAAGTTTACTGAATAAGCCACTTTCCACATTATTAAGCCATTACCAAACAGTCGGTATTAGTAGCATGTAGATAAATCGGTATACTTGATATATCAATTGAAGCTAATACGAATATGGAGCAAAAAGAGATCATAATGTGAGATTATGTGAAACCCTTATTGGATTACTCTCAGAAAAGAGCTTTTGCATAGAAGGGATGTCCAACATATATTGAGGATAGAAAGGATGTCCAACATATATTGAGGATAAATGGTCCAAGTACAGCTTAGCTGACAAAGATTGTCCCTGAGTGTCAAGTCCCTAAAATGGTAGATCTTGGCTCTTGTATTATATCAGAATACGTGACAACCCATTAGATTACTCTCTAATAGAAGTCTGGGAGAGAGATTCCAACATATATTAAGAAAAATGGTTAAGATCTAGCCGATGTGGAAATTGAACACATAGATACAAGTTTATTCACTATGGCCAGCGAGGAAGAGCCCAAAAAAAAAGTAGTAGAAAAAATGGGTACTTAAGAAAAGTTGTAGAACAGTGAACCATGCTAGCTAACTTCAAATCCTAAATCAATGTTCAACTAGTCAAACTAGGAACTGTTTAAAGCCGCCATGTCTAACCTCAGTTGCTCATCCCACGTCCTCTTCGGCCTGACCTCTATGTCCATTTGATGATGCACCATAATCCCTTCTGATAAGTTAAGTGGATCTGCATTCTTAATTTGTTATAACTTTCAAGTCCATGGATGGTGGTCACAGGTAATCCAGATGAACATACAAGAGGATATACGTAAACAGATTGTGCAGGAGCTCAAAATCAATCAAGCTTCTCAATGCCCTCATATCGTTGTCTGTTATCACTCTTTCTACCGCAATGGAGCCATCTCTCTTGTTTTTGAATATATGGACCGTGGATCTTTAACAGACGTGATTAGACAACTCAAGACGATTCTTGAACCATATCTTGCAGTTGTCTGCAAACAGGTTAGTGGATGTTTAACAGTTTACAGTATAGGGGTGGGTTTATTTGAGAACCGTATATATGTTGAGAAACTAGGAACCAAAATCTTCATAATGAATAATTATGTATATTCATTATGAATATGCTGGTTCCTTGGTTATCAAATCAATATAGTATTTCCTCTTGCACCATTTAGCTAACTTGAGTTTCCATTTAAGACAACTTTTTCACTGCTTGAAAGAAAAGTATAAGATCATCAAAATGTTTATCACAGGTATTGCAGGGTCTTGTTTATCTGCACCATGAAAGACATGTTATTCACAGGGACATTAAGCCATCTAACCTACTTGTTAACCAAAAAGGGGAAGTAAAGATCGCAGATTTTGGTGTAAGTGCAATGCTCGCAAGCTCCATGGGTCAACGAGATACATTTGTTGGAACATACAATTACATGTCGGTAAGTCCACTTCTCATGGATTACTTGTCTTCAGAAAATAATTGGTATGTTTGGCAACTACCTGTTAAGCTAATTATTAGCTGAAAAACTAGTTGTTTTGGCTAATAAGCTAGCTGTTAGCTGATATATTAGTCAAGTTTGGTAAAAACTAGGCGTTAAGTTAGATGACAATGTAAAATTATCTAAAAGGATATGTTGAAGAATTAATTGGAAAGATATAAGGGGCATAATTGAAAAAAATGGAAAAAAACCATGAAAGCTTATTGAAACACTGCTTGAAGTAGTTTTTCGGAAAGCTAGTTTATGGCTATCCGTACAAGTGTTTTTCAATAGATTAAACTAAAAAATAAGCATGCTTATGGTTGCCAAATATGGCCCAAATCTAGTTATCAAGCATGCTTGTGGTTGTTTTATATATTGTTCATGATATTTAGAACACTCAAGATTTCTTGAATGAGAACTGATCCTCATTATGATCATCAATCTTTCCTTTAGCCTGAAAGAATCAGTGGGAAAACTTATGATTATAAAAGTGACATCTGGAGTTTGGGCCTGGTGATCCTGGAGTGTGCTATAGGACGATTTCCCTTCATACAATCTGAAGATCAGCAAGGTTGGCCAACTTTTTATGAGCTCTTAGAAGCCATTGTCTCAAAGCCACCACCAACCGCTCCACCGGATCAATTTTCCCCAGAGTTCTGCTCGTTTGTCTCTGCATGGTACGTCGAAACTCAAACCTACCAATCATCATTGGCTTCTTGATAACCTTACTCTTATGTGGATCATAGATAAAGCTCAAGTTTAAACCATGAAACTTCATCATCAAAAGTACTTGAAGTTCATATATCATATTGGGAGAATTTGTGGAATCCAAAGAGCTTTGAGGAAGAGAATGGGTGTTCCAACACATAGACTTTCTTAGGGTGGTTGACATATGTGGAACCCATTAGATTACTCTTTAAAAGAAACATTACGGGGAGAAAGAGGGTTCCAACATATGTACAGATGAAATAGTCCAAGTATAGCCGATATAAGACTCTAACACGCCCCCTCTAAGGGAGGATAGACAAATACAGATTGTCCCAAAGATAGACGTTAATACGTGAAACCCCATCAGATTACCCTCTAAAAGAGTTGTTAAGGAGAGAAAGAGGGCTCCAACGTATATATTGAGGGAATGATCCACTAATATAAAACTCTAACACGCCCCCTCCCAAAAGTGGTAGACATTCGCTCTTATACCATATCAGAATATATGAAATTATTCCGTTGAGGAGAGGAGGGTTCCAACATCTACACAGATGAAATGGTCCATCTTTTAAGAGAATGAGACTTATAATCTTAATAAGACGATATACATATACATATACATATACATATACATATACATATACATATACATATACATATACATATACATATACATATACATATACATATACATATACATNCATATACATATACATATACATATACATATACATATACATATACATATACATATACATATACATATACATATACATATACATATACATATGATTTACAGTCTTTCTTACGATTTCATTTGTATATTATGCAGCATACAGAAAGACCCTATAAATAGATCATCGGCTTTAGAGCTTTTGGTTCGTGTGATCAGCCTTTCTTTATATTTATTACTTAGGGGGCCGTTTATCAAAAACTTATCCAGTAAGTGCTTACCGGTACAATTTAACACTATTATGTACTTACCGGGTAGGATTTTAGTCCACCAAAACGACATAGTATACAATAATTTACCGGGTAAAGAGTCGTCGTACTCACTCACCGAGTAAGACTCTTGATCCTTGTCTTGCTCTTACCAAGTAAGATTCTTGCTCCTTACTATATTCATTCGATGAGTTAATGTTACTTGATAGGCGTTTAACCGGATAAGCGTTTGGTAAACGGCCCGTTAGTGGTATTTGATTTTCATTGGTGGGCTGATTGTTGAGTTTCTACAGAATCACCCCTTCATCAAGAAGTTCGAGGACAAGGATATTCATCTTGCCATTCTGGTCAGTTGCTTGGAACCCCCTTTAAGTTTTTCCAAATAAATTACACCAGTTTTATCATCTATACCATAATATTACACTCTTGTTTACTGTATACACTCATGCTCCCCGTATATTGTTATCGTTAGTTCTTGCAATTATGCTACAATAACAACATTGGTTGTTAACTTTGTTAAATATATCTCAATTTTTTGTTCTTTTAGTTTTATATATATTTAAACCAATTCATCTAGAAGAAAATTATATAAATTAAATAATAATATAATTTGTTATTCGATTAACTGATATGGTAAAAAAAATAATCGAAATTTAACTTATTTGGTTAACCGAACTGTTTAACCCGCAATCGTTTTGGTTTGGGTGAGTTATATGATTTTGTTTTTATTTTTATTTTTATATCCTAGGCTCCTAGTCACCTCAGTTTTTGGATCTGCCATTGCTTTGGTTGGTTGGTTACAATTTACACCTTAATGAGACGATGTTTCATCATTAATCTTTGGTTATAGATGTTGCTTGCAATGAATACCATAAAAATTACAGACGTTAATAATTAAATAATCAGTTGTCGTGATTATGCATTTTCGTAGATCGATGATATACTTGTCGCGAATAATCGGTTGTCTCGTCATGCATATTATCACATGTAATAAGGGTGTCTCCACATTCTCGTAAAATGGAGTTCTTCTCATTTGAACCTCCACCTATATATATATATATATATGGGCACGTTCAAATGAAAACAGTGTATTTCTAAAAAATCGTGTAAACCAATTTCGACCAATAGGAAAATTTCATTTTTTTCTAATTAAATTTAATCAATAAGGGTATTTTGGTCATTTACAATATTTTTTATTAAATATGGAAGTTATTAATAAATCTTATTTAAGGAAACGTAATAAAGGAAATTGTATAAATGGTAACATTTAAATATTTAATTATATTATAATATTAAAAATTTGAATTTGATATATTGTTATGAGATTGAATTTGTAAACGGGTCTTGAAGATTGAATTGCATTATGGAATGAAATCGTAAATTATGGTTCAAATTAAAAAAATAATGTTAATGAAACAGGTTTCATGAATGTGAAATTGGTTCATGTTGTAATTGATTCATAAGTAATATGAAATCGTTTCATGGTGAACCATGTTTCAGTGATAGTGTAATTGATCCGTTTAGTAGAAAAAATGGAACATGAAACGGGTACATAATTTATTTGGTTCGTCATGAAATAATTGTATGATGAAATGGGTATATGATGAATCTGCTTCGGGATCATGAAGATTGTAAGAATTAAAGGAAAGAATGCATCAAATCATGAGTGAAATAAAAAAATTAATTTACATAAAACATGTTTCATGAAGGTGAAACTGGGTCATGTTGTAATTGATTCATGAGTAATATGAAATCATTTCATGGTGAACCATGTTTCAGTGATGGTGTAATTGATCCGTTTAGTAGAAAAAATAGAACATGAAACGGGTGCATAATTCATTTGGTTCGTCATGAAATAATTGTATGATGAAACGGGTACATGATGAATCTGCTTCGGGATCTTGAAGATTGTAATCTGCTCCAAAATTTTGAAGATTGTAAGGAGTAAAGAAAATAATGCATTAAATCAAGAGTGAAATAAAAAAATTAATTTACATGAAACAAGTTTCATAAAGGTGAAACTGGTTAATGGCGTAATTGAACAATGAGTGGTGAACTGCTTTCATGGTAAAACTTTTTCAGTGATGGTGTAGGTGATCCATTCAGTAGATGAAATGAAAAATGAAATGAGTGTATAATGTAAGCGGTTCGTCATGAAATAATTGCAAGATGAAAAATAAATTAGTTTCATTAATAATAATAAATGTTAACGTAAAAATAATAAATTAATTTACAAAAAATAGATTAGTTTCATTAATAATATGATACACATGATATGGTTTCCTTGAATAAATGAATATTTGGTTTTATCCTTTTGTCCTTATTGGTATTATAAAATGTATTTTCAATTTTTTTTAATTTTTAATTTCCTTAAATAACATTGATTTAATTTTAACCATTGATAAAAAAAAATGGATGGGTGAGATTAGTTTACACGGTTTACACAAATGGAGGTGGTTTTTATTTGATCGCTCATATATATATATATATATATATATATATAGAGGTTGGTTATTATACAACCCTAGTCATTTGTGCAACCAATACAACCTAATCTCAACCATCCATTTCATTTGATTAATATGTGATTTTATAGAGATATTGATTATTTCCTAATATAAAGTATTAATCATAATTAATGAACCGTATTCATCTTCCATAAATATTTAAATCATAATAAATGAACTCTAATCATTTCCATAAATATTTCAATTTATTGG
>NC_037535.1:3073652-3074714 GCF_001531365.2 Cynara cardunculus var. scolymus
TATATATATATATATATATATATATATATATATATATTATATAGAGTTTGTTTCAAATACAATCCATCGCAAAATTAGAGTTTAGAAATATGGTTTCAAAGTTAAAACATCATATAAACAAGTCTCACAAAACAAAATAGGAAAAGTGTTCAAAAACGAGATAATCGCAAGCAATAGGTTCAGCATCCGAGTCAACATCATCTAATACGTTCACTTCTTCATTTAGGTTAGCTTTCCAACCAAAGAAGCCCAAAAAAACTAAGCTCAACATGTAATAAAAAAAAGCTCAAACATTTGTCTTATAAAATATCGGTATATCGGACCGATTTTTCCATCAAAATATTGGTAAATATCGGCGATATTATCGGAACCATATATTTCACCATCGATATTTTTTCAGAGACCAATATCTGATATATCGCTATTTTAACAGCATAGAATACAAGTTTATGTCCATTGAGATATATACCTCAAGGCTATGAACAAAACATACATTCACGACTTGTCATGAGATTAATCTGGATAAAGTGTGAGATTATAATTAATTTTCCAATAAAGACATTTATAGTTGTAAAATATATAATATTTTTGCTTTTTAAAAAAGAAAGCAATATTTATCTATTTGGTAAGTTACTTTACACTTTACATTTAAATCCCCTTGTGGTCATAGAGGTTTAAATGTGGTGACTCCAGACTACCCGTATAGTGGGTGGTCATCCTGGGACTAGTCGGTTCGCATAGCAGGTTGGATATTCAGGTTAATAAAAAAATGATTATTTTAAATCATTTTGATTTTTCTAAAAACATTTTTATTATTTAACTAATTGTAACTGTTGGATCTGAATTCAACTTTGGTGTTGATCTAATACTCTAAATAAGCTCTAAACAATTGAAGTGCAGCAAAAGTATTAATAAGAGTAAAACAGAGTGAGTAAGCGATTAGAATTTCTAAACACATGTGATAACCAGATCCTGGTTATTATCCAAGGTATTTGATACGTGAATATCTGATTAATAATTTCGTGATAACATGATAATTGATACGTGCCAATATGGGAATTT
>NC_037535.1:3074814-3080232 GCF_001531365.2 Cynara cardunculus var. scolymus
CCCTAGAAATCCGTTAATCTTCTAAAATTACATTTCATCAAAAACAAAACAAAAAACACAAAAGATCCCGTTGGTTGTGCGAAAAGAGGTGGAAAACAATTTGTAGGCTTTGGTTGAACATGTTTGTGTTATATTGTGATAAAAAAAAATTGTGGTTTCATGTGCTACCCAAACCACTAAACCCATGGTGAGAATTCTTTGATAGCAAACCATACAAGACAACCTCTAAATCACTAAACCCATGGTGAGAATTCTTTGGTAGCCTACAACCAAGAACTCATAAGTCATAAGGGGATACAAATTCCAATAGTTACTATGCGGGACAAGGTGTTACAATACCAATAGTGTATTAGGTAACACAAGATGTTGTGTTTTGTTTTTGAATTATATAAATATTATATACGGCAAATAGAACAAATAAACTCACACACCCTCCTCACCTTTGGTGAGGTTTGAACCATTGACCTCCTAGAAGGCTAAGGACTCACATACCGCTAGGCCAAAAGCCTTGTGTTACATTGTGATAAAAAAAACTTGTGGTTTCATGTGTTACCCAAAAGATTGTGGTTTCATGTGGTAATTTAGGAATATAAAATCAAAATTAATTGGAAGTTTGAAACATATGAAATTAATAAATAAATATTTAATCTAAATTTAGTAATTTACTAACTTGCCCTTTTACATTAATTTAAAAAGAATAATTAATATATTAAAATGATTGGTTGAGATAGGATCTCATGGTTACCACAAACAAAATAGTTCTTGTTTGATTAAGCCCCTACATATATATATACTAGAATCGTGCTCGCATAATATAGCGAATATATCTCAACTTTGATGTTTCTTTTTATTATTTATCTTTGTCGATATAATACGGTTTTTAGTGGTTTTAAGAAAGCGATAATGTTTTTATTTTTGAATAAAATATATCATAACAATTTGGAAAAAAAAATATACCGATATTAGTATAAAATTTACTATTCAAAGTTCTGGTTTTTTGTGTAATTTATTTAATTCAATATTTATTTATAATTTAGTTTAAATTTAATAACGAAATAATTTGTTTACCGTTTAATAATATAATTTTTATAAATATAATAATTAAGTATTTTGTTATAATTAATGATTATTCTAATTATATTTTAGATTTTTATATTCCAAATGAGATGTCTATCCCGTATTTGATTATGTTTATCTATCAGTTAGTTACACGAATTTAAACATGAAGCTTTTATGAGTTGCAATTAAGCACAATTTACTTGTAATTTTGAATTTTAAGTAATATGCATCAATAAACAGTACTTCAAGCATAAAAAATGGTTTTTAAGAGTTTTTGTCAAATGCTTTATAATATAGTATAGATAGAGAGAGAGAGAGAGAGAGAGAGAGAGAGAGATTAAGCATGAGTTAGAGGTTGTTCAACTGTGACTTATTGGATCAACTGATGGCTGAATAGCTTAGCTGAAAATCTTACTTAACCATTTAATTTCTCTTTTAACTCCCTAACTACCCTTCAACCTTTGCTTCTCCACCACCATCATCAGGTATACCCCATTTTTCTTCCTGTAATCTTCTTCCCAATTTCTTCCTATGCTCTTCTTCATGTGGTTTCGAACCCTAGAAGCTGTGATTCGATTTCATCCTGTGGTTTTCAAACCCTAGCTATGATTTTTGTTTTTCCTTATATTTTTCGATTTCTTACCTCTTCCCATGGATGGCTTGAAAAAGAATAGGCATGGTAACGGGACGGGTTTGAAGTAACATCCCCCTGCCCTGGTCCCCGGCGGGTACAGGGATTAACATCCCATCCCCGGTCAAACATATGTCAATCCCCGGTCAAACCCCATAAATAATATCCTTTAATTTGATTATACCGGGACCCGTTTTAGCGGGGAATCCTCGTCCCCGTTCGGATCGGGTGAACCAGGTTCCCCACCGAGTCAATCACCATAGAAAGAGGGGGAGGGGGGGGGAGGGGGATTTTTGGGGAGCTTCACTAGTAAAAAAGAGGTAGGGGATGGTGGTGTTTACATGAATGGAAAGGGAACTTTTTGGTGTGGTGTAAAGTATAATAAAAGTAAAATTTCATATTATTATGTTAAATCAAGTTTTTTTTAATTTAAAAAATATATTTTTTTATATTTAAAAGTTATTTATTCAATATTTTTATCAGACAGTTGTTTTATTCAGATAAAAATATAGACCATGGTAAAATGGTCATTTTTGACATTCAGACTGTTTTATTCCGTATAACAACCAAACAACAGCGCATTTGTTCTCATATAGACAGCTTTATCGATACAGACAGTTTCATCCATACAGGGCTTAATTAAAAACAAACCGAACAACCCCTTATTAACATGTGTTCTATAAATATACAAATTCTTTTTCTTGTATCTGGTTAAAATATCAATTTGTCATCGTTCATTGTCTTGTAAACGTCTTTCTCAGACATAATTTGGATGTTATTATCACACAACTGACTAACATTTAGCAGGTTAATTAATCTACAGTCTGTAACATACTCAACATTTAGAAGTTTCAAATTATGCATTTTATTCTAAGATTTTGTATTCATCACATTTCTTTTTCCAGGGCGGACTTATAGTCTCGTGTCCGTTCAACCGATTTTTGCAAGTAGAATTTTCAACAGTGCTTAGAATATTAGAAAATCCCTTGAAATCAACCAGAAACCGAGAAAATCAACCAGACAACTCTAAAAAATCCCTTGAAATCAACCAAATAATTGAAAAATCCCTCCAAATGATGGAATTCAGCTAAAAACACATCAGCCTTATGCCTAAGACGTAGTCATGCATCTTATTCCAAATGTTCAATTCCATTTGGGAAAACGTTATTTGATTCCATAAATCGACATAATTGACTTCCCTATGTCTAGCCACGTTAACTTTTCCACATGACCCAAATCATGCTTTCACGGGCCAAATCTTTGATCCACCTTAAAATTGCCCGCATTCAGTAAAAGTGTTGAATTCACTGCTAGCTGTTTGGTTTTTTATGTGCTAGGTTATGGTCAACCTATTCGTTTTCCTTTTCTTGTACAGATCTTTTTAACATTTGATTTTCGTTTTCCTTTTCTTGTACAAATCTCATCTAGGTCCACTAAAACAAAATTGGGTTTATAAGACGCCCCCAATTTCTAAGCGTCCTAATAGACCATTTTATAGGACCAAAATATAAAGCGTCCAATTGAAAGGTGTTGTAATAAATTTATATGACGCTTTTAGGCATATTAACAAGTTGTTTAGGACATTTTTAATATAAAGTGTCGCATTAGCAACTTTATATGAAACTTTTGAGACAATGTCCTATAAACTCAATTTTTTATAGGACACTTGTTTTTATAAGACAGTTTTTCAAATAGTGTCATATAAAGTAGCTAATGGGACGCTTTATATTAAAAGTGTCCTAAAAAACTTATTACGACATCAAAAAAAAATGTCATATAAACTTATTACAACACTTTTAGATATGACACTTTATTTTTTTGGTCCTATAAACTAAGTCCTATAAAGAGGTCTATTAGGACACTTAGAAATTAAGAGTGTTCTATAAACTCGATTTTGTTGTAGTGTGGAAGAGGGAAACACGTCGATATATAAAGTGGTTACAAACTTGGTTATTCCACTTTCTCTAAGCCGATCTCAAGACATGTTGATCTACTACCTGATGTTGTTTATTGGTAGAACACTAAGCGATTTGTATATTGGTCAAGTACCACTACAACAAAATCGGGTTTATAGGATATTCCCAATTTCTAAGCGTTCTAATATACCTTTTTATATGACTTAGTTTATAGTATCAAGAAAATAAAGCGTCCTATCTAAAGGCATTGTAATAAGTTTATATGACGTTTTTTGACGTCGTAATAAGTTTTTTTATGACACTTTTAATATAAAGCGTCCCATTAGCAACTTTATAGAACACTATTTGAAAATTTGTCCTATAAAAACAAATGTCCTATAAAAAATTGATTATAAAGTTGTTAATGCGACACTTTGTATTAAAAATGTTCTAAAAACTTGTTAAGACGCCCAAAAGTATCATATAAACTTATTACAACATCTTTAGATATGACGCTTTATATTTTGGTCATATAAAGCGGTCTATTGGAACGTTTAGAGATTGGGGGTGTCCTATAAATCCAATTTTGTTGTAGTGAAGAACATTTAAAAACCTTATTGAAATTTGTGGACAATTTCAAAAATTCTATCATACTTTCAATATTGTTGTTTTCTTCCAATCGACAGAGTTTAATACCAAAGTCGTAAAAAGACAAATAACCATTTTCATAACTTTTCTTAGAAATGATATGTATAACGGGTGTGACTTAGGATCATGTGAGACCAATGATTTTTCGTGAGACCCGTAAGACCAATTCGCAACCATTGGATTAAATCTACAATCTGAACATTCATAATCACAAAATTGTCACGAGACTTCTCAATAATCACAAAATTGTCACCGTGCAACTTTAGACCATTAGATCATTAGTTTATAAAGTTGATCAATGAACATAAATTGGTCTCACGGGTCTCACGAAAAACCCTTGATCTCACGTGAACCCAACGCTAACGGGTATTATTTATATATAATAGTTGTCATGAATATCATGTAATTTTTTTCGTTAAAAAATTGGAACAATATTTACATCATCTTATTTATGATATAATACTATCACGTAACTTATAATCAGAGGCGAATCTAGCCCTTAAGGACCAGGGGGAAAGGCCTCCAGTCAAAGACCAAAAACGTTTGTTGACTAGCTTGAATTTTCTATTTTTACTCTCATCTTACATGGTTTCCTCCCAGTCTCATATGGTCATATGTTTGCCTCCCCCAAGTCCCATCCAACGTGCCCCCACCCCATTAATTTCTTGGATCCACCATTGTTGATAGTACAGATTCAAGAGAAATAATCATAGAAAATGTTTTATTTAAATAATATGTAAGATAAAGTTTTATTTAAATAATATGTATGATGGTTATGTAATAATAATTGTTGATGATAATGGTGATTAATTTATATAATGAGTGTATATAAAATTAATCATGATTAGTGATGATGGTTATTTACTTATCATCAATTAATTAATAAGGATTTTATTTACTAAAAGTGATAATAATATTTACATAATAAATAAAATGAAATATATAAATATAAAATTAGTGTTACGTGCATATTCATCCTTCAATTATTTCATTTAGTTATATAACATAAATACATAATGAGTAATTAATGTTATATATATATATATATATATATATATATATATATTTCACAACTCATGCTCACATGTCGGCCCTATGCTCGTGTGAACAGCATCTGTGTCTTGCAATGTAAACACTATGTTCATATATGTTCACATGTCGGCCCTATGTTCGTGTGAACAGCAT
>NC_037535.1:3081467-3085533 GCF_001531365.2 Cynara cardunculus var. scolymus
TATATATATATATATATATATATATATATATATACATGAACCAACACCGTATTAACAAACACAACATTTCCTAAACACCCGTTCAGCCATAGTTGCACACCTATAGCTTCCATAACTAACATCAAATATTAAGTTACTAATTAACACTTAATAAATACTAATAATGTTGCCTAGCTTAATTTTAACAGGAACTGTATGAGCAGTAACATCTATTGTTGTTTCCATCAGCAATGAAAGGTTTTTAAGCACCAAATCAGATCCATATTTGTGTTTGATGGTGTCGTGAATACACCACCAACTACAAAAGCTATCTATGGTTGTGTGAACCTGTGTGATTCACATATGAATCAACTAATGTAAACTAATTAACCACATATGAACATATAATTTATTATGTGAATTACATGGGTTCACATATGAATTCATTTGCCGTCTATTTGTAAAAGTTAAGAAACTACTCCTCCATCTTCAACATACTCATGCGATGAATTATTCGTTGCTTCACGGTCAAAGCCGCAAATGTGGATTAGATGAAGAGTAATTATTGTAACACTTTTAGCTATAATGTTTTTCGGTTTGATCAAATAAACTTAAGTCCTACAAATTAATTTTTTAGAATGCTTCTACATTTTAAACGTTTTATAAAAATCAACTTTGTTGTAACGCATAGAGTATTTCTCTATTTTCAATCATGTGACGTGTGCATCTTCTAAGAATCCAATCAACATCTACAATTTCATCCTTTTCATTAGTCTACAAGAGAATATATATATATATATATATATATATATATATATATATATATATATATATATAGGAGCGACCAAATGAAAACCACCCTTATTTGTAAAAATCGTACAAACCACCCTCATACGTCGATTTTATTGTTTAATCTTATGAAATTTTTTCATGAAATTGTTTCATATAACACTTTTTTTTGATGAATTTGTTTCATATATGGTTATGAAATTGTTTCATATAATATTTAAKGAAATTTTAATGAAACTGTTTCATGTATTTTTCTAAAATTAAAATAATGAAAATGATAATATCCATGATTAACACCCTCCACAATAAAAATGGTTAATCAACCTCTCATAATTACAAAAAAATGAATAAAATGAAAAATTATAATTGGTTGAATGAGGTTTTCACGGTTTTTACAAATTGAGTGGTTTTTATTTGAATGCTCATCTATATATATATATATATATATATATATATATATATATGAGACGATAGTTTATGGCACCCAATCTTTATGGGTTGTCAAAAATCAGCATAAGACAACACAAGGCATCAATTAAGCAATTAAAAAAAGTCATTAAGACAAGCTTGATAGGATTGATGAAACCAAACAGTTCTTTTGGCATCTATTTAGGAACAAGCTTGATTCTTTAATTTTCTTATTATAACATAAAGTATGATGATATCACATTTCTTTCACAATTAACTTAATCATAGTTACATATAAATCTAGCTGCTAGCTTAATGATTCAGCATGGCTGGCTGGCCTAAAATTTGATTTACAAATCCAATACATGTCTAGGTGATGGCTAAACATCAATCACTAACCGTAAGGGTGATGCCTGATTGGTTTGAGTTTGGCTCCAAAGATCAAAAGTACCAGTAGGTCTCAGGTTCAAATCTGAGAAGAAATAAAAATCCTCTTGTGGCCACGGAGGTTCAAATGCGGTGACTCCGAGCTATCTGCAAAGCAGGTGGTCGCCCTGAGATTAGTCGGCTCACATAGCGGGTTGGATATCCAGGTTAATAAAAAAAAAACATCAATCACAACATTATATTACACATTGTGTTGTAACAAAATCAATTGAGGAACAACTATTATGTGATGTTTTTAACAAAGTTTAATGCTTTAAAACCATTTACAACTATTATCGTTCAAACCATCAACCGATGCTCATCAGACCTTCACGAAGAAACCATGGGATCGATGCTCACCAGATCTTCGTGAAGAAACTGTGGGTCAACGTTCACCAGATATATAAACATTACAGAGGAACAACCCCCCCCCCCCCCCAATCGATTTCCTCCTTAATCCTAACCATCTTTTGCAACATCGCTGGTGAACCTTACCACCATCTTCTACATCGCATCGCACGTGACTCCATTGGCCTCCACCACTGTATTTGAGTTCATGGTCTGGTTACAAAAGAAATTTGGGATTTCATTTTGTGTTTGAGTTTTAAGGACTTCATTTTTGGTCCGTGTGGTTTGTCAATTTTGGTTCGGATTTTGATTTTAGTCTTAATTTAAATGTTGTTTTTGATTTTGGAGACAACCATCGGTGTTCCGATGGAAATAATGAATGAGGTTAGGAAGGGGTTTACGAGTTTCCAAGAAAAGAAGAATTGGCTAAGACACGTGGCATGCATTTAGTGGATTAGTTTATAAAGAATTTTTTATTTTAAATTGAAAATGTGATAAAAAAAAAAGACAGAAAATGCCACTAAATTATAGACTAAAAGTTAATGTTCGTTAATAGAAGGGACTAAATTGGAACATTTTTGCAAACGATGATGGTCATTTTATATTTTTAAACTGTAGGGATGAAAAGTGTTATAATCGGCAAACCACAGGACAAGTGTGTGTAAAAAGTGTAGACAATAGGGACCAAACTTGTAATTTACTCACTTTTATAATATATAATTATAGATTTGGTCTCGGTGGTTTGTGAATTGTTATGGATCTAGTCCATTTTCTTCATTTATTACAAATAAACCGTCATCTATGCAATTTCTCGTGGCTTTCGTCGTTCCCCTTAACGTCTGTCTATCATCTCCATTAATTACAAGGGCAAAAGGGTCAATTCATATATTTTTTCTATTTTATAATTTTCAGTTACCTTTTCTTAAAAATCAATGCCACGAGGCATATTTTTTTTTTAGTTAAAAAACAAATTAAAAAAATGTTGTCATCCACGATTGTGTTGTTTCCGTCGGCAATGAAAAGTTTTTTAAGCACCAAATCAGATACAGATTTGTGCTTGATGATGTCGTGAATATCTTGACCACCACCAAATGGTGATGAAAGGTTCTTTAACCATCGCCATCCACGATTGTGTTATTTTTCGGATCTATGTTCGATGTATATTTCTCTCAAGACGGCGGCATAGATACACCACCACCAAATAGTGGCGTTCAAGTCGGTTGCTCGCCTAAGATCTTACAGGTGTCRGAACCCCRACCATTYCCCCTCGCCAGAGATCTTGCATCCTCCTCTCACCATCTTCGGTTTCTACATCTCAAACCACCACATGGATCTGGATCTGCTTCTGCAACCTACAACCACAAATCCAGTTCGGGTTTTTTATTTCCGATTCAGGTTTTTGTTTAGGGGTTCATTTAGGATTTGATTCAGTTTTAGATTTCGGTTTTTGATTTGGGGTTTGTATTATAAAGTTTTATAACGAGAATTATGTTCTTGATGTTAATAGTGATTTTCTTGATTTTATGTTGATTTTCGTTTGAATTTTTCATAATTTTGCTGTTAAATATTGTTGGTGTTCTTGATGTCCTTGATAATTAGAGTTATGAGCAGATGAATATTCAACAAAATATTATAATTAATTAAAAAAAATTCTAAAATAAAGAAGAAATGGTAAAAAGACTAATTCACCATCATAGTTAACAGAGACAGTGGAGAAAAATTAGGAGAATAGACCAAATCCAAGGCAAATTGCACAAGTGGAGGTTTATCATATAACAAATGAAGAAAATGGACCAAATCCGTGATTTATTCTAATATATATAGAGAGAGAGGTTGGTTATTATATAACACTTGACATTTGTGCAATCAATACAACTCAATCTCAACCGTCCATTTCATTTGATTAATATGTGATTTCATAGAAGTTTTGATTGTTTCTTAATATAAAGTATTAATCATAATTAATAAACCATATTTATCTTCCATAAATATTCAAATCATAATAAATGAACTCTCATCATTTCCATAAATATCTCAATTTATTGGGTTACATTGGTTGTACAAATGCGACGGGTTGTATTTGAAACAAACTCTCTCTCTCTCTCTCTCTCTCTCT
>NC_037535.1:3085633-3100327 GCF_001531365.2 Cynara cardunculus var. scolymus
ATTTATCTATTGATTTGTGGTTAATATTGGTTCTCACAGTTACCACAAACAACTCAGTTCTCCCTTGAATAAGCCTATATATATATATATATATATATATATATATCAACCATGTAATTAAGCTACATTACAAGTTAATAACTAAATTTAATTAATACATGTTTGTTTATTTAATTTGTGGTTGTAAATAGGTTCTGTTTGTTGGATGATGATGTTAAAAGTATATATTAATAAGTATGTTAGGTCAAATTTTGAATTCTTATCGGATTGAAAGACGACCAATTTTAGGCAACTCAACTGATTCATAAATGTTTCAAAGTTTTTCTGTTACGTATTATACATTTGGTGGCAACTATTTGTAACAACTCTTAGGGAATGTTGGGTAACGGTTTAATGGGCTTAATAGCCTGTATGGCTTATTCGGTAAGGCATACATGGGTGTTCGGTTGCTGCTTATTTGGTAAGCCAAAATATAGAGTACTTTAGACTCAACCCTTTGTTAATCCAATTATTCCCCTTTTACCCTTTCCCTCTTTCATCCCTATCCCTGTCCGTTTCCATCTTGTAAGAAACTAAACATCCGCAAATTTCCCAACACATTCAACCATTGTTTTTTAAATTTGTACAAAACTCAACAAAGGAGCAGGCGAGCTTATATTTTGGTTCAACATACCTAAATTCTAGTAAATAATGGCAACCTTAGATTAAGTCATAGGTGAAAGAGGTTCACCCATACTCATTCAAAAATGGGGGAGCTTACTTTACATTTCCATGTGTGCCTATCCTTGTCGAAAAGAGAACAAGAGAGCGGTGTCCGTGAGCGTTGGTGAATGGCATACGTAGAACGGGTGTTTTTGCAATATCCACTCTTTGATTTTGGTTCGATGTTTATCTTCACCTCCATTGTGGTCCTATGTTTTCTTCACCTCATTTTGATTCGAACCGAACAACCCCTTAGATCCTTCTTCAAACTACATACATTGGTTCCTCTAATCTATCTATATATATAAAAGCAAAACCAAGGCCCTGCTGATGTGTCATCCTCACAAGAGGGAGAAGAAGAGAAAGCAAGAGGAAGCAAGAAGGCAAGAATAGAGAGGGAGAAGAAAGAGCGGAAAGAGAGAGAAGAGCAAGAACGAAGGGAAAGAGAGAGGAGGGAGAAATAAAAGAAAAAGAAGCTGGCCTACTACTTGCGGGTGATGAAGGTGAGAGTGAGAATGAGGGTGAAGAAGAAGAGAGTGCTGAAGAAGAGAGTGAAGGGGAGGGAGCTCAGGCAGAGGGGGAGCTGGAGCAAGAGAGACATGTGCAAAACAAACACATTTATTTCCAAACCCCAACTCCCAATGTAAGCAGATCTCCTAATTCTGTTGGTCGAGCAACAAGAACAATTGAAACAGATGTGCACACCTCGAACCCCAACCAGCTTATCCAACCAGAGGTCGTATCTACCTCTAGCCCGCACATCCAAAGGGAAGCCACATCGCAGGGGGCTCATCCTCTCAAAAGGATGAGACCTTTGAAACTATAAGTGACATGTCTCCCCATGCCATGCCACCTTCCCACACAGAGGAATTCGTTTACTCTGCACTAGAATTTCCCCAAACTTGTTCAGAGCATGTGTTAGGTGCACAAGGCTTTAAGGATCTCGACCGACCTCTTAGGCCACTTACTGATGACCTTCCCTCCAACTCTGAATTGGTTGGAAGAGATCATCTTGAGAGTATGTTTGTAGTATCCTATTCTAATGATGAGATACAAGGATCAGACAAAAATCCTTCTAGATTCAACGTCAATGCAGATCTGAATGAAGGTATCCAAGGAACAAGGACTTACTCTGGCTCATGTGTTGAGCCATAGGTTACCTATACAGAGTATGTCACAAAAGGCAGAGTTCCATGCATTTGCCACCTCTTTTATATGCTCCTTGAAAGAGCTAAAACTCACAATGGCCCGTGTAGAGCCATAAACTTCTACATCTGCTTTGGATCATGTTCGAGCATCCATTGCAGCCTTGAAAGCTGAGTCGAAGACAAATGCTACCTTACTCGAACAATAAAAGGAATTGACGGCAAGCATGAACGCCACTCTACAAAGGGTCCTTGAGTACATTCAGAATGAGGAATGGGATGCAACAGTCACACTTGTCTCTGTGGACCAATTCCAAAGGTTCACATAAAACATGGTAAAGCTCAATGAACATGCCTTGATCCCTTTTGGTGCCCCTGCTGATTACATAACCAAGAAGGAGATAGTGGCCCTTGGTGATAATTTACTACAGAAGGTCTCCATGTTTACCTCTAACTTCGTCTCCACAATCAAGACTGCAGCTGCAGAGATGCATTGCTCTTTGGTTGCCTTTAAGTTCAGAGCTGATGTGGAGATCACAAAAGCAAACCAAGCAGCAGCCGACATCATGGAGATGTTCGATGAGAAAGTGAAATCCATGATACCAACGGACCTCAAGAAGAAGAGAAAGAGAAGGTTGAGGAAGATAGAGTCTCCATGTGCAGAAAGCTCCAGAAAACATAGGATGTTTGATGATCAAGAGAATCCAGATGAATTTGGTCCTCAAGATCATCAAAAAAGGGAGAGCTCTCAACAAAATTCATTTCATGCTGCTCCCACCTCCTCTTTGTCTGCCCCAGAATCAAATCAAAAGCCTGCGCTTTCACCACAACCTCAACAGAAAGAACCAGAGCAACCAAAGCCTGCGAAATCAGGGCTTGCCTCTACATGCATTGGTCAAGAAAAGAGCTCTGCCTTGAAACTCCTCATCAACACGTATGACTCTTCATCAACATCATCATCATCCTTTGAACCCTTATGGAAGAAGCTCTACCTCAGCAAGACAAAGATTAAAGAGGAGGTCATCGTAAATGTTATAGTAGACGAGTCTGAGGATGAACCTCTTGTTGCAAAATAAGTGAATCCAACAAGGCTCACATCTGCTTCTGCATCTGCTCTGTCTGTCCAAGATCCAAGAACCAGAACTCCAAAGCCAAGCCAAAATCCTCACCAAGCTCCAAAACCACACCAACAACATCATACTCAACCATAAGCAAGCAGCAACCAACCTCGGAGCTCCAATCCTGTGTATGACAGAGTACAAGAAAATCAGGGAACAAATGGATGCGATGATGAGGCCTCTTCTCAAGAACAAGGCAATTAAAGAACCGATTGCAAATGAAAAGATATACCAGTTTTTATACAGATAAAGGGAAGAGGTGCCACAAATAAAGATCAACCTCCACCCAACTGCCGAAGAGAATACAAGGCAGAGGTTCCTTCGTCAATATATTCTTCCTGTCTGAGAAGTTCACTTCTGTGATGGGATAAAACAAGTACCATACATCAAGAAGAGGACCTTCATTGACAACCATATCATCTTTCATCAATACATGGTGGAACGATCTCAAGGACAGATAAGTGTTTTCACAAATTGTGATCTCATAAATCTGAACCCTTGGGATCTTATCATTGTGTACTTTCATACGGATCATAAGAGAGAAAAGGAGATCAAGTTCGCATTGGCTAACTCTGCTATACGCCAAACCATGATGGATTTATAGGAGTTTAGGAGCAAGGTCGACTTTCAAAGAGTGGATCAACTATCTGTTACCGTGCCAAACGAAGATCTTGAAGGCATCAAGTTCATCCCTTCCTGGATAGTCATCATAGAGCCATAGCTTGGGGTGGTCTTTCGAAATGAACTCAAACAGAAAGTATTCTTCAGAGTAGATCAACGTTTCAAATATTCAAATGACACTCTGCACTGGATCAAGAATCACTTATGTCAAAAGGAAGACCAAGACCTCGCTGCAAGAGAAAGAGCCTCTGCACTCATACACTCAATCGATGGTGTACTTGAGTTTCATAAGCTTCTTAGGAGGTTCATGAAACTTCAACATTTCTAGGTCTCTTTCATTGTAAGTTTTTTTTTGGTTAAGTATTGTACTCTGCTTTATCAATTCCAAATAAAAATATCCTACAGAAGACCATGTTGGCCTCTTGCTTTCTGGACTAGAATTTAATTCCAACAAGTCTTTTTATTACACTTAGAGGAAGATTGTTAAAATGTTTATTTCAAAAGTGAAAGTAATAAGCTTCTTGCTCTAGTCAAGAGGTCTTGGTCTAGAAATATGTCTGGAAGCAAGAGCTCAGATACAGAGATGATACCCGGATATAGAGCTCGTCGCTAAGAGGAAAGAAGATCGAAGATTGCGTGTCAAAAAGCTAAGGATTCGTACAGATCCCGACTCAAGACACAGAGCCTCTGCACTATACATGCAGAGCCTCTAGGTCTCCTACTCTTCCTTTCATGTGAAGGTTCCACGGTGCGTCTTGCAAGTGGTCAAGTCTCAACCCGACACGTTTCCAAAAACGGTTATTCCAATCAGACACGTGAAGGCAGATGATTGGTGGACGCGTTAACTTCTCTTATTTCCCAAATTATGGCAGATTCCTTTTCTAGAAAACTCCTATAAAAGGGTAATTTCTCTAAGGATATCAATTACCAATCTTGAAAAGAAGAAGACGTGCTCCTTGCCAGTTTATAGAGATATTTTAGCACTTGTGAGAAAGTTAGCTAGTTGAGAGATATTTTGTACACACACTTGTGCATGTTCTTGGTGTTCTTGACATATTCTCATTAACAATTCAAATACAGTCGACTTTTTCGATAATTCAAGGATTTCTATGTCTTGTTCATTTCTTCTTAACCTACTAGTTTCATAATATTGTTTCCGCTCACTTATTGACTTAAGCTGTGATTACTAGTGCATTAGAAGATCTGGATTCCTACAAAGACCTTACTTTCATTGGTCAAAGTCATGATCCCGTATTCTCTTTTGAGATAATAATGCCAATAGAGCCATTGACATCTTCTCATATCTCACAATCATCAAATAACAAATGAGGAAAAGACTTTGCTTTCCTAGCCAATTATGATGCATCTTCAGTGATCACCAATACTCCCAGGGTGCACTTCGATCCCTCAAAAAATGACTTTCTTTCCAAATTATTTTCTCCATTCCATATCGGACCCACAATATCCGCACCCCCAACCATCCCCTCAATGCCCTCTTCAAAGGACATTGTTGATTCATCGGATCCTAACCATATATCCATAATCCATTCCTATATCTCAACATACGGGCAATGTTGATTCAAACTTATCCAAATTCCTCAAGATACATGATTTTCTTTCAAGCCCCATCCATTCTCCACTATTTGAAAATCATCTAGTAACCTCAACTTTCCTTCCTCATCAATCAGATGTTCAACACACGTATTCTCATCTAATTCATTCTTCTAACACCTAAATCTTATCAACCTCCTTATTTCACCAACTTTTCGAAATACAAAAGCAACTTTCAGCATTACAGGATACCGGTCTCGTTCCAACAAAAGACTGGAGTATAGTGAAACACTTCAAGAAGAAGTAGCATTTATTCTCATTCGATGCCTTGTGACATATTTGGAGCAACTCCATTCCAAAATTGATGTTCAAAACTCCTTACTTCAAACTCTGACTCAACAAAAGTTCCACTAAGTCCTCTTTTACGACATCGTTCACTGTTGAAGATAGGGTACGAATAATTCAGATTGAGAAATATCATGAAACTACAAGATGTTCTATGCACCTCTTGACCACAAAAGTGGATGCCCTACTTTTTTCCACTGTTGCTGATGAGGGGGAGAAACAAGATGATCCGATTAGCAACATAATGAAAGCAAAATACTTCCAACCATTGAAGGGGAGCAAATCCCTCCAACAACTCAGGGAAGCAAAGCAGAAGTCAAAGTCCTTTTGATAAAGGAAAATGACATATGACATATGAAGAGGAAAAAGCTAAAGGACGAGCAAGAAAATATGTAACTCGAAAAAATCAAAAGACTGATTGCCTTCATCTTCAACCTCCAAGATTCAATTATGATTAACATAATTTTATGTAATCATATTCTGGTCGTATCTTATAAGTTGAATGAAAAGTTTCGTTTACATTATTTTCATTTATATTGTTTTGTAATAAAAAAGAAAAGAAAAGGAAATAAAATAAAAAGGAAAGAAAAAAAAGACAAAAAGAATCAAAAAATAGATCATTGAATTTCTGAGTTTTGATTTTATTTTTCGCTTGAGTTTCAATACCATTTTATTTTAAGTGTTTCATTTATAGATATCTATCTGAATTATTAACAAAAAAGGGGGAGATCTTTAGTTTTAACCATCTGATGTTCTGATAATACAACTAGCATCTGATTCAATACTTAGAAAGAAATTCTTATCATTTCCTTGTAACATTATTATCCAATAAACAACATCAATCAGTATAACTCAAAAGGATTAACATCTGAACCTTAGTAAGGCTTCATATGTTAGTCAAACATTGGATCTGTAATTCAGATAACTTGTGAGATCAAATCTTTGATTTGATTATTCTTCATACAATTTCCAGAACCCAATTGACTAATCATTTGGTCTTTCCATCTTGAGTTTCAAGGATCCACATTTTATTCTAAGTTATTTTAGAATCCAATAAATCTACTTTACGAATATTCTATAGTTGGAATCGATGTATAACTTATTTTTGGGAATAGAAAATATAGGATTTTTACTTGTAAAAGTCTTATCACGAGCTGTAGTGATCTGATAACGAAAAACCTTCAACAAAATTGATGACTTGTTGAAGTGAGGTCAAGATCGTCACTGAAGTGGATTAGTTTGTCATCTAACGAAAAGAAGATCAAATATAAAGATAAAGTAAAATAGTAATATGACAAATACTACTACCACAAAGCTGGATTTTGGAGTACAAACTCGTCCAACAAGTTTGACTTACCAACTTTTTCAACACTCATCCTGGTATGGGGACATGTTCAACATGTCAGACAAAGTAAGTTCTAAAACACTATTTTATTAGTGTCGTACTTCCTTCACTATTCTCTCGACATACAAAAGAATGTGATAGGATAACAAGTTTCTTCATCAACCACAAAGGCTGAAATGAAGAGTACAAACATGCATAGATCGATAAATCATATGAATACATACGTTAAAGTTGGATAGTGGCATTTAAATCAATTGTGGCTATACAAGAGCACCCACCCATTGTGATAGAACTTCTATATATTGATACAAAGTTATAGTACAGTGTTAATTGCATACTGTCGATTCAAACTCTTATCACTTATTTCAAATGCAACATTTCGACTTTATTTCACTTAGGTCATCGCATATTTGCATCCTTGTTTAATTAACCATTGATCAATATCACGTACTCATTTGATTTTCATATCCTTTAATATAACTTGATCATAATTGACACATTACGTTGTCAAATGTGTTGTGACACTTAGATTACGGGTGCATCCGACTATTAACCGCGTATAGGGGCATCATAGGCATGCACGCCGTTGTGCCACTGTGGATGCGACATATGTATATAGTGAATACATTCCTAGTTAACGTACAATCGCCAAGGAAATAGGATATTTGCAAACGTTTACGAATATTGAAGAATATAAACATACTCTCTATCAGTTCCATTTGGGAACTAGTCACCACTGTTTCAGAGTTCTACTGTTGTCGTATTTTTTGGCCGCCACCTAGTCCTTCCTTCCAATATGATCTCGCCATCACCACCAGCAACGTCGAGTTGAAGCTGATGCTGACAATCAACATGACTGTAATAAGCTATTCCGCCATTGTTATTCCCCAATATAGAAGTGTACGCGTGCACCACACTGCCCATCGTGCACTCTCGACAATACTTTAAAGTCATGCTAGCAAGCTCATAATTCTCCAAAATTCGCTCCGGAACATCCTATAACAACAACCAGGTGTCTTATTAATTAATGCATAATGGGGTGCTATTCATCGTTAAAATGCAAGACAACCCAAATTACCTGGAGAATCCATCCAACATATTTCAGATTATTAACATGTTGGTTGGCATCCAAATCGCTCCATCTTGGCTAAATATTTGTGCATACAGAAAATGTCAAGAAGGTCACCTAACCAGCAAAAAACCTGTAGGCTATATAAATTCGACTCACTGTTAATTCATTGCGAACATAAACGTTGTTCTTATCAAGTTTTGGGAAGTTGCTAGTAATCTCTTCGATGATAGGTGCTGTATCCACAAAATATTTCTCTAATTCAGCTCGAACTTCGAGTGGGATTTTGGATAGCCTTCTCGTCTCTTTATTAATCATCACAAAAGTACTACAAGATTGCATCCATGGATATACCATCATTAGTACAAAGAAGTTTTGCCTCAAGTTTTTAGTTTTCATGTTCTTACCTTGAAGCTCTCATTAATATATCGCCTGTTTTGCAATCACACAACATCCAATTAGTGGACATACCATTTTTGCCAAATGCAGATATCCAAGTATCAATTTGAATAACATCACCCCTGTAAGAGATTTGAAAAAGATGCTCAAGTTCCCAATGGTATAATTTTACAAAGCCTTTAAGTTCCTGGATTTGTAACTTGGTTGCTATACTAATCATCAAAGCAACAACTAACCCTAAATAACCCTAAACAAAGATGATCGGTTTATATATCGTATTACTGTGAACCAAGCTAATATATATATAGACGTGGGTTATTATGCAATCATTTACATTTGTACAACCAATATCAACCGTCCATTTAATTTGATGAATATGTGATTCATAAAAGTTTTGATGGTTTCCTAATATAAAGTATTGATCATAATTAATGAACTATAGTCATCTTTCATAAATATTCAAATCATAATAAATGAACTCTCATCATTTTCATAAATATCTCAATTGATTGGGTTGCATTGGTTGTACAAATAGACGTGATTGCATTTGAAGTATACCGAGAGAGAAGAGTGTTAAGTTGTACCAACGTGGATAACGGTCTACTTCCACTTGCGTTTTTGCTATTGCCCAAAATAGGTTCTTATTGCACATCTCTGGTGTTACACCGTAGTTATCATGATGAGTGAGTCCAGCTGTCTTAAAATGATTAAGGAACGTTTCCTGTAAAGAGAGAGGAGGTTTAAACATATATTGAGAATAAATGGTCAAAGTCTAACCTATATGAAACTCCAACATCCATATTATATACATAGAAGAGTTCAAACGAGAACACCTGTGATTTACGCTCGTAAGACCATCATTCTGTTGAAGTCACAGTTTTAAAAGGATTGAGATAACAGTAAAATATTGAATTAATATTTACCCCTTATTTAAGAACATTGAAGGCATGCAAGAGTAAAGTAGAGAAAAAAACCGCAAATCACATAATGTAAAGACAAAGCCGATAATTATAGACGTGAACATAACTAGTTTTCTATTTATCACATTATTATTACAACAAAATTCAGATAATTATCACAGCAAAATCACATCATAAAAAGTGTTCGACTTATCAAAGTATTATCACATTATTATCAACAACGAACACATCGACATCAGAAATCTTCCATGGTACTAGTAACAGTTAAGATATAACTACAAATCTAAAATAATAGAAAATTAAATTGTTGATAAACACTAATCTATTTCCATTTATTCTAATTTTTATTATTAATTAAAAAATTGGAGGCCAAGAAATGTTGTCACATTTTCATAAAGCATTTTATATTATACACACATATATATAGAGGAGCGATCAAATGAAAATCAACCTCATTTGTACAAATCACCCTCATACGTCGATTTCATTGTTTAATCTTATGAAAATTTTTCATGAAATTGTTTCATATAATACTTTTTTTGATGAATTTGTTTCATATATGGTTATGAAATTGTTTCATATAATACTTTTTTTGATGAATTTGTTTCATATATGGTTATGAAATTGTTTCATATAATATTTAATGAAATTTTAATGAAACAGTTTCATGTATTTTTCTAAAATTAAAATAATGAAGATGATAATATCCATGATTAACACCCTCCACAATAAAAATGGTTAATCAACCTCTCATAATTATAAAAAATGAACAAAATGAAAAATTATGATCGGTTGAATGTGGTTTTCATGGTTTGTACAAATTAAGTGGTTTTTATTTAAACGCTACTCAATATATATATATATATATATATATGTGTGTGTGTGTGTGTGTTGTGTGCACCCAGCTTGAGATTGAGGAAAAGCATATAAATATATATATATATATATATATGTATGTATGTATGTATACCTGGAAGTAATTCATTAGGTTCTCTACCAAAGCTTTTCGATCTGGTCCAACTTCATATGATCTAATACAGAAATTTTGACGGAATACATGGCCATCCTTAACCAAGCTTCCTACACCAATATCTGAAACCAACTCCAGACCTTTTTTCTTGCAGTCAAGAATCATCAATGGCTTCCGAAAAGTAGTCGTGATCGTTGGCATGCTCCAATCGATAACACCGACTCTAGAACCATGATTCACCTTTGCACGCAAACCCCAAGAAGCAGCATGGTTTGTGCCTCCAAGATTACTAKATCTSRTGCTACCATAACYATGGTGTRGGGAAGAAACCGTGAAGCATGGTGATGAAGGTGCAGCCATTAATACAACCATGTACGTCTGATAAAAATTCATAGAGTGGATCACATACTTATGTACTTCAAAAATATTTATGTCATCAATAAGTCGGGCTTAATTTATGGTCATGAAGTTCAACATAGCCTATCGTTATATTCAAAGCTGCATGATTACATAATTAATGTTTTGATAAATGTTGAAAAACGTGCTGAATGAGTAATCTGTAAGCATTTGAAATATATTTATCAAGAAGACTATTTGGTGAAGAACAAAATGGGTGATTTTAATGGGTCTTAATTTGTTTAGACAGACAGTTCAGTATGTTTGATGAAATAAGCATAATATGTAGATCATCTGAATCACAAAGGGTTCACTATATATTTCAGGAGTTCAACCTAAGGAAAAGCTTAGAGGACTGATGAAACGTCGCAATTTCCTTTACGAAATATATATTGAAGTGAGCTAAGAGCAGGGTCGGTCCTAAGATTTTTGATGCCCTATGCCAAAAATAATAAAAAATTTCCCTAAGCCTATTTTTTTAAGCTAATAAAACAACAGAACATGCGATTTTTTAAAGAGTTTAGAACCTATTCAAGCTAAGTATCTCATCCCCATGTTGATTTTTATTAATTATAATAAAAAACAAGAGGGGGACATAAAAATCAAAACCCTGAATACAAAATATAAAATGATAAATCATGAATTAAGACCGTGGTTCCTTCTTTTCCGGTTTTCCTTTTTCCAAATTGAAATTAGCAAAATATAAATTTTATTTCAATATATGGGACTTAAAAGACAAGGAAAATTATAATTAGTTTTTAACTAAAATAATAAATTACATCCAAATTATTGTCATAGTAAGAAAAAAGTAAAACTCAAAAGTTACAGGTCTAACGACTAAAGGCTAAGGATCAATCTATTAGCAGCTTAATAAGTTTAATGGAACTAACAGTTTATTCGCTCAACTATGCATGATTGTTTCATAGTGGCTTAATGATATAGAAAATGACTTATCCAATAAGCTTCTAGGGGGAGCTTTATATAGAAAGTTAAGTTTTTTTTCTTCCAAACATGTCCCTTCCAACCAAAAAAACGTTCCTCACATCTGAGAAAAAACTCTTGCTAACAAAAACTTTTCAAACTTATACAAACAGATTAATTCATATAGACAACTTTATTCATACAGACAATTTTATACAAACAAGAACTTTTCCAACTTTCCAACTTTTTCCAACGATGTGCATTCAGTATTCATCACTTTTAAGTTTTGGGTATGTTTTTATAGTTAAAGTTCAGTTGTCCAATTCTCAAATTATTAAACTCAAAACTAGTAACAAATGACAACTTGATGCCTCTTTAGGCTTTGATGCCCTGCACGGGCCGCACGTGGCCAGGGACGGCCCTGGCTAAGAGTTTCATAACAAAATATAGGAGAAAACTATTGGAAAAACGGTAAGAAAATGTTGTAACAAACAATTTTCTTGAGTACTTAATTACGGAACAAGGCAGCATGTGTTAACAAGAAGCAAAAATACAAAGGCCATCGCATACCACGATGGCTACACCAAAATTAAGCCTAACAAACACACATACATGATGCAAAGGTTAAGCCCAAGAAAAGAATTACAAATGGAAGGACAAAATACACTATATGGATCCATTCTTTAATCTTCTTGATATCCAATCAAAAATTCTAACCTACATCTCAATGAACTCTAACCTAACACTAAAGGGCATTTGGTCTAGCGGTACATGAGTCTTTGGCCTTCTAGGAGGTCAAGGGTTCATAAACTTTACCAAATGTGAGAAAGATGTGTGAGTTTATTTGTTCTATTTACCGTATATAAATATTATATACTTCAAAAAAACTCTAACTTACATGGATCCTTTTTCCGGAATGCAACGTTGTTTGATGAGTCCAGATGAAGAGTTACCTCGCCCAAATAGATGTTTGCTAGATTTTCTCAATTACTTATGATTAATTGATAAATCATTTAAAAATACTCGTCCCTCAGACATTAAGTCTTCTGGAATGACGATGGCGTTTGGTTCGCAGAATGTTTTTGGGTAGAATGAAATTTGTTAAATGACTTTGAAGAAATTGGAATGAAATGTTGTCAGGTTTGACCACCTGGTTGGCAGACATTGAAATGAAATACGTTAAGGGATTGGAATCTTCTGTTTGGTTCACGGAATGTAGCTTTAGAATTGGAATAAAATATTGGTAAATGACCAAAATGCCCATTTTTGAATTTTTTTTAAAAACTATGAAATACTTTAATAAAATAATTATTTAATGTGTAAAACAATATAAAATACACAACTCAAATATAATCATAAGACAAACGACGTTACTAAATCGACGGTGGTCAGCGGTGGTTTAGATCGGTGGTGGTCCATAGTGGTTCAGATGGTGGTGGTCTGCAGTGATTCAGATCGATGGTGGTCCGCAGTGGTTCAAATGGAGGTGGTCAACGGTGGTTCAGATAGGCGGTGGCGGCGATGGTTGTTCAAATCGATGATGGTCGGCGGTGTCCGACAGTGATTCAGATCGATGGTAGTCGTCGGTGGTTGACAGTGATATAGATCGATGGTGGTCCGTTGTGGTTCAGGTGACGATGGTTGAATGTGGTTCAGATCGGTGATGGTCAATGGTGGTTTAGATCGACAGTGCTTCAGATTGGTAGTAGTTAGCGGTGGTTCAGATCGATGGTGGTGTGTGGTGGTTCAAATGGCGATGGTCGACAATGGTTTAGATCGGTGATGGTCCATGGTGGCTCAGATGGCGGTTATCGACGGTGGTTCAGATTGACGGTGAATCAGATTAGTTGTGGCTTAGATCGGCGGTGTTCGATGGTGGTTTAGATCGGTTGTGGTTGGCGGTGGTTCAGATGAGCGGTGGTTTAGATCGTTAGTGGTCGGCGGTGGTTTAGATCGGTAGTGGTCGACGGTGGTTTAGATCGGTAGTGGTCGGCGGTGGTTCAGATCAGCGGTGGTTCAGATCGGTGGTAGTCGGTGGTGGTTCAGATCGATGGTGGTGGTCGGTGGTGGTTCAGATCGGTGGTCGTCGGTGGTGGTTCAGATCGGTAGTAGTCGGCGGTGGTTCAGATCGGTGGTAGTCAGTGGTGGTAGTCGGAGGTGGTTCAGATCGGTGGTGGTCAGTGGTGGTGGTTGGCGGTGGTTCAGATCGGTGGTAGTCGGCGTTGGTTCAGATTTGTGGTAGTTAGTGGTGGTGGCGGCGGTGGTGGTTCAGATCGGTGGTGGTAGTCGACGGTAGTTCAGATCAATAGTGGTCGGAGGTGGTCAACAATGGTCATATAAAGTTTTATGAGATTAGAGTATATTATGTTAATGACATATTTGGTATAATGAAGATAAAGATTTCATTCCGTCAAAATACCATATAGTTGCTAAGGAATGTTAAATTTCTTTATTTGTGGAATTTGTAGGATTTTAAATATTCATTTCGTGAAAATGAATGAACCAAACGAGACAATGGAATTTGGTCAATGGAATTCAACATTCCAATTCCATCAGATTCCTCCAGAATCTGCGAACCAAACGTCACCCTTGATGTAAGCAGTGTCTCATTAATTAAAACTAATCCCTGTAATTAATTAATTAACAAAAGAAATATAAATTATAGCTTACTTTCGACTAGCCTATTGATGATGGCTTAAGTTTCCAAGTCAAAAATATAACACACAAATTTAAATCTCCTTAGGTAGGATTTGAATTTACGACCAATCGGTTAACAACCGACCTTTCTACTACTAAACTTTTTAATAGATAGAGCATTCATTTATGCTTTGTGGTTCATTTCACACTCCATCGTTCTAAATTTAATTTATTTTTATAGTTTTATCTGGTTTTGTATTGCGAATCGAGTACTATATAGTAAAGATGCTCAAGTGTATTACGTAGGACTCAACGTTTATGAAGTTCAAACGTTGAGTTTTGTATCCATACAGAAATAAAGCTCATAACTATAAGTTTTACCATTTGGTTGGTTTTGATTAATGTTGGTCCCAAAAGGGTCTACAAGAATACTAAACAGGTTGTAGAAGGGGAAGGGGGGGGGGATGAATACAAACACAATTTTCAAATTTAAAATATATATTGATAAAGAAGATCAATACAGATTTTACAAGATTGTTTGCGGAAAGATAAGTT
>NC_037535.1:3100427-3103117 GCF_001531365.2 Cynara cardunculus var. scolymus
CCTATATATATATATATATATATATATATATATATAGGAGCGATCAAATGAACTGCCTCCATTTGTGTAAACCAAGTAAAACAATCTCATCCATCCATTTTCTTGATCAATGATCAAGATTAGTTTAGTTTATTTTAAGAAATAAAAAAATATATATTAAAAAATTTATTTTATAATAACGAGAAGGACAAAATGGTAAACCCAACCACATCTTAAACCTCATGAACCTGTTTCATGAAACATTTGCACTATTCATCATGCACCCATTTCATGCATCTTAAACCTCATCACGCACTCATATCATTATGCACCCTATTCATCATGCACCCATCTTATAATCATTTTCACTTACTCTATGCACCAATTTCACCATGTATGAAACCGGTTTCATCATGCATCAATTCCATAATCATTTTCACTTACTCCATGCACCAATTTCATTATATATGAAACCGCTTTCAAGAATATATTTTTTATTCTACTACTGATTTCATGAATTTATTACTCTAATAACTTACGATTTTCATGAATCTTGACAATAATAAATCGAAACACAACTAATATAAACAATCTAATTTTTAATATTTAAATGTTACCATTTATAAAATTTTCTTTATTATGTTGTCTTGATTAAGATTTATTAATAACTTCCATATTTAATAGAAAACAATGTAAATGACCAATATACCCTTAATGATTAAATTTAATCAGAAAAAAAATGAAATTTTCCTATTGGTCGAAATTAATTTACACGGTTTCCAAAAATTGCATGGTTTTCATTTGAACGTGCCTATATATATATATAGACTTGGGATCATGTGAGACCAAATGTTTTTCGTGAGACCCGTAAAACCAATTCTCAACCATTGGATTAGATCTACAATCGTTAGATCTGAACATTCATAAATGCCACAAGACTCCTCAATAATTACAAAATTACCACCATGCAATTTAGACCATTAGATCATTAACTTATAAAGTTGATCAATGAACATAAGTTGGTCTTACGGGTCTCACGAAAAACCCTTGGTCTCACGTGAACCCAACCCTCTATATATATATATATATATATTGCAATTCGGCTTCAAGAATTCAATTTCAATTAATTAGCAACATTGGTTGTGGTTATGGCTGCGACAACACCATTCTTTCTCCAAGATTCTTTCACACACCATGGTAAGACATTTAACAAGCTTGGAGGTACACCAGGAGCCATGGATGTGTGTGGACTTATTAACACAAAATACGCTTCTTCTTGGCGAGTTAAAGCAACTCCTGCTACCAGAATTGGTGTCATGGACTGGAGCACAATTACAGCTACTTTCTTGACACCGAAGATGATGTTAGACCCGAAGAAAAAGCTTCCAAACATGGTTTCAAATATTGGTTCGGGAAGAATGGTTCAAGACGGGTTTGCCTTTCGGGATCAGGAAGGCATCACTGATTTCCGTAAAAGATTTTAAGTGCGAATGTGGTCCTTCGAAGATAATCCGGCAAATTGGCCATTTGTTTGCAACATGTGAAACATTATCGGTTTTAGTTCGAAATGGAGAGCGGTCATATGTGGTCTAACTATCCCGGAATTTAATTGCTCAAAATCCGGAATAGCATAATCCATGATCCTCCCATTTTTTGAATTTGCCAAATTAATGATGTTCGGAGTTTTGCGCTCTTTGGTGCTCATTAGGTTCCAATTCTGTGTCCAAATTATTATCATTACCATTATGTAGATATCCTTGTTGAAAGTTCGGGAATGGTGGAATTGGTTCAAAACCCGGCGGTTGGTTTTCCAAATGCGGTATTTCCGGAATAATTGGGGGAGGTAACGCCATATTTGGAGGGAGTAGAGCAAAAAATGCTCTTTGAGCCCTCCTCCGATGGTGAAACGTTCTCTCAATATCGGGATCAAATTCGAAAAATTCCCCGCGATATGACCGTGGCATACACCACTTTTAAAATGATTCTGATGATACTAGAAAAATCAAATCTTTTAATTTACTCAAAATAAAACTTTTAGCGAAACAATCCTCGGCAGCGGCGCCAAAAACTTGGTCGTTTATATTTCACACCTTTAGACTAATGAAATTAGGCCACAAAGCAAGTATACAATACGGCCTAACGTCGTCTTTCCAAGTAATAAAGTGGTACAAGTATCGGATTATCGTCCACAGAGATTGTAGCCAAAGTTAGATTAGAGTCCAATGAAAGAGATGATTTCAGATGACGATTTTGAAGACTTTTGCTTGATTTTAAGGCAATCCAAAACAAAATACAGAATATATAAAAGAAGCAAGGGTGTAAGACTTAAGGTGAGACCCAAACACAAATTCCAGCAGCCAATGCTGTAGCAATGCCAAAGGAATGCTACAACAAGCAGTGTTTCGAAACTAAGTTCCACCATCTATTTTGAAGGCATTCCTCTCGGACTTCACCATTTCACTATCTTATAGCTTTCCACCCATATCTCTATGTGGTGTCCGGACCGGGGATAATGACACAAAGATGTTTTCCAAATATATGGATAAACAAATCTCTTCGTTAAAAAATCACTCTCTCGAGTCGATTCCCATATCATTCGAGTTGGCGTGTTCTTGATATTTCATCTCTGAATATATCACACTTTGACACTTTTGACAAGTGACCAACCCGTCGGGAGTTACGTTTTGAAAAACATAAATGACAAGTCTCCT
>NC_037535.1:3107202-3109835 GCF_001531365.2 Cynara cardunculus var. scolymus
TCAAGCTTAGGGGTCTCTAAAACCTCAGTCTCTTTTGACATCTTTAAAGCATCCTCAGGAAAAAGTAACAAAAAGTCTGATTTAGGGGGGACAGAAGTGGTGGTCTCGGATGCCTTCTTCTCTAAGGGTCGGACCGGTCTTTCTTTGGCAGGAACCAATGTTGTAGCATCAGCTTCTGTCAAAATAGGTGTACTATCTTTTTGTACTTTTTCTTTCAACTCCTTCCCACTCTTAAAGGTCACTGCTTTCACATGTTCCTTTCCTAAGGCTCTCTGGACTTCTGTGTTACTAGGCAGAGTACCCAGAACTCTATTGGTCTGATTCAATGCAAGTTGACTGACTTGGGTTTCCAGATTTCTAATAGCTGCACTTTGCTGATTAAAAAGAGATTGATTTTGAGAGTTTTGTTGGGTTATCAAAGCTTGATTTTGAGCTTGAGCATGCGCAAATAACCCTTTTATCATTGCTTCCAAAGAAGATGATAAGTCAGCCTGTGGAGATGGTTTGTTTTGAAAAGGTGGTTGGGAATTCTGAAAACTTTGTTGGTGAGAGTTAGAACTGTTTCCATGATGCTGTGGTTGGAAATTAGAAGTTCCTTGTTGCTTAGGTGCGGGTGGATTTAAACATGGACTGTTCCAAGAAAAATTCGGGTGTTGTTTCCAACTTGCATTGAAATTGTTGGTATAGGGACCAGATCTATTATGAACAAAGTTTATGGATTCAGAATTATGAAGACAATGTTCATACGAGTGTTCCACACCATAACACACACATTGCACAGAGAAGACTGTTGGAACAGGTGTATTAGCAGCTTGCTGCACTCCCTGACCAGAAGTTAGATTTTTCAGCAGGTTGGTCATGGAGGTAAGCTGAGCTGTTAATGCAATATATGCATCTACATCATGTATCCCATCAGTCTTTTTCTGTGATTGAGCACGAGGGTCGGCCCAATGCCCATTGTTGGCTGAGATCTTTTCTAGGATTTCATATCCTTCATTATAGGTCATAGCTGTAAAGGCTCCGCCCGCAGTCGCATCGAGCATATGTTTTGCCATGGGATTTAACCCATTGTAAAACGTCTCGAGTTGAATACAGTACGGAATGCCATGGTGCGGGTATTTCCTCAAAAGCTCTTTAAACCTTTCTCATGCGTCAGGAACAGCCTCATCGTCCATTTGTTTGAAAAGACAGATCTCATTTCTGGACTTAGCGTTCCTTGTTGGTGGGAAATATTTTCGCAAAAAAATTTCCGCCATGTTACTCCATGACGGCACAGAACCCGGAGTTAACGAGTTAAACCACGCTTTTGCCCGATCCCTTAATGAAAATGGAAATAAAGTGAGTCTGAGAGCGTCATTTGACACTCCCGGGATCAGGAAGGCATCAGTGATTTCCATAAAAGATTTTAAGTGCGAATGTGGGTCCTCCGAAGATAATCCGGCAAATTGGCCATTTGTTTGCAACATGTGAAACATTATCGGTTTTAGTTCAAAATGGAGAGCGGTCATATGTGGTCTAACTATCCCGGAATTTAATTGCTCAAAATCCGGAATAGCATAATCCATGATCCTCCCATTTTTTGAATTTGCCAAATTAATGATGTTCGGAGTTTGCGCTCTTTGGTGCTCATTAGGTTCCAATTATGTCTCCAAATTATTATCATTACCATTATGTAGATATCCTTGTTGAAAGTTCGGGAATGGTGGAATTGGTTCAAAACCCGGCGGTTGGTTTTCCAAATGCGGTATTTCCGGAATAATTGGGGGAGGTAATGCCATATTTGGAGGGAGTAGAGCAAAAAATGCTCTTTGAGCCCTCCTCCGATGGTGAAACGTTCTCTCAATATCGGGATCAAATTCGAAAAATTCCACGCGATATGACCGTGACATACACCACTTTTAAAATGATTCTGATGGTACTAGAAAAATCAAATCTTTTAATTTACTCAAAATAAAACTTTTAGCGAAACAATCCCGGCAGCAGCGCCAAAAACTTGGTCGTTATATTTCACACCTTTAGACTAATGAAATTAGGCCACAAAGCAAGTATACAATACGCCTAACGTCGTCTTTCCAAGTAATAAAGTGGTACAAGTACCGGATTATCGTCCACAGAGATTGTAGCCAAAGTTAGATTAGAGTCCAATGAAAGAGATGATTTCAGATGACGATTTTGAAGACTTTTGCTTGATTTTAAGGCAATCCAAAACAAAATACAGAATATATAAAAGAAGCAAGGGTGTAAGACTTAAGGTGAGACCCAAACACAAATTCCAGCAGCCAATGCTGTAGCAATGCCAAAGGAATGCTACAACAAGCAGTGTTTCGAAACTAAGTTCCACCATCTATTTTGAAGGCATTCCTCTCGGACTTCACCATTTCACTATCTTATAGCTTTCCACCCATATCTCTATGTGGTGTCCGGACCGGGGATAATGACACAAAGATGTTTTCCAAATATATGGATAAACAAATCTCTTCGTTAAAAAATCACTCTCTCGAGTCGATTCCCATATCATTCGAGTTGGCGTGTTCTTGATATTTCATCTCTGAATATATCACACTTTGACACTTTTGACAAGTGACCAACCCGTCGGGAGTTACGTTTTGAAAAACATAAATGACAAGTCTCCT
>NC_037535.1:3110290-3114238 GCF_001531365.2 Cynara cardunculus var. scolymus
GTAAATAAAGAAAAAGATGAAGAAGAACTTGAAGTCTTTAAATGAAGAACACCCTTGGAGAGGGTTTACAAAAACTAGCTAATGGAAGAAAAGATGGAGAAAAGATGGAGAAAAGATTAAGGGATCCAATGAAGAATCCAATGAAGGATGGATTAGAAGGCACCCCAAGACCTCTTCTTATACCCAAAAGGGGTTACTAGAAGACAAAATAAAAATACTTGTAGGCTAAGTTTTCTAAAAGCTAGTTACAAAGCAACAAAAGTGTAACTAGAAAGTACAAATCCTTAACCAAAGTTTAACTAAAAAGTATATAAGCCTAACTAAAGAGTACATCTGATTTTTCYACTAAAAAATCCAGCTTTTACAGTTGTCCTCCATCTTCAAAAAGTCAGCGTCTTGTTYATTAAGCCCTCCAATAAGTCGTGTATGAATCAGGTCGACGCTGCACCAATGCTGTAGCATTTGCTGTTTTCACAAAAACTCTTAATTAGCATCATTTACACAAACCAACAAGTCAACCACAATATTTAGCTTCATAATAACAAAAGTATAAAGAAATAAATGAAAAGAACTCAAAGTGGGAATGAAAGGAAATTATTATAACTAAAACGACGTAAAAAGAGCGCTTTATGTGTTAAATTCTCAACACATATCAGAGACGCAGTCGGTTCATTGCAAAACAAGGTGTTGGTTTTTGATCTTGACAGGTTAGTGTATACGGTAAAGTTCCCGCTGTTTGTTCGTTTCATACACAGCTATGTCCGATTTGGCGTAAGTCGCTCATTACAGTATCTGGACTTGACTTCCTCGCTTAACAGTCTTGACCGGCTTCTAGACCCTCCTGAAGAGGTCTCTGCTGATTATGATGAGCCGCTGAGGATAGAGCTATTACAACTTGCTACTCTACTTCTCAAGTATCTCCAGACTGACATTGTTCATCATAGAAAGGAACTAATAAAATTTGGGTGGAATCACCTCAAACGTGAAGACAGTGCTAGTAAGCAGTGGGCCTTTGTCATTGTATGCCACTTCTTGGAGGCCTATCAAGCTCCAGAAAAGATCATATTGCAGGTGTTTGTTGCCCTTCTCCGGACTTGCCAACCAGAGAACAAAATGTTGGTAAAAGCAAGACTAGTAGAAAAGATGTTGATAGTGCCAGTGTTGTGGTTGGAAAGAAGGACGGAAGTAAGAGCGGCAGTGGGAGTAGAAGCTAAAAGAGGTCTGGTAAAAAATCTGGGAGAAAAGAGGGATTATCTTGAGCAAAGAAATTTACCAAAATAGATGTCATGGAGGTGGTTTAGAAAACGAAGCAGACTGTGTATATCAGAGTGTTAATCAGTCACTAGATTAGACGAAGTGTGTAAATCTGTCAAGTTTTTAGTTTTAATCGCATAACAGTGCTTGTCTATTTTGAGTTTCTGTTGGCGTAAATTGCACAGGCTATTCGTTTTTTAGTCTGTTGAAGTGTCAATTGCACTTTTAGTCTTCCGAGTTTGTTTCATCGCTCACATATCTACATCACACATTTAGTCGGTCAAGGACTTAGTCGCATCGCCTGTAGAGTCATTTGGATATAGGATTTTCTTTGTTTTGGGCTTGTTTCTTCTAGGACTTATTTTTGTTTGGTTCAAATTTTTTTTATTTTAATTTTTGGATCATCTTTTATCTGTTTTGTTTTGTGTTTTCTGTTTGTATTTTGAGCTTAACTGTGTTTTTTATTTCTTTTATCTGATTTCACAGCATTTGATCCTATCAATCAATCTGATTTTAGAAAATGGTAGTTTCATTGGACAGAGAGAATCAAGAATTGAGAGAGAGAATTGCTGAATTGGAAAGGAAATACTTTAATATGTTTGATGAAAATTTTGCTGATAAAGAATTTATCAAGGAGCTACAAAGAGAAAATAAAACCTTGAGAGAAAATTCTGAAAAAGTTTTATCAGTTAAGGCTAGTGAGTTTGAGAGAACTTTGGACAAAGTGAGGAAAGAATGTGAAGAAGAATTGAAGACTTAGAGTGATGCTAATAAGAAATTATTCAACAAACTTCAAGATCTGCAAAGTGAGAGAAATTTTTCTGAGAAAGATAATACAGATACAGAGGACTTAACTGGAAAACTTCATAAATATGAAAGTGATTTGTGTGAGTTAAGGAATGACATTGAAAAGGAGAAGAAAAGAGTTTCTTAAAGAGAGAAACGGTTTTGAGCGGAACGTATATCTTATGAAAATAAGATTAACTCTCTAGAGCTGAATGCAAAAAAGGTGTTAAAGCAAATATCTGATTTTGAGCAGCTGATCATCTTGGAATGGGTCAAGAATGATCAAGAGAAGAAAGACATTTCAGAAAATTGTTAGAGCCAAATACAGAAGTTATCTGAAAGCATTGCTCTAAAGCACAAGGCTTTAGATGAAGAGAAGAAACAATTTGCTCTTGAAWAGAGAAATACTTCAAAGAAGTATACAACTATTGCTAAGGAGCTTGCTAATAAGAAGAAGTGGCTTGACATCACTTCTGAGAATGATAAGAGTAGCTCAGATGAAGAGAAAAGAGAGTTAATAAATCAGAAGAGAAAGTTTGAAATGCTTCAGAAGGAGTTAGAAGGTAAACTCCTGGATACTACAAGCAAATTGTCTGATCTGAAGACAGACCTTGAAACTGAGATGAAGGTGAGAACTGAACTTAAAATTAAGTTTGATTTAGTTACTATTGAAAGAGACCAACTTTTACAGAAAGTCAAAGACTTTTCTTGTGCACAAAGCTCAATTGGTTCTCCATCACAGTGTACAACTAGCTTCTATGACTGTTCCAAATCGAACAGTTATTCAAGTAGCCCTAAATCTACTGTTTCTAAGAACTATTCGCGTTCTTCTAATCAGTATTATCAAGGGTATGTTATTAGATCACCCAATAAATTTTCTAAAACTAAAAGCATTTGGGTTAATAAAGCTGATTCTGTTTCATCTCATACACCTGTTGTTACTAACTCTGTTCTTCCTTGCATTGTGAGATCCACTAATGATCTGATCAATCTTAGGAAGAGAAGAATTATGTGCTCAACATGCATAACCAATGACTTTGTCAATAAGAAAATGTTCAACATGTGGCATGGAGATAACAGTTATCAGAACAGTTGGAAAGGTAAGAACATGTATGATCATAATAACTGGTATGGATCATATTCTATTTCTGATCATCTTGTTCAAAGTGCTAAAAAGAATATATCTAATAGGAATAGATGGTTTGGAAGTTACAACATCCCGCAACCCGATACTAACAAAATAGGACCCAAATTCATTTGGGTACCAAAATCTACTTAATCTAGTTTTGCAGGTTTGTTAATTTTGTGTTGATCAGAATATCATATCAGTGATACACCAGTATAGGGGGAGTTGTAATCTATTCCAAACAAGGCTTCTAAATACATCAGTTCAGGACCTGTGCTTTACCAATTGTGGTTTCTAAACACACAGTTTAGGACCCGTGCTAAACACGTTTTTCTTATTTTTTTTTTTAATTTTTTGTGCTGAATCGAATCATTTCAATAATCTACTTTCTAGGGGGAGTCTCTAGAAAGTTCAATAAATGTTTTTTCGGAAAATAATTTTTTTTTTGGTAACGAGTACATTTTCTGAACAGGTATTTCCTGAGATTTTACTTGCGTAATTTCTCATCGAACATAACTCCAATACCTGTTTCAGCTATTCTTGAAACTGTTATTATCACGTCTCTTATACGAAAATCATTTACGGTGATAATACACTCGTTTGTATTCAAATATTGATTTTTCTGATTTTTTTTCTTGATTGATATACATTTTTTTAATCAGAATCTGTAAACTCGTACTTACAGATCTTCATTCATTTCTCTCATATACCGAATAATCTGATCGTTGTCGCATCATTCCTTATTGATTGTGCTTAAAGCCAAATTTCTTGATCAATTTTAT
>NC_037535.1:3114789-3116554 GCF_001531365.2 Cynara cardunculus var. scolymus
GTTGCTTTATCTTTCTACACTACACAGATTTTGCATTTTATATGTTATTTTGCCAAAACATTCATAGATATGCTTTTCTTAAGCTATCGATGATTGAATGGAAGACCTGGTGAAATGAGCCTAAAAAAGTCTCATATATACAGTACATCCGTTGTACTGAGTATATATGTTATACTCACAGGCCAATCTTTTTATAAGATTAAAAACAATTTCATTCGTTGAAATTGGTTGTTACCTTCCCATTCCCTTAATCTGAAAAGATTAAATAAGTGGATTTACAAAGATCTACTTACAATTTCATGAATTGACGGTTTATGCGGAGGATTTCATTCATTCTTATGTATGATGTAATGATTATCATTTCATCATAAGGGGGAGTATGAAATAATGAATGAAATGTCCATTTCCGAATATTATAAAGGGGAATCTGATGTAAAGATCAAGGGGGAGTAACTTCAAAATTGGCAAAAGACTCAAAAGAAGTGCGACCAGAGATGATTACAAAAGTTTATTCCAATGCTACAATGTTTGAGAGTTTTTGAATGTGAAGATCATCATTTCAACAGTTTACTGATAGAGATTTCTTGTTGCAAAAGAATGTTTGTGATCTTATCTGAAAAATTCATTATTGGGGAGAAAATTTGTGATTTGTTGTCTGAAATGTTGTCTGAAGATTGAAGATTGTTATTGTTTCTGATCTACATTGTCAAAAGAGAAGATCATCGATGTTCTACATTCGAGGGGGAGAATGTTAGAAGATTGTTTTTGATGAAGACATACAGTGCTTAAAGCTTCAAAGTTCAAACAAGACTCAAAGCGCGCAACTTCTTTCAAGTCTTAATACAAAGGGGGAGAATGTTAGGACTGAAAATTAGTGTAAAATTGTATTCGTCTTGAAAGATATAATTGTCTATAATTATGTAAAAGTCATCGTGTTTGACTTTTCTTAGATGTGTTTGACTTTGACCTTTGTCTTGTAGTTTGACCCTATAAAAAGGGTGTTTGCATTTGTAATTAGAGTAGGAGCCTTATTGTAAATTCATTTTTACGTATATGAAAGTTTGACCAGTTTGACTTTCTCTCTCATCTTCTTCATAGAGTTCTTAATGCAAAATCAGATCTGCCATTGTCTAGAAAAGTCTTTCCGCCATTGATGATCTTGAAGGTTTACATGAAGATTGATTAATTGGGACTCACACAGGTATCACAATATATCACAATGGGTATCACATTGTATATCTTTGTTTTTAAGGTTTGAGTTGATATCATAGTTGGTATCAAAATGGAATCACAATATATCACAATGGGTATCACATTGTGTATCTTTGTGATTACTTGGTACCTGTCGGATTAATGTTCACCGGAAGCCGAAGATTTGAGGTCGGAGAGATGAGAGAGGAGATAGTAGAGACGAGTTTTTTAAAAATACCTAAAATGTCCTCTAATTATAATTTTAACTCAAACTAACATAATTATTAATTTCCTAATTTATCCGTTGATTTGTAGTTGAGATTGGATCTCACAGTTATCACAAACTAATGAGTTCTCTCTTGAATAGGCCCACACACACACACACACACACACACACACATATATATATATACACACACAGAGTAGAAGAGTACATAGTAGAAGCGTACTCGATAATATATATATATATATATATGTACAATGACGAAGTAATTTATATTTGGTTTAATAATATTATTTTTTTATAAAGATAATAATTATTTATTTTGTTGGAACTCGATAATTATTCTAATTA
>NC_037535.1:3118351-3125894 GCF_001531365.2 Cynara cardunculus var. scolymus
ATGTTTATCTTGTATTTGATTATGTTTATCTGCAATTAGTTACACGAATTCAGATATGGAGCTTTAATAAGTTGTACTTACACACAATCTACTTGTAATCTTGAATTTTAAGTAATATGCATTAATAAACAGTACTTTATGCATAAAAAGTAGTTTTTAAGAGTTTTTGTCAAATGCTTTATAATATAGTATACATTATTTTTTTTTATAATTCAATTTAAGTTTAATAATGAAATAATTTATTTTTGGTTTAATAATATAACATTTTATAAATATAATAATTAAGTATTCTGTTAGAACTCAATGATTATCCTAATTATATTTTAGATTTTTTATATTTAAAATGAGATGATGTTTATCTTGTATTTGATTGTGTTTATCAACAATTAGTTACACGAATTCAGATATGGAGCTTTAATAGGTTGTACCTACGCACAATTTACTTGTAGTCTTGAGTTTTAAGTAATATGCATTAATAAACAGTATTTTACGCATAAAAAGTGGTTTATCTGCAGTTAGTTACACGAATTCAGATATGTGATGAAATCGGATAGGGATGAAATCGTTTAGGGATGAACAGGTTTAAGAGTTTTTAAGAGTTTTAACCAAATGTTTTATAAAATAGTATATATAGATATATGTGTGTGTGTGTGTGTGTTTTACTCTCAAATCACTTCACAGGAAGCATCCCTCAATTATTTAGGGGGTTGATATCCCCACCCCACTTACATCACTTTTCACCCCCTCCTCCTCATACCAACCCTCACTCTCACCCTCACACCTTTCCCTCACTCTCACCCTCACATACTCACCCTCTACACAATCTCACCCCTCTCACATGCACCCATAGGAGGGGGTGGCGTTAGAAAAACCCATTATTTAATGACAATTGGGCTCTTGTGTGATGACTTGGGTTCAACACCAGAGATGTGCAAGAAGAACCTAATTTGGGTAATGGCAAGCATGAAATTGGTAGTGGACCATTATCCAACATAGTACAACGCTCATCTTCTTTTTCTATTAACCTGGATATCTAACTCGCTACGTGAGCCAACATGGTACAACGTTCATAGCGAGCCAACATGGTACAACGCTCATCTTCTTGATCTCTACATAGTATAACATGGTACAGCGCTCATAGCGAGCCAACATGGTACAACGCTCATCTTCTTGATCTCTACATCGTATAGTCTTTGGGTTGATTATGGTTCTATCGAGATGATATTAGTTTTGTAAACGACCCCTTTGCTTAACGAAACCATAACTTTTCAAGTTAACGTTAATATTACGACCTTGATCATGTACTTGGGCATGCTATAATTCGTCTACTAATTACAGGGGTGACATTGTTCAAATCGATACCTGGAAAGCTGCATCGGGAAAGAATGGTATGTGTTGTAATTGGATGTTTTCTGATTGCAAAACAGGCGAGATGTTAATAAGAGCTTCAAGGTACATATAAACCTTAAATTTTGCTATATAAAAACAAGGGAAAATTGCATCAAAATGGAACCAACTTTCACCTGAATTCCATTTTGGGGAACCAACTTTCAAAATCGTTATTTAGAAGTCTCTATCAAACTTTTTGTTTATTTAAGAGTCTTGTTGACCTGTTGACCTGTTAATGCTGATATCATCCAGATATTTTACCAATTAAGATATTTCACATCATATTAATTTTTTATTTTAAAACTAATATTTCACGTCATAATTTAAAATTGTAAAATAATTATAGAAAAATAACTAAAATTCGTTTTTTTCTTCAAAAATTAATGTAATAAAATCTATTTTTCATTTCAAATCTCGTTTTTCTTAAATTCAGATATCAAATTGAAGATTTTTTTTAAAAAAAATTCAAATTATCACAATAAAAATTGTTTTTTTACTCAATAAAAAAATCAATTTAATAGGAAAAAAATAAATTGATGTAATAAAAAATAAATATTAAATATCACATTCAATATTTTTATATCTAACCAATCTGCATCAATATTAAAGTTTAAATCAAATTTGGCAAATCAAACCAAAAGTTTGATAGAGACCCTTAAATTACCTGTTATTTGTTCAACAGAATAACCAGACCCTTAAATAAACAAAATGTTTGATAGAGATCCCTAAATGACGATTTTGAAAATTAATTCCCCAAAATAGGAATCAGGTGAAAGTTGGTTCCATTTTAATGTAATTTTCCCTAAAAACAAAGAAGTTGATTGTGGGAAAACTTGCTTAATTGTATTATTTTGCAGTATTTTTGTGATGATGAATAAAGAGACACGAAGGTTATCGAAATTCCCAGATGAAGTTCAAGCTGAATTAGAGCAGTACTTTATGGATACACTGCCTATCGTCAATGAAGATGCAAAAACATGGTCGAAACGAGATGATCATAACATTTTTGACCATGTTCAGAATGGTTTAACGGTACGTGGGTCATTCTGATGTAGGTTTCAGAATTAATATTGCTTACATAACCTTAACGTATTGATTCTTTGATATTTAGCCAAGATGGAGCGATCTCGATATTAACCAACACGTTAACAACGTGAAATATATTGGGTGGATCGTCGAGGTACGTATTGGCTTAATTAATTATAAGTACGAATGGCGTACTTATACCCGTGCCATGCGAAAGATTAATTCACGGCAACGAAATTTGTTTTATAAGATTCGAAATTTGTCTAAACGTTGGAATAGACTCTTGTATGGGATTTAAGTTTATAAAACCGAACAATTATGTGTCATATGTAGTGGTGTTACACTAAGTTAACAGGACACTTTTAGGTGTCCTAACAAGTATCTTATTAGTTTCTTATAGGACATTTTTTATACAGATCTTACACTACAACAAAATCGGGTTTATAGCACACTCCCAATTTCTAAACGTCCTTATAGACCTCTTTATAAGACTTAGTTTATAGGACCAAAAAAATAAAGTGTCATATCTAAAGGCGTTGTAATAAGTTTATGTGACACTTTTAATATAAAGCGTCATATTAGCAACTTTATAGGATACTATTTGAAAAACTGTCATATAAAAACAAATGTCCTATAAAAAATTGAGTTTATAGAACACTTTCTCAAAAGTGTCCTACAAAGTTGCTAATGCGACACCTTGTATTAAAAATGTCCTAAAATACTTGTTAAGACGGCCAAAAACGTCATATAAACTTATTACACCACCTTTAGATAGAACGTTTTATATTTTGGTCCTATAAAGCTGTCTATTGGGACGCTTAGAGATTGAGGGTGTCCTATAAACCTAATTTTGTTGTAGTGTTATGAACACATATTTTTACATGACACTTGTTTTTATAAGACATTTTTTCAAATAATGTCATATAAAAAAGACTAATATAACGGTATATTGATCAACAACATCCTAAAAAGTTTGTTATAAAGCCTACAAAGCGTCATATATCAACTTATTACAACACTTTTACACGGAACGCACAATTATTTGGTCCTGTAAACTTAAATTGTATTTAACAGTCTATTATGGCACTTAAACATGTTTATATTATGATGATTAGATATCTGGTTGTGATTGCAGGGTGTTCCGAAGCCAATCCTGGAGAAGTATGAGCTTGCTAGCATGGTGTTGGAGTATTCTCGAGAGTGTACGAAGGACAACGTGTTGCAGTCCCACACTTGTATATTGGAGAACAACAACATTGGTGGAATAGCTGATTCCGACCACGTTGATTGCCAGCATTTGCTTCGACTTCAGACTGGAGGTGGCGATGATGTTGGATGTGGTGGTGGTGAGATCTTGAAAGGTAGGACTCGATGGCGGCCGAAATGATAGAAACAATCAAGAGATAATAGGAGCATTGATTCACGTGAGACCAGCTTGTTTTCGTGAGACCATCTAACCTATATTTATAATCAATTATCTTATTTACAAAATTATTTAATAACGAGAAAAACGAGCTACATAAATTGAAAAAAATAACATTTAACGATCATTTTATTTGATATATTTAAAAAAACAACTGTCTTTTCAGTTAACTGTAATATAATCATATTATTATTATAAGGAATCATATATATTCACATGGGTGTTATAATAATGAGCAAGCAAAGAGACATTGCATTATTAATATATGATACTCCCAAACAAGAATTTATCCAAATAACATTAAATACTTATGTTTATTTTTTAATAGCAAATACACCTTTTTTTAAAAAAAATTGTCATATGTCATCTTTAAGTTAATTAACAATGGTTTTATTGTCAAGTAATTTCATATTTCCTGAATATACAGATATATATAGAGATGGGTTCAAATGAAAATAATTAACTTATAAAAAATACGTATAATAATAATTAAATTACATGTGATTTATAACACTTCCAAAAAAAATGACACTGACATTGGCACTTGACCCACCATTATGCACACAAGTTTCACATGGTCTTGGTCCGCTAGTCGCTGACTGGCTGTCAACGTCCTTGTGAACTCCTTGTAAACTAGCTTCTTGTAAAATACATGTAATTTGATCATTCCCGTTAGTTAAATCTCTTCTCATTTCATTGTCCTTTATTTATAATATATATATATATATATATATATTATATATATATATAATAAACGGTAGATTCAAATGAAAACCATAAAAAATTATAAACAAGAGGACAAATTTTGGTCATTGATCAAAACTTAGAAAACTAATCAATAGTTAAAACAGAAAAAGGTTACTTGAGGAATTATTAGGTGCAAAAATGGAAGTTAAGAAACCACAAGGTGGTGCCTGATTGGTTTGAGCTAGACTCCAAAGGTCAAAAGTTTCAGGAGGTTTCAAGTTCAAATCCAAGGAGGAATAAAAATCCCCTTGTGGCCACGGAAGTTTAAATGCGGCGACTCCGAGCTATCTGCAAAGCAGGTGGTTGCCCTGGGATTTGTCGACTCACTGTGAGATGGCCAAATAGGCCCGGCCAGGCCCGGGACCGCCGGAGGACCGGGACTGGGACCGACAAAGGATCGGCCCGAGACCGGGACCGACAAATGACCGGCCTGGGCCCGGGACCGATAAGGACCGGTTATGGGACCAAAAACCTGGACCAGTTGAGGTTTTTGGTAGTTTCGTGGGGCCGGGACCGGTTACGGGACCGACCGGGACCGGTTATGGGATCGACTATGGACCGGCCCGGCCCGGCCCGAAAATTCAAATAATTTTATAAATAAATGTATTTTTAAATACATTTATAATGTATTTTTATAAGAAAACGTAATTTTAATTATATTAAAACGCATTTTTAAAGTGTATTTGAGTAACTCAATTGTAAATTTTATAATGTATTAAAAATATATATCATTAAAAAAATAAAAATCTTATTTTTTAATGCAATGACCGGTTGGGACCGAGACCGGGACCGGCGGCCCATAACCGGTTATGAAGTACCTTGACCGATCCTATCATTTTCGACCGGACCGGTTATGACCGGTTATGAGAAAGGTTAGGACCGATTGGCACCGGCCCGGGACCGGTTTTTGGCCATCTCTAATCTAGGTTCATAAAAAAAATGGAAGTTAAGATTTACGCCTACCATATTTGACTTTTTATTTTATTTATTTAATTAGAAAACTTTTACCCCTTAACTTTTAAACTAAATTATCTTTAAAATAATTAATATTTTAATCAAGTAAATTACATCAAAAAATCGAGCATTTTATTCTCTTCGATTTGACATCAATCTTGATATAGTTTTATTTTATATTTTTAACGATTTTTTACGTCAAATAGTATATTTATGTAGCATTCATTAGGGATATTCATGCATGTTCATATGTTTACAACAACTATTTAATATTTATATATTAGAATAATATTTATCATTAATATACAGCTTAGTATAATATTTCATCATGAATAGTTATGTATTTTCACGTGTATTCAACAAATCTTCAGTATTCATACATCACTATGACATTTATATAATATACATTTTTTCATTATAACTTCATCATGAATGTACGTTTTATTTATAATATTTATCATGAAAATACATCAATATGATGCATATTATTCATAATGAATATTTATATATGTTCACGTGTATATAACAACTTTTCAACATTCATACATCAATATGATATTCGTCATTGAGTATATAATTAATAGGTTCTTAATCAGGCTCGCTGAAAAAATGAAAGTTGTTATGTTATGATTTTAACACATACAACCACACACCAAGTCAATGGATGGGTTCTTAATTAGCCATGATTGGTCTCGATTGGTGTTGATCGGTCCTAGTGGGTTGTTGATTGATCTTGATGTGTTCTTGATTGGTCTCAATGGGTTTCCAATACGTCTCGATAAAAGCTGAAAGTGATAGTCTACGGTTTTATACACACAAACAAATAATAAATCAATAGGTAGATTCTCGACGGAAAATGAATGTGGTATATTATTGTTTAACTCACATAAACATATACCAAGTCAATGAATGGATTCTCGACTTTTCTAGATCGGTCTTGATGGGTTCTCGATCAGTCTTGATAGGTTTTTGTTCGGTCCCGATGGGTTCTCGATCACCTTGATTAATAAATTTAATTAAAAATTCAATTTAATGTAGATTATTAGATCAAATAAGATGGAAGACTGAAATTGGTTCTCACGTTAAAAAAAAAAAGTTTTAGAAATGAACTTTCATATATATATATATAGAGAGAGAGAGAGAGAGCGCTTGGTTCAAATACTAACCAAGATTTTTGTGTTAACTTTGTTAATCAATCTTGACCATTGATTCTTACAATAAAGGGTTGTAATTAATCATGATAAAAATTTAAATTTTTAAATTTATAATTTCAAAGAACATATGTAAAAAAAGAAGAAAAAGATATTTAGGTAATTTTCTTTTTTATGTAACTCCCATATCATTAAATGGGAGTTACAAAATAAAAAAATTTCATTATTTTTATCAATTTATTTTTGTTAATGTAAGAACCATATGAACACACACACATATATATATATATATATATATGAATCATTGTGTCAAATACGAACAAAAATTAACATATATATGAACTTGGACTGTATAGCATTTATGAACACAATATGAATATAATAAGAATGGTTGTTACATGAAAGTAAATAAATAAAAAAACAGGTATGAACACAATATGAACAGTTTGTGAACAATAGTTCCTTCATTATAAACACATTCAGGAGCAAGCCAATGTTGAGATATGCAGCTAATGTACAAATGAACACAATATGAACAGTTTGTGAATAATAGTTCCTTCATTATGAACACATTCAGGAGCAAGTCAATGTTGAGATATGCAGCTAGTGTATATATATGAAACAATATGAACACTTGTGAACAATTCTTTAACAATTACATATGAATTTGAATTCCGATTGTAGTCGTAGACGATTTTAACATATTCATTCTCATTGTTGTCGATCTGTTTTCCAATAAGTTTATCTATATTACTCGAACGATATCGAAATCTTTTCAATCCGAAATTCTTTAACAATTACAAAATCAATATCATTATGGATAGAATAAATCGAAATTACAAAACATGAACAC
>NC_037535.1:3126809-3129705 GCF_001531365.2 Cynara cardunculus var. scolymus
GTTGCATAATGTATTTGGTTCGTCATGAAATAATTGAATGATGAAACGGGTACATGAAGAAACTGCTCCAGAATCTTGAAGATTATAATATGTTTTAGAATCTTTAAGATTGCAAGGCTTAAAGGAATTAATGCATCAAACCAGGAACGAAAGAAAGAAAATAATTTTGCATGAAAAAAATTTCATGAAAGTAAACTAATCTTGGAAGAAAATAATTTTGCATGAAAAAAGATTCATGAAAGATCGAGTAGGATGTTACCAAATATTAAATTTTGTTTACCATTTATGCCCTTACTGTTGAAATAAAATAAAATTTTAATATATATATATATATATATTTTTTTTTTAATTTCCTAAAATAAAGTAAACTAATTTTGGCCATTGATCAATAAAATGGATGGATGAGATTGGTTTACACGGTTTACACAAATGAGGCCGGTTTTTATTTGAACGCTCCTCTCTCTCTCTCTCTCTCTCTCTCTCTTTATATATATATATATATATATATATATATATATATGGTATATTTCAAATGCAACCATGTCCATTTGTACAACCAATTCAACCCAATTAATTGAAATATTTATAGAAATGATGAGGGTTCATTTACTATGATTTGAATATTTATGTAAGATGACTAGAGTTCATTAAGTATAGTCAATACTTTATATTAGGAAACAATCAAAACTTTTATGAAATCATATATTCATCAAATTAAATAGACAGTTAAGATTGAGTTGTATTGATTGTACGAATATAAATGATTGTATAATAACTCACCTCTCTTTGTATATATATTCTTGTAGACTAATGAAAAGGATGAAATTGTAGATGTTGATTGGATTCTTAGAAGATGCACACGTCACATGAATTGAAAATATAAAATACTCTACACGTTACATCAAAGTTGATTTTTATAGAACGTCTAAAATATAGAAGCGTTCTAAAAAAATAATTTATAGGACTTAAGTTTATCTGATCAAACTGAAAAGCATTATAGCTAAAAATGTTACAATAATTTTATAGGACGCTTTTATGTATTTTCACAAGTTTTTAGGACGATTTTAAAGTAAAGTGTCGTATTAACTATTTTATACGACACTATTTGAAAAAGTTTCCTATAAACATGTGTTATATAAAAAGATGGGTTTTAGAAGTGTCTATAAGATAGCTAATAGGACACTCTTGAAACTTGTTAAAACGTCTAAAAACATCTTACAAACCTATTGTAACGTTTTTAGATTAGACATTTTAGTTATAGTTTGGTTCTATAAACTTAAGTTCTATAAAACATTCTATTAGGACACCTAGGCAATCTAAGCGTCCTATAAAGTCAATTCACTACTAAAAAATCGGGTTTTCCCGACGGCAAAATTCGTCGGAAATCCGTCCGAAAAACAACTTACCGACGGATTTTGCCGTCGGAAAAACACCCGCCGCTAAATGCCTTTTCCGACGGAATTTCCGACGGATTTGTATTTTCCGACGGATATGTCCGTCGGAAATCCGTCGGAAAATTTTATAATATGTTAGTAATTTTCCGGGTTAATTAGAAGTAATCTAAAATGGGATTAGATTTACCGAAGGAATTTCCGTCGGCAATCCGTCGGTAAACGTTTTTATTTAAAAATAAAAATAGCATTTTTTCAGACGGAATTTCCGTCGGTAATTATATTTTAATTTTTTTCCTAATTTATAATATGAAAATATTTTTATTTTTAATTGACGGAAAATATTTACCGACGGATTTTTCCGTCGGAAAATCCGTCTGAAAATTTTTATATAAAACTTTTATTTTTATTTTTAATTGCCGGAAAATATTTACCGACGGATTTTTCCGTCGGAAAATCCGTCGGAAWTTTTTTAAATAAAACTTATATCTACTTATTTATCGACGGATTTTCCGCCAAAAATCAGTCGGAAATTTAGCTGGTACAGGAAAAAAAAACCAAAAAACCAAAATATAAAATCCTAAAATATAAATATCCTGTAATTAAATACAAATATACAATACACAAATATGTCGTAAATACCTAATATGATTATCCGGACGAAATAATATACATATATAAATTCGATTGATGACGCTAGTTCATTAATGCACTATAATAAATCTATTGCGGCGGAGTAGGCAAAAACTGTTGAGATTGTGTAAACCTCTTCATCATATCCATCAGGTCTGCATGCTCTTTCTTCCGGATCTCATCTTCCCTGTTTCGGATCTCTTCTCGGCGAAGAAGTTCCTCAACCTCCTTCTGTCGAATCTCATCTCGAGTGCGCATTTCTTGAATTTGGGATTGTAAGTTGTTAATGAACTACAAATAAAATAAAACGTTAAACTTTCTAATAAGAAGTATAAATGAAATAAATAAACATCAAAGGTTTAAGATGTACACACCTCACTATCTACATTAGGCGATCCACTCGAGTTTGCTTGTGAGGATGTCCCGGTCAAGACCAAATTGGGATCTTCATTGTACCCGAACCCAAATAGACGGCCTTTCCTGGATCCCTCAACCGCCTCATTCCACAAGTCAGTATCAACTAGGGGATGAGCCGAGGGATCATCACCGTACTTTTCGGTGAGATTGTTTGAATAGGTACCCTGTGGTTTAAAAATATACTACTTGTCAATTTCAATAGCATAACGACTGTAAATGAAACGTTTCCAACTAAAACAATCGTAACATTTGTCCAACAAATGGCAACCCAAACTCTCTCTCTCTCTCTCTCTCTCTCTCTCTCTATATATATATATATATATATATATAAACATTCTAACTTAAGCAATCCTTACGTTTGCCCAATAAATGGCAACCCAAACTAGATAGAAATATATATCACACACACATACACTAACATTTTAACTTAAATAATCCTAACGTTTCTCCAACAT
>NC_037535.1:3129950-3134029 GCF_001531365.2 Cynara cardunculus var. scolymus
CACATACACATACACTAACATTTTAACTTAAATAATCCTAACGTTTCCAACATACGACAACCCAATATAGAGTTTGAAGTTATATATAGGTATTGTAAACTTACCGCAACCCGACTACACCTCGAAGTCACGTACTGCCCTCGTGACCCGTGACCCGAAGATGACTCTGTACTCGACCTCTTCTTATGCGTGTGATCGAACAGTTCCACAGCGGACGGTGGCACGCCATTTTTTGCTTTCGTCTACATAGTAGCAAGTAATAAAAACATGTGTTAATTGTGTCATATTAAAAATCAAGCTACTAAAGTAATCGATATTAAGGACCTACCAGGCGAGCACCATGCATAGCGAATGTGATCGATCCACCAGTGTGTTTGGCTATATCACCTTCCACTATCGTCATTCGGTTATCACGCGCCACCTTGGAAACTACACCCTTCCAATGGGGCATGTTCCAGCGATCAATCATCTCGCACCAGATACGAGGATCGAGCCACTTAGTAAGGGGTTTTTAAAGTTTTATGGTTAATATAACATGAAGAAAATGTATCATACCTAGTGAACGAAACTCCTTTTTTTTTACTCAACCTAATTTGGTTACCGAAGTTCCCAAGTTCATGCTCTTATAACCTTAAGCATTCAATTCAACAAGACAAGTAGCTTTTATAAAACTAAAACATGTGATAAGTACGGTACACCGACACCGCTTGTATAAAGTTTCGTAAAAAGGACGGAATGAACTCACATAATAGGATTTTGGAGAAATCCTACTATCTCGAAGCTGGAAAGAAGGATGGAGAGGAGATCCAAACAGTCCGATACGGCACGATGAAAAAGGAAAATCAAAATAAAACATTTTTTAATATTTTCGACGGATTTCCGACGGAAATTAATTTTTTTAAATAAAAATTAAAATCCGTCGGAAATTTTAAAAAATGTTTTTTTATTTTTTTTTCCTAACAAGATGTATATACATATATAAAACGGTTTAATTTAAAAAGAAAAATAAAAAAACATTTTTTTATTATTTCCGATGGATTTCCGACGGAATTTAAAAAAATTTTTAAAATTAAATTCCGTCGGAAATTTTAAAAAATGTGTTTTTTATTTTTCTTTCCTTAACTTTAATTTAAAAAGAAAAATAAAACATTTTTTAATATTTAACTTTATTTTAAAAATTAAATTCGGTCGGAAATCCGTCGGAAATTTTAAAAAATGTGTTTTTTAATTTTTTTCCTAACAAGATGTATATACATATATAAAACGGTTTAATTTAAAAAGAAAAATAAAAAAAAATTATTATTTCCGACGGATTTCCGACGGAATTTAAATTTTTTTTTTAAAATTAAATTCCGTCGGAAATCCGTCGGAAATTTTAAAAAATGTTTTTCTTATTTTTATTTTCCTTAACTTTAATTTAAAAAGAAAAATAAAAATAAAACATTTAAATATTTCCGACGAAATTTAATTTAAAAAAAAAATAAATTCCGTCGGAAATCCGTCGGAAATTGTTTTTAATTAACACTAATTAATTGATTTAAATAAATTAGACAAATTTTGCGACGGATTTCCGACGGATTTGTGACGGTTTTGAATGAGTATAAAATCCGTCACAAATCCGTTGAAAAACCGTTTTAAATAATTTTAATTTTTTTTCCAAAAAATTTAGTGGGGAATTTGTGGGGGATCTGTGGCGGATATGGATAAAAGTTGACTTTTTTTGACTTTTTTGGTATCCGTCGGAAATATTACCGACGGTCGGAAATCCGTCGGTAATCCGTCGGTAATATTTCCGACGGAAATTCCGCCAGAAAAATCCGTCGGTTATACCCTTTTTTTAGTAGTGACATATGAGAAATACGATGGATGCCACATCATATTCGATGGAAACTCCAAGAGTATATAAAGAATATGACGAAATTAGAGGTAAAATTAAATACAATAATGTGAAATTTCTAAAAATTGAGGGGGTGTTTGGGATTGCTTATTTGAAACAACTTATGCTTTTTTACAAAAGCACTTATCAACTTATTATAAGTCAGAAGGGTTTAACTTCTTCAAAAACTTCTTATTACCGGTTTGGCACCAGTATAAGTTTTTTGGCGCCGTTGACGGGGATTAGGCAAAAGTTTTATTTAAAAGTAAAACTAAAGATTTGATTTTTCTACCATCTTGTCACTTAAATTTGGATGTGGTGTATGCCAAGGCTACCACATGGGAAAATTTTTGAATTACATCCGGATATTGAGCGAACTTTCAGACAAAGACAAAGAGTGCAAAGGGCATTATTACCTGCTATAACCTCTTCCAATATGACCGCATTCCACCTCCGCCACCTCCCCCACCACTGAACGACGCCGAAAAAATAATCAGACTGACAAATTCAAAAAATAGAGGAATTATGAATAATTAGATCGGGAATAGAAGCTCTCTATTTTGAGTTAAAACCAATGATGTTTAATATGTTGCAAACCAACGGTCAGTTTAGTGGTTTGCCATTCGAGGATCCACACTCACACTTAAAATCATTTATGGAAATAATTAACAATTTCCTTATCCCAGGAGTATCTAACGATGCTCTGAGGCTCACATTATTTTCTTTTTCTTTAAGGAATATGTATCAAGTGAAAATGGACCAAATCCATAATAATTCACAAACCATATGGACCGAATCCATGAGTAACAAAAATACAAGATGACCATCATGGTTAATTTGTAAAAACGATCTGATTTAGTCCCTCCTTTTAACGAGCGTTAACTTTTAGTTGTTAAGTAAGAGCTAACAAAATCAAACGCCATCACGATAATTAAAATCAAACGTCGTCAATATAGTTACAAATCTAATTTTATTTACCGTACATTTTATTTTATTCTAATAACAATTAATAAAATTAAAGCTTATAAGTTTATTAGTTTCGTATTATTGTTTTAACATATATTTTTGCTCCAAATTTTTCTTTTTTATTTACATGATGTATAATTTAATTCAATAAGCTAACAATCATTATAATAAAATGGGGTTTATAGGACATTTTCAAATTCTAAGTGTCCTAATAGACCTTTTTATTGGACTTAGTTTATAGGACCAAAAAATAAAGTGTCATACCTAAAGGTGTTGTAGTAAGGTTATATGACGTTTTTTTGACGTCGTAATAAGTGTTTTATGACATTTTTAATATAAAGCGTCCCATTATCAACTTTATATAACACCTTTTGAAAAATTGTCCTATAAAAAATGAGTTTATAGGACATTTTCTCAAAAGTGTTTTATAAAGTTGCTAATGCGATACTTTATATAAAAAAATGTCCTAAAAAACTTGTTAAGACGCCCAAAAGCGTCATATAAACTTATTACAATATCTTTAGATAAGACGCTTTATATTTTGGTCCTATAAATTAAGTCCTATAAAACGGTCTTTTGGGACGCTTAGAGATTGAGGGTATCATATAAACCCAATTTTGTTTAGTGAATGCTTATAAATAAAACCTTTTATTAAATAAGCTAACGATACTTATAAAAAAAAATTATCAATTGAGTCTCTATATTTTTATTTCATCTTTTGTATTTTTTCAATAAGCTAATAATGCTTATAAGTCAAAACTTTTATTTAAAAAAACTAGTTAGGTTATATTCAATATTAATAACAATCAATTATGTCCATTTAATAGCATTTACGGGCCGTTTACCAAACACTTATCTGAGTAAGTGTTTATCAAGTCACATTACCTTACTAGATAAATAGATAACGATCAAGAATCTTACCTGGTAAGTTAGAGACAAGAACCAAGAGTCTTACCCGGTAAGTGACGGCGAAGACTCTTACCACAATAAACGCTTACCAGGTAAATTGTTTCATACGATGCCGTTTTGGTAGATTAAAATCTTACCCGATAAGTAAATGATAGTGTTGAAGTTTACCGGTAAACGCTTACCAAGTAAGTGTTTGGTAAACGACCCCTTAGTTTATATATTAATGTAATATTACAAAATGACCATTACCATTAATTAGTGTATATATATATATATAGGGTTGGATTCACGTGAGACCAGCCTGTTTTCGTGAGACCCGTGAGACCAC
>NC_037535.1:3134369-3136113 GCF_001531365.2 Cynara cardunculus var. scolymus
TTTATCATGTAGATATTATCACTTTTAATAAATAAAATCCTTATTGATTAATTGATGATAAGTAAATGACCATCATCACTAATCATGATTAATTTTATAACTTTATATTACATATTATTTAAATAAAACATTTTCTATGATTATTTCTCTTGCATCTGTATTATCAGCAGTGGCGGATCCAGAAAATTAACGGGGTGGGGGCACGTTGGATGGGACTTGGGGGAGGCAAACATATTACTATATGAGACTGGGGGAAACCATGCAAGATGAGAGTAAAAATAAAAAATTTAAGCTAGTCAACAAACGTTTTCGCCCTTGATTATCAATTACGTGATAGTATATAATCAAAAATAAGATGATGGGAATATTGTTCCAATTTATTTAACGAAAAAAATTAAACGTCTTCGTTAAATACTATTTACATGATATTCATGACAACTAATATATATAAATATATTTACATGACAATTATTACACATTATTATTTACATAACACCCGTTATACATATTATTTTTAAGGAAACACTATAACAAAATCGGATTTATAGGATACTCCCAAATTTTAAGCGTCCTAATAGACCTCTTTATAAGACTTAGTTTATAGGACCAAAAGAATAAAAAGTGGCATATCTAATGGTGTTGTATTAAGTTTATATGACGTTTTTTGATGTTGTAATAAGTTTTTTAGAACATTTTTAATATAAAGCGTCTCATTATCAACTTTATATATAGGACACTATTTAAAAAATTGTCCTATAAAAACAAGTGTCCTATAAAAATTTGAGTTTATAGGACAATTTCTCAAAAGTGTCCTATAAAGTTGCTAATGCGACACTTTGTATTAAAAATGTCCTAAAAAACTTGTTAAGACGCCCAAAAACGTCATATAAACTTATTACAACGCTTTTAGATAGGACGTTTATATTTTGGTCGGGCCCGGGAATCCCCGGTAGACTCAAACCGGGGACGGGGCCGAGGATCCCCAATAGAATCAAATTAAAGATTTTTAGCTAAGGATTCAGCCAATAAGTCATAATTGAACAACTCCTAACTCATACTTAATCAATATGTATATAGAGGGATTTACTTTGCAAACCACGTCATTTGTACAAACCATACAAACCTCATTCAACCAATCATAATTTTTCATTTTGTTCATTTTGTTTTGTAATTATGAGAGGTTGATTAATCAATTTTACACTACTAGAAAACCAGGTATCAGCGACGAATATCAGCGAGGGAAGTTTTCCCTCGCAGATCAGCGAGGGATCAGCGAGGGAAGTGACAAAAAACACATTCCCTCGCTGATCCCTCGCTGATATGCGAGGGAAATTCCAAAAAACTCATTCCCTCGCTGATCTCTCGCTGATCTGCGAGAGAAAATTTCCCTCGCAAATCCCTTGCTGATCAGCGAGGGATCTGCGAGGGAAGTTCCAAAAAAACTCATTCCCTCGCTGATCCCTCGCTAATTTGCGAGGGAATTTTCTTCTACAAAATCCCTCTCTGATCCCTCGCAAATCAGCGAGGGATCTGCGAGGGAAATCACAAAAATCAGAATCCCTCGCTGATCCCTCGCAAATCAGCGAGGGATCAGCGAGGGAATGTGAACTTTTGTCATTTCCCTCGCTGATCCCTCGCTGATTTGCGAGGGATCAGCGAGGGATGTTTCTATTTTTCCTATTTTCTCATTTTTATGTGTTGATATCGTATGTATGCATGTCATGTGTTGTTTGTGTGTGTGTGT
>NC_037535.1:3136733-3138610 GCF_001531365.2 Cynara cardunculus var. scolymus
TTTTATTGGGCCTTAATGGGCTTTATTCGGTTTTATTGGGCCTTAATGGGCTTTATTCGGTTCTATTTGAGCCTTAATGAGTTTTATTCGGTTTGGTTGGGCCTTAATGGGTTTATATTTGGGCCAAATAAAACCGAATAAAGCCCATAAAACCGAACAAAACTCAGTTAAATGGGTTAAGCCCTAATAAAAAAAATAAAAATAAAAAAATAAGACAATTCTCTCGCTGATCTCTCGCTGATAGCGTGGGAAAATGCTTTATGCCCATTCCCTCACTGATCCCTGGCAGATCAGCGAGGGATCAGCGAGGGATTTTGCAAAAATCATATTCCCTCGCTGATCCCTCGCTGATCTGCGTGGGATCAGCGAGGGATTTTCCTATTTTTCCTATTTTCTCATTTTTATGAGCTTGATTCGATTTCATTGGGCCTTGATGGGCTTGATTCGGTTTTATTGGGCTTTAATAGTCTTCATTCGACGTTATTGGGTCTTATTGGGATTTATTCGGTTTTATTGGTTGGTTATTATACAACCCTTGACATTTTATAAATATTCAAATCATAATAAATGAACTTTCATCATTTCTATAAATATCTCAATTAATTGAGTTGAAAGGGTTGTACAAATACACAATGTTGTAAAAGAAATATACCCTATATATTTATATATATATATATATATATATATATATTTATACATATATATTTTTATATATCTTATATTTATATATTTGCGACGGAACAAATCCCTCGCTGATTTTGTTTAAAAATATAGGTTAAAATTTGCGACGGAAATATCCTTCGCTGAATGTTTTTAAAAATCTGGGTTAAGTTCTGCGATGGAATGATTCCCTCGCTGAATGTTTTTAAAAAATTGGGTTAAGTTCTGCGACGGAATGATTCCCTCGCTGATTGGTTTTAAAAATTTGCGACGGAAATATCCCTCGCTGAATATTTTTAAAAATTTGGGTTAAGTTATGCGACGGAATTATTCCCTCGCTGATTGGTTTTAAAAATTTGGGTTAATTTCTGCGACGGAATGATTCCCTCGCTGATTGGTTTTAAAAATCTAGGTTTTAATTCTCCAGCTCACGGTTTGTTTTATCACAATCGAGAGAGAGAGAGGCGAACGAGAGAGACACGCCGTCCACCGTAGCCGCTGCCGTCGTCATCCACCGTGGCAGTCGCCGTCGCCTTGCCACGTTCCTGTCACCGTCACCGACCACCTTCCTGTCACCGTCGCCGACCACCTTCCGACCAGATTGACAACATAAAGGGTCCGTATTTAGGTATGAGTTATGGTATGATTTATGGTAGTTTGTAAAATGTGTTTGTAAAATGTTTTTGTAAAATGTGTTTGTAAAATGTGTTGGTAAAATGGTCTTGTATGTATCTAATAGATAATAGATTAAAAAATAGTGATGAAATTAGTTGTTTGTTTAAAATTGTATGGTATGATTTATAGTAGTTTAGAAATTTAAGATGTTTCAAATACATTTGTAAGTTTGTAAAATGTGTTTGTAAGTTTATAAAATGTGTTTGTAAAATGTGTTTGTAAGTTTATAAAATGTGTTTGTAAAATGTGTTTGTAAGTTTATAAAATGTGTTTATAAATGTGTGTTTGCTCATGAAATTAGTTGTATGTATGTTGAAAATTAGAAAATGTGTGTTTGCTCATGTTGATTGTTATATTTGTAGTTGGATTTTCAATTATTGGGCAAACGTTAGGTTTGATTAATTTGGAAATATTCATTTTACATATTCGTTGGTTATGTTCATTGTTAATTAGTTGGGTTGCCAATTGTTGGGCAAACGTTAGGCTTGATTATATATATATATATATATATATATATATATAGGGTTGGGTTCACGTGAGAC
>NC_037535.1:3140324-3141827 GCF_001531365.2 Cynara cardunculus var. scolymus
TTACAAGTTCCATACAGTGACCCATAGATCTGGTCGAGTTACCCATAATAGTGGTATATGTGTAAGGGGGGCCTGCTATGACGAGTGTGAGTCTGACTTCTATGGAATGTTAGATGAAGTTATAGAGGTGGAGTATTATGCTCAGTGCGACAGGTGGTTGTCATGTTCAAATGCACTTGGTTTGATACTGCCTCGGGGGTTAGAGTTGACCCTAAACACAATTTGGTAGATATCAAATATAAGTCCAGACTTAGATCCGACGACTCGTTCGTTCTAGCATCACAGGCAGAACAAGTCTATTATACTTCATATCCTTCGATGACAAAGGATTTGAAAGATTGGTGGGCAGTTGTCAAGACAAAGGCTCGTGGCATATATAAAGTGTCCGACATGATTAACGATGTTGAAAACAATGATCATGTGGATGGAGAACAATTCTTTCAAGTCAACGAAAGGGTAACTCATACAACGTTCTCATTAGGAAACGAGCTCGATGATGTTCGTCTTGCCACAGGAGAGGTAAACATACTCCATAATATAAATGAAGATGATGGTGGCGACGAATCAAACGAAGATAGCGAAGATGAACCAGAATTTGAAGACATAGATGATGATTCAAATGATGAAGATGAACCGATGTTATCTGATCATTCTTCTGATGAGTAGTTTGTCTTCTGTATGCTTATTTTACAGTTGTACATATATAATCGCGATTTGTCATTATCTTTTTCATGATATAATATAATGTTTGTTTTTTCAGGAGATGTCACGCCAAGAGCGTGGTAGAGGCCGTCATGGGAGTCGTGGCAGCCCCATGTCTGGTAGGGGTAGCAATTCTGCTTGCGCCGATGACATTGTAGAGTTTTCGGACACCGCTTTTTGCGGTTTAGATGAGCAAGAGGAGGCCATGGCGGCCCCAGCATTGACAGGTTCGGGGTCGGGGAGAGGCCCCAACATAGAGATGCTGATACCAAGTCATCCGAGCCACCGAAGACATCTGTCTTTGTTAGGCCATGGGTAAGTAGATGTGGTGGTATAAGACTTTGTATTACATAATAAATTAATATGAATGTCTTTGTGTTGTAAATATTTGTTTAATTGTACAGGTTTAAAGATGCCCATGTTATCCGAGAGATGACGACTATCTTCAGGTCTTCCTTTGCTGGTCCGTGGCATAAATGGAAGGAAGTACCTCAGGAAGCACGTGACTTGATGTTCCAGCGCTTTAGGGTTGGTGTACCATTTTAATAYAATTATACATACAAGGTTATTGTTTTTACATTTATACAAACATTGTGTGTAGGCTAAGTTCCAGTGGGAACTTGAGCTGGATGACACGGTTCATGATTTATGGACCAAATCCATGCACAACAGGTACTCTGATTGGATGAGCTCTGCACGTAATTGGGCCGTGGCACAGGCCTATCCTGGTGATCAACAATGGGATGGTGAGGACTTCTCATGGATTAGATTACACCATCCCGTATGGATACCAGACAGGTT
>NC_037535.1:3142142-3143609 GCF_001531365.2 Cynara cardunculus var. scolymus
TATGTTTGATTTACAGTCGTTATGCTGCTGAAATATCTACATACATAACCTCACCCGTTTTTGTTTTGGTGAATCATAGGAGCGATTTCAATCGCTTAGGGGTGAGTCACAATCTAGTACCGACAGCCCTCTCCCTGATGAGGCATCTCTTTGGGAGCAAAGTGTCGGAGGACGGAGGAAAGGCCGCATATTTGGTTTCGGGACCACCCAGGACCCCTCTTTTGTTATGACGGGTAGATGTAGCACTAGCGGGTCACCATACGAGTCAAGAGCGGAGGTACGTTGGTTATATTGTTATAAACTTTCTCTTTACTAAAATTGCGAAGAAATTACTGATTTTGTCGAATATTTAATATTTAAGGTAGCGGAGTTGAGAGAGAAGTTGGCAAGGGTAGAGGAGGAGGCAGAGTTACGGGAGGAACGTCATTTGGCCGAAATGGAGGAAGAACGGAAGAAGAGGGCAGATTTGGAGGCCGAACAGGCCAGACAAGCTGCTGCATTAGCCCAACAGGCCGCATTATCGGAGCATTTTGCTACGTTTATACGGCAGTCAGGATACGTTTTCCCACCTCCCCCACCTCCCGATAGTTAGATTTTATGTATTCGAAGATTAAATTGTATGAATTGAATATTTTAAATTGTATGAATCCATATTTTAAATCGTATGAATTGGTTACTTTGTTCACATATTTGGTTTGTTATATATTATTATTATTTCCAGGTTTTATAAATAAATACAGGATTTATGCATTTTTAAAAAATATATTTCCTATATTTTTGCAAATTAGCGACGGATTAGCGAGGGAAAATCCGTCGCTGAAAGTGGTTGAAATTCCCTCGCAGATCCGTCGCTGAAAGTTCCCTCGCAGATCCGTCGCTGAAAGTTCCCTCGCAGATCCGTCGCTGAAAGTTCCCTCGCAAATCCCTCGTTGAAAGTTCCCTCGCAAATCCCTCGTTGATCCGTCGCTAAATACTTCCCTCGCTGATCCGTCGCTAAAAGTGTTCGTCGCAAATCCGTCGTTGATATCCGTCGCTAATCCGTCGCTGATAGCATTACCTACGACTGTTTGACCGACGGAGTATCAGCGACGGATTGCCCTTTCAGCGACGGATCAGCGAGGGAATTTTCCCTCGCTGATACTCTGCATTTTTGTAGTGGAATTATTGTGAAGGATGTTAATAATGGATATTATCATCTTCATTATTTTAATTTTAGAGAAATACATGAAACAGTTTCATTAAAATTTCATAAGTATATGAAACAACTTCATAAACATATATGAAACAACTTCATCAAAAAAAATATTATATGAAACAATTCATAAGATTAAACAATTTTATGAAATTTTTTCATAAAATTGAACAATTAAATCGACGGATGAGGGTAGTTTGCACAGTTTATACAAATATGAGTGGTTTGCATTTGATCGCTTTTCTCTCTCTCTCTCTCTCTCTCTCTCTCTCTCT
>NC_037535.1:3145654-3148961 GCF_001531365.2 Cynara cardunculus var. scolymus
CTCTCTCTCTCTCTCTCTCTCTCTCTCTCTCTCTATATATATATATATATATGTGTGTGTGTGTGTGTGTGTGTGTTAAAAGAAAAACCAAGATGTATTGAGGTGACACGTTGAGAATTGAATATTCTCAAATGGTGAATGCTAGTTGAGCTTTAAATATCACACATTAGTGAGAAGTTGAAAGATTGGAATAAAAATATATGGATAAGAAAGAAGGTTGAGATGACACTGTATCAACTAATGAGATTTGACTCATAGGATTCTCTTACGATGTCCCTTTTTTTGCAAATCATATTTTATTTATAAATAATATATATATACATAAATCTTGTCACAAGAACACCCAAATATTGTGAGGTGGCATTACAAGATTCGAGTATTCTCAAATTCTAAAGTGCGACGTGTTTTGATTATCTCACAATGATGGGAAGATGGTAGATTGGAAATTAAAGAAAAATGTCTTTGAAATTCATAATCGTGGCCGGATTCAAAACCAGTTCCAACCAAATAATGGTTCGAGTAAAACCAATTCCAATCAGACGATAAAAAATATAGTTATGAAAAGCAATGGTTGAAATTAATCAAAACCAACCAAATGGTAAAACTTATAGTTATGGGATTTATTTCTATATGGATACAAAACTCAACGTTTGAACTTCATACCACTTATTGATGATGAACTCGTAAAAACATCCAAATTCAAGATAAACATTGAGTCTTACGTAATATGCTTGAGCATCTTTACTATATAGTACTCGATTTGCAATACAAAACCATATAAAACAATAAAAATAAATTAAATTTAGAACGACGGAGTGTGAAATGAATCACAAAGCATAATTGAATGCTCTATCTATTAAAAAGTTTAGTGAGGAGATTTAAATTTGTGTGTTATATTTTTGACTTGGAAACTTAAGCCATCATCAATAGGCTAGTCGAAAGTAAGCTATAATTTATATTTCTTTTGTTAATTAATTAATTACATGGATTAGTTTTAATTAATGAGACACTGCTTACATCAAGGGTGACGTTTGGTTCGCAAATTCTGGAGGAATCTGATGGAATTGGAATGTTGAATTTCATTGACCAAATTTCATTGACTCGTTTGGTTCATTCTTTTTCACGAAAGGAATCTTTAAAATCCTACAAATTCCACAAATAAAGAAATTTAACATTCCTTAGTAACTAGATGGTATTTTGACGGAATGAAATCTTTATCTTCATTATACCAAATACGTCATTAACCTAATATACTCTAATCTCATAAAACTCAATATGACCATTGTTGACCACCTCCGACCACTATTGATATGAACAACCGTCGACCACCACCAGCGACTACCACCGATCTGAACCACCGCCGACCACCACCACCACCGATCTGAACCACCGCCGACCACCACCACCACCGCCAGCGACTACCACCGATCTAAACCACCGCCCACCACCACCACCACCGATTACCACAGATCTGAACCAACGTTGACTACCGTCGATCTGAACCACCGACTACCATCGATCTGAACCATCGCCGACTACCACCGATCTGAACCATCGCCGACTACCACCGATCTGAACCATCGCCGACCACCACCACCGACTACCACCAATCTGAACCACCGCCGAATCCCACCGATATGAACCACCGTCGACCACCACCGTCGAATCCCACCGATATGAACCACTGCCGACCACCACCACCGACTACCACCGATCTGAACCACCGCCGATCTGAACCACCGCTGATTTGAACCACCGCCGACCACTACCGATCTAAACCACCACCGACCACTACCGATCTAAACCACCGCCGACCACTATCGATCTAAACCACCGCCGACCACTACCGATCTAAACCACCGCCGACCACTAACGATCTAAACCACCACTCATCTGAACCACCGCCGACCACAACCAATCTAAACCACCATCGGACACTGCCGATCTGAGCCACCACTAATCTGATTCACCGTCAATCTGAATCACCGCCGATAACCACCATCTAAACCACCATGGACCACCACCGATCTAAACCACCGTCGACCATCGCCATCTGAACCACCACAGACCACCATCGATCTGAATCACCGCCAATTACTACCAATCTGAAGCACTGTCGATCTAAACCACAATTGACCATCACTGATCTGAACCACATCCAACCATCATCACCTGAACCACAATGGACCACCATTGATCTATATCACTGCCAACCACTGACGACTACCATCGATCTGAATCACCGTCGGACACCGCCGACCACTATCGATTTGAACAACCACCGACGCCACCGCCTATCTGAACCACCGCCGACCACCGTCGATTTAGTAACGTCGTTTGTCTTATGATTATATTTGGGTTGTGTATTTTATATTATTTTACATATTAAATAATTATTTTATTAAATTATTTTTAGTTTTAAAAAAATAAATTTTTCAAAAAATGACATTTTGGTCATTTACCAATATTTTATTTCAATTCTAAAGCTACATTCTGTGAACCAAACAGACAGATTCCAATTCCTTAACAGATTCTATTTCAATGTCTGCCAACCAAACATGTGGTCAAACCTGACAACATTCCATTCAAATTCCTTTAACAAATTACATTCTACCTAAAAACATTATGCGAACCAAACACCACCGTCATTCCAGAAGACTTAATGTCTGAGGGACGAGTATTCTTAAATGATTTATCAGTTAATCATAAGTAATTGAAAAAATCTAGCAAACATCTATTTGGGCGAGGTAACTCTTCATCTCGACTCATCAAACAACGTTGTATTCCGGAAAAAGGATCCATATAGGTTAGAGTTTTTTTTTTTTTGAAGTATATAACATTTATATACGGTAAATAGAACAAATAAACTCACACATCCTTCTCACCTTTGGTGAAGTTTGAACCCTTGACCTTCTAAGAGGCCAATTACTCACATACCGCTAGGCTAAAGGCCATTTGGTGGTAGGTTAGAATTTTTGAATGGATATCAAGAAGATTAAAGAATGGATCCATATAGTGAACCCTTTGTGATTCAGACGATCTAGATGTTATGCTTATTTCGTCAAACATACCGAACTGTCTGTCTGAACAAAGACCCATTAAAATCACCCATTTTGTTCTTCACCAAATAGTCTTCTTGATAAATATATTTCAAATGCTTACAGATTATTCATTCAGCATCGTTTTTCAACATTTATCATACCATTAATTACGTAATCATGCAGCTTTGAATATAACGATAGGCTATGTTGAACTTCATGACCATAAATTAAGCCCGACTTATTGATGACATAAATATTTTTGAAGT
>NC_037535.1:3149476-3214503 GCF_001531365.2 Cynara cardunculus var. scolymus
AAAAACCACTCAATTTGTACAAACCGTGAAAACCACATTCAGCCAATCATAATTTTTCATTTTGTTCATTTTTTTGTAATTATGAGAGGTTGATTAACCATTTTTATTGTGGAGTGTGTTAATCATGGATATTATCATCTTCATTATTTTAATTTTAGAGAAATACATGAAACGGTTTCACTAAAATTTCATTAAGTATCATATGAAACAATTTCATAACCATATATGAAACAAATTCATCAAAAAAATATTATATGAAACAATTTCACAAGATTAAATAATTTCATCAAAAAATATCATAAGATTAAACAATGAAATCGATGTATGAGGGTGGTTTGTACGGTTTATACAAATGAGGGTGGTTTTCATTTGATCGCTCCTCTCTCTCTCTCTCTCTCTCTATATATATATATATATATAGTTTGTTTCAAATACAACTCATTGCATTTGTACAACCAATGCAACCCAATAAATTGATATATTTATGGAAATGATAAAAGTTCATTTATTATGATTTGAGTATTTATGTAAGATGAATATGGTTCATTAATTATGATCAATACTTTATATTAGGTAACAATCAAAAACTTCTATGAAATCACATATTAATCAAATGAAATGGACGGTTGAGATTGGATTGTATTCGTTGCACAAATGTCAAAGGTTGTATAATAACCAATCTCTCTCTCTCTCTCTCTCTATATATATATGTATATATATATATATAATACATATATAGAGGAGCGATCAAATTTAATAGAAAACAATGCAAATGATCAATATACCTTTAATGATTAAATTTAATTAAAAAAATGGAATTTTTCTATTAATCGAAATTAATTTACACGGTTTTCATTTGAACTTTCCCCTCTCTCTATATATATATATATGTGTGTATGTATAGGAAACAGGCATTAACTATATGAAGGCAAATGGACTCTTTCATGGTGCAACGGGATCAACACCGGAGATGGGCAAACGGAACCTACAATGGGCGATGACAAAGTTGCAGTTTGTAGTGGACCACCATCCAACTTGGTACCACACCCCTTTTCTTCTCTATGTAATCTTTGGTTCTACTTCCATATTCATACACTACAACAAAATCGGGTTTATAGAACACTCTCAAATTCTAAGCGTCCTAATAGACCTCTTTGTAAGACTTAGTTTATATGACCAAAAAAATAAACCGTCTATTAAGTTTATATGACGTTTTTTATTGTCGTAATAAGTTTTTTAGGACACTTTTAATATAAAGTGTCCCATTATCAACTTTATAAGACACTATTTGAAAAAGTGTCCTATAAAAAATTGAGTTTATAGGACACTTTCTCAAAATTGTCCTATAAAATGCTAATGCGATACTTTGTATTAAAATGTCCTTAAAAACTTGTTAAGACTCCCAAAAACATTATATAAACTTATTACAACGCCTTTAGATAGAACGTTTTATATTTTGGTTCTATAAATTAAGTCTTATAAAACAGTATATTGAGACACTTAAAGATTGAGGGTATCCTATAAACCCAAATTTGTTGTAGTGATATTTCATAGAGACCATTGGTTTATAGAAGACCATTAAGTATGATTGTTATTGCTTTGACAATTAGGTATTATAATTAGACCCCATGAATTTTATAGCTTTGCTCATAGAATTTTCATGTTATGCTTTGTAATTGGACCTTATCATGTATACATCCTCAAATCTATTACAGGGGTGATCTTGTTCAAGTCGATATGTGGAATGCTACGTCTGGGACATATGGTGTGCGTGGTAATTGGATCTTTCGTGATTGCAAAACTGACAAGATATTAATAAGAGCTTCGAGGTAATTAGTTGAAAACCTTTTTGCTACGTAATTAAAAAACAGAAAAGATGATTTACAAGTACTTATACTGAGGAAGTTTAGCTCAATTTCTATTAAGTATAACAAAAGCGATTTATACTGAGGAAGAACCTGCAGTACTAGAATAGAAAAAGCCAGACATTCCTTCTTTTTAGAATTCCAATCCCGCAGGCCTGCCTGCCCGAACTGTTAGTGATTCAAACAAAGACGCGGGTGCGAGTCTTACTCGGTTGAAGTCAGAAAAGTCCTCCTCCTTTATTTTATTCCTACTATCCAGAGCGAAAGGATGAGAAGGAATAGCGTGTCGTTTTGAAACCGTTCTTTGTTTTTTTCTCAATCAGTGTATCAAATTTTTAACCTTTTTCCTATTTTTTATACATATTTTACCTTTTTCGACAAGTTATTAGCTTACGTGGCATTTTTTTTAAATTCCAAGCTAGCAAAAATTAAATGTACAAGTTTTTAATGCTAATGTACAAGTATAACAAAATTAAAGTGATATTTGTGATGAAAGAGAGAGGTAGTTCACTACAAAACAAATGATTTTTATCCATAAAAATCACTCATAAAAATTTTCGTCGGTGATTATCGATATCACCAAGAAAATACCAATGGGTGGGTGATTATAAACTCATTTTTTTTATAGGACATTTGTTTTTAAAGGACAATTTTTTAAATAGTCCTATAAAGTTGATAATGGAATACTTTATATTAAAAGTGTCCTAAAAAACTTATTACGACGTCAAAAAAACGTCATATAAATTTATTACAACACCTTTAGATATGACACTTTATTTTTTTGTCCCTATAAACTAAGTCCAATAAAGAGGTCTATTGGAATACTTAGAATTTGAGAGTGTCCTATAAACCCGATTTTCTTGTAGTGTGGGAAGGGTGGCTGTCGAAGGAGTTCGCTACAAAACAAATGACTTTTATCCATAAAAATCACTCAGAAAATTTTTCGTCAGTGATTATCGATATCACCAAGGAAATACCAATGGGTCGGTAGAATCCGATGTTTTTCAAGAAAATACCCACGGATTATCGAGAAAATGTCTGGGAGATCTGTCACTGATTTGAGTTTCCCATCAACAATTTACCCAAAACTTTTGTGATGAATCACCTTTTTAGCGACGGATTTCCCAGGAAAATGTTAGTAGGTAAAAGCATTTCGTTTAGCAGTAGTTGTTAATTGGTAGGAGAACCGGGGGAGACTTGGAGAGGAGGACCAACGATGTCTATTTTAATCTATCACTACAATAAAATCGGGTTTATAGGACACTCCCAAATTCTAAGTGTCTTAATAAACTTCTTTATAAGACTTAGTTCATAGGACCAAAAAAATAAAGTGTTCTATCTAAAGGTGTTGTAATAGGTTTATATGACATTTTTTGACGTCGTAATAAGTTATTTAGGACACTTTTAATATAAAGTGTCCTATTATCAACTTTATAGGACACTATTTGAAAAACTATCCTATAAAAACAAGTGTCCTATAAAAAATTGAGTTTATAGGACAATTTATCAAAAGTGTCCTATAAAGTTGCTAATACGACATTTTGTATTAAAAATGTCCTCAAAAACTTGTTAAGACGTCCAAAAGTGTCATATAAACTTATTATAATATGACACTTTATATTTTGGTCATATAAATTAAGTCATATAAAACGGTCTATTGGGACACTTAGAGATTGTGGGCATCTTATAAACCCAATTTTGTTGTAGTGTATTATATATATATATATATATATATATATCATGTTTTTGTTGTGTTGCAGTATGATGATGATGATGAATAAAAAGACAAGAAGGTTCTCCAAAATCCCAGATGAAGTCCATGCCGAATTAAAGCAAATATTTGTGGACACACCGTTGGTTATTGAAAAGGGTACAAAAAAATGGTCAAAATTGGATGAGAATACCGTTGACTACGTTCGCAATGGTATAATGGTGGGTCAACTTTTATTCACATATGAATGTCGTCTATAATTACTTTCTTACTGCTTACATGACCTTCTTGATTATTTGTATACACTAATTAACGTTTAGCCAAGATGGAGCGATTTCGATGGTAACCAACATGTTAACTACGTCAAATATATCGTATGGATCCTCGAGGTAATTATCTAATTAACTTGCATTTTAAGGATAAATAACGCCAACCCAAATGAATATGGATCGAGACGTACACTTGGTTGTTACACAGAGTGTTCCGGTGACGATTAGGGAGAAGTACGAGCTTGATAGCATGACTTTAGAGTATCGTCGAGAATGTACAAAGGAAGATGTGTTGCAGTGCCGTACGTATGTATTGGGGGAAAACAATGATGGAATAGCGGAAAGCGACCATGTTGATTGCCAACATATTCTTCAACTTGAGGTAATTGGCGGTGGCGGTGGCGGCACTGGTGACGGTGATGAGATCTTGAAAGGACGGACTAAGTGGCGGCCGAAAAACAAAAACTGTTAAGAGCGTGACGCCTTTAGATAGAACACTTTATATTTTGGTCTTATAAACTAGGTCCTATAAAGAGGTCTATTAGGACACTTAGGATTTGTGAGTGTCCTATAAAACCGATTTTGTTGTAATCTAGTTTATATCAATCAATTAAAGGAATAAATTTGTACACTACTTTTGACTTGGAAACTTCAGCTACATATCATAACTCTAGACTAGTATTATATATTTATTTCCTTAATTAATTCCATCGTAGGGATTAGTTTCTATTAACGAGACGTCTATTTTTTAATGCTTTTGAATTTAATCGAATCGTACATAGTAGATCCAGTTTTTTCCAATTTGTAACACTGTTTAACCATAAGAGTTTGAAATACAGACATCTTAAACGACATTATAACTGCTTATATAGTTTTATGCTTATTTTGTCAAACATAATACTGAAATAATTCACAGATAGGGGTCGTTTACCAAATGCTTATCAGGTGAGTGCTGACCGACAAGAGAAACTACTGTTACTTAACTTACCTTATCATGTAACATTGTCAGCTATTACAATGGATTGTTGGTGAGCGTGTTAAATCCGGTAAGTGCTTACCAAGTAGGAGTCGTTTTGCTCACTTACCGGATAAAACTCTGGGTCCTTATAGCACCTCTTACTGGGTAAGATTCTTGGTCACTAATTTGCGAGGGATGGTCCTAATACCAGTTCCTTCTAGTTTTTGGACCATCCTTCGCTGATCTGTGATGATTTTTTTTCGTCGCTAATGACCGTTGCTGATACTCTGTTTTCTACTAGTGTTTAATACGACACTTCTCCAAAATGTCTTGTGAAAAAATAGTACAAAATTTTATCTTAAAACTGTTCTAAAAAACTAGTTATCACGTCAAAAACGTCCTCTGAACTCATTAGGACATTTTACATATGACAAATAATTGTTTGGTTCTATAACGTTAAGTCTTGTAAAGTAGTCTATTAAGATACTTAGACAATTTTTGACGTTCTATAAACCTAATATGATCTCTTTGACTTGACACGTTCCTTGTGATTAAACATATCTCGTCAATACGTTTAATCTCTAACTATAATGGTATAATATCTATGTATTAAAAATAATTCGTAAATATTTATAATATTTAATAATATAAGATTAAAATAAAAAATATTCAACATTGGATTCATTTGGAACGTATTAACGAGACGATTATAATGGTGTAATTTATAAAAAAAACATTAATATATGATTATATGTGTTAATATAATAACTATATAAATGAAAAATGAAAGAACAAGGGATATAAAATAATTAAATAACTTCACACAATTAGGGATTTTCTATATAAAGCCTCATTTTTCTGTGTAAAACGTCTTTTAAATTATTATTATTTTTGTCCTAAATAAACTTTACTTAGAAAAGTATCTTTTTACGTAAAGATTTTTTTTATGAACTTTGGCTATTTAGAAAAAAGATTTCTAAGATTACTAAAAACTAAAATCATTTTAATAAATTAGATATTTATATAAATTCCCTTTAAGGTAACATTTGGTACGCAGACATGATTGGAGATGACTGGACATGACAAAACTAGTCATGACTTGACAAGACAAAAGGATAGGACTAGACAGGACAGGCCTGGACAGAACAAGTGTATAGGGTTATTTATAAAAATAACCGGTTTACACAACTCTTTGCCACAAAATAACCACATTTTAGAGGTTTTGCCAAAATAACCACCCGGATCGCCCCCGGGGGCGATCCGTACACAATGGGGGCGATCCGGGTTAAAAGTCTTAAAAAAAATTCCTCAAAAGTCGAGATTACTGTTCATCTCGTTGACCGTGTTTGACCTCGCCCCCGGGGCGATCCGTACTGTACCGGGGGCGATTCGGGGCGATCCGGGTAAAAAAAAAAAATTCTAATACCAATTTCACTATAAATACCAACCTCCTAATTCATAATTTTTCACACATTCCCTTCCATTTCTTTTCTCATATATTTTACATACACAACCCTTAACCCATTAAACACAATAAACCATCACAACCTTTAACCCACTAAACACAATCAACCATCACAAAACATGAAATCACGTGAAAGTGATAATGTTTGTGTGTATCTTCGAAGTGGCGGTTTATTCCAAGATATAACTGGTGTTTTAGAGTACCTTCCGATAACCTCCCCCACATGTGCAATACGTTTGTCTTCGCCAATAACGTATTCTGAGGTCGTCAAACGTGTGACGAAAAAGTTAAGTTTACGTGGTCCTTTCAATTTATTTTTTAAAACGAATACGTTATATCAGTTTATGGACGATGATGATGTGGTAATCCTCCACAACGCCATTCGTCAAACTTTAACAGAAATGTTGACACTATATGTTGACACAACGCCATGTTGTCAAGCTTTAAAATTAAATATGTAAAAAGACACTTTATGTATTTTTCAATTTTTATTAAAAACACCCCTTAATTGTTAAATAAAAAACACAAAATGACAAAATAGAGGTCAAATTTCGTAAATCAGATATTATATCTGATTTACGAAACCCAAAACAAATAAAAATAATTTTTGCTTCTTCATAATTATAAACCTTTATTTTTAAACCTTACCTTTACCTATGAAATTTGGTTCTAAAAAAGTTAAAAAATACAACTTAAAATGGCGTATCAGTTTTATTAAAAATACCAAAAAATAAAAAAAAAATACAACAATTATCATTCGGTTATTTTATAACGAAAAACTGGGAAATTTAAAATTAAATATGTAAAAAGACACACTTTATGTATTTTTCCATTTTTATTAAAAACACCCCTTAATTGTTGAATAAAAAACAAAAAAATAGAGGTCAAATTTCGTCAATCAGATATTATATCTGATTTCCGAAACACAAAACAGAGAAAAATAATTTTTGCGTCTCCATAATTATAAAGATTTATTTTTAAACCTTTTCCCATAAAATTTGATTTTAAAAAAGTAAAAAGTACAACTTCAATTTTATAAAAAATACAAAAAAAAAAAAAACACGGGGTGAACAGTATGGATCGCCCCCCGTACAGTACGGATCGCCCCGGGGGCGAGGTCAAACACGGTCAACGAGGTGAACAGTAATCTCGACTTTTGAGGAATTTTTTTTTTAAGACTTTTAACCCGGATCGCCCCCATTGTGTACGGATCGCCCCCGAGGGCGATCCGGGTGGTTATTTTGGCAAAACTTCTAAAATGTGGTTATTTTGTGACAAAGGATTGTGTAAACCGGTTATTTTTATAAATAACCCTTATTTTTTTCTAGTGGCCTAAACGCTTAATTTTGTAGACGAATGTTCCATATTTAGTAACTATTTTGTGCCCTAATTTAGACTTATAACATTCAATTCTAGGCTACCCCTAAAAGAAGCAATAACTTTATCCATGTTTTGTGAAATACATGGAGTAATCAAGAATTTCATCAAGAAATTCATCCAACGTGGTTGCTATAAATAGTAATATAACGAACGAACGAACCAATTAGTAAGAACTTCGTTCACATGGCTACCATTACATCATTCTTTCCCAATTCTTCCCACTGCCATGGCACAGTAGGGACCATAAATGTGCTTGGAATTTCCCAAACGAAATACGTTTCTTCTTGGGGTTTGCAAGTTAAAGCTTCGAAGGTGAATGGTACCAGCAGAAATGGAGGTATACTCCTTCCAGCAAATACAACTGTTGTAATGAAAACTAGGATGATGATGGACCAGAAGAAAATGCATCCAAACATGGTTTCAGATGTTAGTTTGGGGAGAATGGTTCACAATGGCTTTGTATTCCGACAAAATTTTTGTATTAGATCATATGAAGTTGGGCCAGATGGAAGAGCTTTGGTAGAAACATTAATGAATCAGCTGCAGGTATATATATATATATATATATATATATATATATATATATATATATATATTAGAAGGTTACTCGTGCAATGCATCGAGACATATTTTCATTTTAATGTTTGGTTTTATTTTTTACCCATGTCAATACAATACGATTTTATGTGGTTTTGAAAAACGATAATGTTTCCATTTTTGAATAAAATATAAATTTGAATATATTATATAAAATTTGCAAAAACTATATCAATATTAGGATTAAAATAAACTATTTAAAAGTTTTTGTTTATGTATTTTTAATTCAAAATTTTTATTATAATTTAATTTAACATAACGAAGTAACTTAATTTAGGTTTAATAATTATATTTTTTATAAAGATAATAATTAAGTATTCTGTTAAAACTCAATAATTATTTTAATTATATTTTACATTTTTTTTATATTTTAAAATGAGATGTTTATCATCTGCAGTTAGTTACACGAATTCAAATATAGAACTTTAATAAGTTGTACTTATGCACAATTTATTTGTAATCCTGAATTTTAAGTAATATGCATCAATAAACAGTACTTTATACATAAAAAATAGTTTTTAAGAATTTTTGTCAAATGTTTTATAATATAGCATAGATATGTGTGTGTCATATAAAATGTTTTATGAAAATGTGCCAACATTTCTTGGCCTCCAATTATGTAATTAATTAATAGTAAAAATTAGAATAAATGGAAATGGATTAGTGTTTATCGACAATTTAATTTTCTGTTATTTTAGATTTGTAGTTATACCTTAAATGTTACTAGTATCATGGAAGATTTCTGATGTCGATGCGTTCGTTGTTGATAATGATGCGACTTTACTTTGATAAATCGAACACTTCTTATGATGTGATTTTGTTGTGATAATTATCTGAATTTTGTTGTAATAATAATGTGACAAATAGAAAACCAGTGCTGTTCACGTCCATAATCATCGGCTTTGTCTTTACATTATGTGATTTGCGGCTTATTTTTCTACTTCACTCTTGCATGCCTTCAATGTTCTTAAATAAGGGTAAATATTAATTCAATATTTTAAATTGTGACTTCAACAAAATGATGGTCTTACGAGCGTAAATCACAGGTGTTCTCATTTGAACTCTTTTATATATATATATATATATATATATATATATATATAATATGGATGTTGGAGTTTCATATCGGTTAGACTTTGACCATTTATTCTCAATATATATATGTTTAAACCTCCTCTCTCTTTACAGGAAACGTTCCTTAATCATTTTAAGACAGCTGGACTCACTCATCATGATAACTACGGTGTAACACCAGAGATGTGCAATAAGAACCTATTTTGGGCAATAGCAAAAACGCAAGTGGAAGTAGACCGTTATCCACGTTGGTACAACTTAACACTCTTCTCTCTCGGTATACTTCAAATGCAATCACGTCTATTTGTACAACCAATGCAACCCAATCAATTGAGATATTTATGAAAATGATGAGAGTTCATTTATTATGATTTGAATATTTATGAAAGATGACTATAGTTCATTAATTATGATCAATACTTTATATTAGGAAACCATCAAAACTTTTATGAATCACATATTCATCAAATTAAATGGACGGTTGATATTGGTTGTACAAATGTAAATGATTGCATAATAACCCACGTCTATATATATATTAGCTTGGTTCACAGTAATACGATATATAAACCGATCATCTTTGTTTAGGGTTATTTAGGGTTAGTTGTTGCTTTGATGATTAGTATAGCAACCAAGTTACAAATCCAGGAACTTAAAGGCTTTGTAAAATTATACCATTGGGAACTTGAGCATCTTTTTCAAATCTCTTACAGGGGTGATGTTATTCAAATTGATACTTGGATATCTGCATTTGGCAAAAATGGTATGTCCACTAATTGGATGTTGTGTGATTGCAAAACAGGCGATATATTAATGAGAGCTTCAAGGTAAGAACATGAAAACTAAAAACTTGAGGCAAAACTTCTTTGTACTAATGATGGTATATCCATGGATGCAATCTTGTAGTACTTTTGTGATGATTAATAAAGAGACGAGAAGGCTATCCAAAATCCCACTCGAAGTTCGAGCTGAATTAGAGAAATATTTTGTGGATACAGCACCTATCATCGAAGAGATTACTAGCAACTTCCCAAAACTTGATAAGAACAACGTTTATGTTCGCAATGAATTAATAGTGAGTCGAGTTTATATAGCCTACAGGTTTTTTGCTGGTTAGGTGACCTTCTTGACATTTTCTGTATGCACACATATTTAGACAAGATGGAGCGATTTGGATGCCAACCAACATGTTAATAATGTGAAATATATTGGATGGATTCTCCAGGTAATTTGGGTTGTCTTGCATTTTAAGGATCTGAATGACATAAGCTCACCCCACTATGCATTAATAAGACACCTGTTTGTTGTTATAGGATGTTCCGGAGCTAATTTTGGAGAGTTATGAGCTTGCTAGCATGACTTTAAAGTATTGTCGAGAGTGCACGAAGGGCAGTGTGGTGCACGCGTACACTTCTGTATTGGGGGATAACAATGGCGGAATAGCTTACTACGATCATGTTGATTGTCAGCATCAGCTTCAACTCGACGTTGCTGGTGGTGATGGCGAGATCATATTGGAAGGAAGGACTAGGTGGCGGCCGAAACAGTGGTGACTAGTTCCCAAATGGAACTGATAGAGAGTATGTTTATATTCTTCAATATTCGTAAACGTTTGCAAATATCTTATTTCCTTGGCGATTGTACATTAACTAGGAATGTATTCACTATATACATATGTCGCATCCACAGTGGCACAACGGCGTGCATGCCTATGATGCCCCTATACGTGGTTAATAGTCGGATGCACCCGTAATCTAAGTGTCACAACACATTTGACAGCGTAACGTCTCAATTATGATCAAGTTATATTAAAGGATGTCAAAATCAAATGAGTACGTGATATTGATCAATGGTTAATTAAACAAGGATGCAAATATGCGATGACCTAAGTGAAATAAAGTCGAAATGTTGCATTTGAAATAAGTGATAAGAGTTTGAATCGACAGTATGCAATTAACACTGTACTATAACTTTGTATCAATATATAGAAGTTCTATCACAATGGGTGGGTGCTCTTGTATAGCCACAATTGATTTAAATGCCACTATCCAACTTTAACGTATGTATTCATATGATTTATCGATCTATGCATGTTTGTACTCTTCATTTCAGCCTTTGTGGTTGATGAAGAAACTTGTTATCCTATCACATTCTTTTGTATGTCGAGAGAATAGTGAAGGAAGTACGACACTAATAAAATAGTGTTTTAGAACTTACTTTGTCTGACATGTTGAACATGTCCCCATACCAGGATGAGTGTTGAAAAAGTTGGTAAGTCAAACTTGTTGGACGAGTTTGTACTCCAAAATCCAGCTTTGTGGTAGTAGTATTTGTCATATTACTATTTTACTTTATCTTTATATTTGATCTTCTTTTCGTTAGATGACAAACTAATCCACTTCAGTGACGATCTTGACCTCACTTCAACAAGTCATCAATTTTGTTGAAGGTTTTTCGTTATCAGATCACTACAGCTCGTGATAAGACTTTTACAAGTAAAAATCCTATATTTTCTATTCCCAAAAATAAGTTATACATCGATTCCAACTATAGAATATTCGTAAAGTAGATTTATTGGATTCTAAAATAACTTAGAATAAAATGTGGATCCTTGAAACTCAAGATGGAAAGACCAAATGATTAGTCAATTGGGTTCTGGAAATTGTATGAAGAATAATCAAATCAAAGATTTGATCTCACAAGTTATCTGAATTACAGATCCAATGTTTGACTAACATATGAAGCCTTACTAAGGTTCAGATGTTAATCCTTTTGAGTTATACTGATTGATGTTGTTTATTGGATAATAATGTTACAAGGAAATGATAAGAATTTCTTTCTAAGTATTGAATCAGATGCTAGTTGTATTATCAGAACATCAGATGGTTAAAACTAAAGATCTCCCCCTTTTTTGTTAATAATTCAGATAGATATCTATAAATGAAACACTTAAAATAAAATGGTATTGAAACTCAAGCGAAAAATAAAATCAAAACTCAGAAATTCAATGATCTATTTTTTGATTCTTTTTGTCTTTTTTTTCTTTCCTTTTTATTTTATTTCCTTTTCTTTTCTTTTTTATTACAAAACAATATAAATGAAAATAATGTAAACGAAACTTTTCATTCAACTTATAAGATACGACCAGAATATGATTACATAAAATTATGTTAATCATAATTGAATCTTGGAGGTTGAAGATGAAGGCAATCAGTCTTTTGATTTTTTCGAGTTACATATTTTCTTGCTCGTCCTTTAGCTTTTTCCTCTTCATATGTCATATGTCATTTTCCTTTATCAAAAGGACTTTGACTTCTGCTTTGCTTCCCTGAGTTGTTGGAGGGATTTGCTCCCCTTCAATGGTTGGAAGTATTTTGCTTTCATTATGTTGCTAATCGGATCATCTTGTTTCTCCCCCTCATCAGCAACAGTGGAAAAAAGTAGGGCATCCACTTTTGTGGTCAAGAGGTGCATAGAACATCTTGTAGTTTCATGATATTTCTCAATCTGAATTATTCGTACCCTATCTTCAACAGTGAACGATGTCGTAAAAGAGGACTTAGTGGAACTTTTGTTGAGTCAGAGTTTGAAGTAAGGAGTTTTGAACATCAATTTTGGAATGGAGTTGCTCCAAATATGTCACAAGGCATCGAATGAGAATAAATGCTACTTCTTCTTGAAGTGTTTCACTATACTCCAGTCTTTTGTTGGAACGAGACCGGTATCCTGTAATGCTGAAAGTTGCTTTTGTATTTCGAAAAGTTGGTGAAATAAGGAGGTTGATAAGATTTAGGTGTTAGAAGAATGAATTAGATGAGAATACGTGTGTTGAACATCTGATTGATGAGGAAGGAAAGTTGAGGTTACTAGATGATTTTCAAATAGTGGAGAATGGATGGGGCTTGAAAGAAAATCATGTATCTTGAGGAATTTGGATAAGTTTGAATCAACATTGCCCGTATGTTGAGATATAGGAATGGATTATGGATATATGGTTAGGATCCGATGAATCAACAATGTCCTTTGAAGAGGGCATTGAGGGGATGGTTGGGGGTGCGGATATTGTGGGTCCGATATGGAATGGAGAAAATAATTTGGAAAGAAAGTCATTTTTTGAGGGATCGAAGTGCACCCTGGGAGTATTGGTGATCACTGAAGATGCATCATAATTGGCTAGGAAAGCAAAGTCTTTTCCTCATTTGTTATTTGATGATTGTGAGATATGAGAAGATGTCAATGGCTCTATTGGCATTATTATCTCAAAAGAGAATACGGGATCATGACTTTGACCAATGAAAGTAAGGTCTTTGTAGGAATCCAGATCTTCTAATGCACTAGTAATCACAGCTTAAGTCAATAAGTGAGCGGAAACAATATTATGAAACTAGTAGGTTAAGAAGAAATGAACAAGACATAGAAATCCTTGAATTATCGAAAAAGTCGACTGTATTTGAATTGTTAATGAGAATATGTCAAGAACACCAAGAACATGCACAAGTGTGTGTACAAAATATCTCTCAACTAGCTAACTTTCTCACAAGTGCTAAAATATCTCTATAAACTGGCAAGGAGCACGTCTTCTTCTTTTCAAGATTGGTAATTGATATCCTTAGAGAAATTACCCTTTTATAGGAGTTTTCTAGAAAAGGAATCTGCCATAATTTGGGAAATAAGAGAAGTTAACGCGTCCACCAATCATCTGCCTTCACGTGTCTGATTGGAATAACCGTTTTTGGAAACGTGTCGGGTTGAGACTTGACCACTTGCAAGACGCACCGTGGAACCTTCACATGAAAGGAAGAGTAGGAGACCTAGAGGCTCTGCATGTATAGTGCAGAGGCTCTGTGTCTTGAGTCGGGATCTGTACGAATCCTTAGCTTTTTGACACGCAATCTTCGATCTTCTTTCCTCTTAGCGACGAGCTCTATATCCGGGTATCATCTCTGTATCTGAGCTCTTGCTTCCAGACATATTTCTAGACCAAGACCTCTTGACTAGAGCAAGAAGCTTATTACTTTCACTTTTGAAATAAACATTTTAACAATCTTCCTCTAAGTGTAATAAAAAGACTTGTTGGAATTAAATTCTAGTCCAGAAAGCAAGAGGCCAACATGGTCTTCTGTAGGATATTTTTATTTGGAATTGATAAAGCAGAGTACAATACTTAACCAAAAAAAAACTTACAATGAAAGAGACCTAGAAATGTTGAAGTTTCATGAACCTCCTAAGAAGCTTATGAAACTCAAGTACACCATCGATTGAGTGTATGAGTGCAGAGGCTCTTTCTCTTGCAGCGAGGTCTTGGTCTTCCTTTTGACATAAGTGATTCTTGATCCAGTGCAGAGTGTCATTTGAATATTTGAAACGTTGATCTACTCTGAAGAATACTTTCTGTTTGAGTTCATTTCGAAAGACCACCCCAAGCTATGGCTCTATGATGACTATCCAGGAAGGGATGAACTTGATGCCTTCAAGATCTTCGTTTGGCACGGTAACAGATAGTTGATCCACTCTTTGAAAGTCGACCTTGCTCCTAAACTCCTATAAATCCATCATGGTTTGGCGTATAGCAGAGTTAGCCAATGCGAACTTGATCTCCTTTTCTCTCTTATGATCCGTATGAAAGTACACAATGATAAGATCCCAAGGGTTCAGATTTATGAGATCACAATTTGTGAAAACACTTATCTGTCCTTGAGATCGTTCCACCATGTATTGATGAAAGATGATATGGTTGTCAATGAAGGTCCTCTTCTTGATGTATGGTACTTGTTTTATCCCATCACAGAAGTGAACTTCTCAGACAGGAAGAATATATTGACGAAGGAACCTCTGCCTTGTATTCTCTTCGGCAGTTGGGTGGAGGTTGATCTTTATTTGTGGCACCTCTTCCCTTTATCTGTATAAAAACTGGTATATCTTTTCATTTGCAATCGGTTCTTTAATTGCCTTGTTCTTGAGAAGAGGCCTCATCATCGCATCCATTTGTTCCCTGATTTTCTTGTACTCTGTCATACACAGGATTGGAGCTCCGAGGTTGGTTGCTGCTTGCTTATGGTTGAGTATGATGTTGTTGGTGTGGTTTTGGAGCTTGGTGAGGATTTTGGCTTGGCTTTGGAGTTCTGGTTCTTGGATCTTGGACAGACAGAGCAGATGCAGAAGCAGATGTGAGCCTTGTTGGATTCACTTATTTTGCAACAAGAGGTTCATCCTCAGACTCGTCTACTATAACATTTACGATGACCTCCTCTTTAATCTTTGTCTTGCTGAGGTAGAGCTTCTTCCATAAGGGTTCAAAGGATGATGATGATGTTGATGAAGAGTCATACGTGTTGATGAGGAGTTTCAAGGCAGAGCTCTTTTCTTGACCAATGCATGTAGAGGCAAGCCCTGATTTCGCAGGCTTTGGTTGCTCTGGTTCTTTCTGTTGAGGTTGTGGTGAAAGCGCAGGCTTTTGATTTGATTCTGGGGCAGACAAAGAGGAGGTGGGAGCAGCATGAAATGAATTTTGTTGAGAGCTCTCCCTTTTTTGATGATCTTGAGGACCAAATTCATCTGGATTCTCTTGATCATCAAACATCCTATGTTTTCTGGAGCTTTCTGCACATGGAGACTCTATCTTCCTCAACCTTCTCTTTCTCTTCTTCTTGAGGTCCGTTGGTATCATGGATTTCACTTTCTCATCGAACATCTCCATGATGTCGGCTGCTGCTTGGTTTGCTTTTGTGATCTCCACATCAGCTCTGAACTTAAAGGCAACCAAAGAGCAATGCATCTCTGCAGCTGCAGTCTTGATTGTGGAGACGAAGTTAGAGGTAAACATGGAGACCTTCTGTAGTAAATTATCACCAAGGGCCACTATCTCCTTCTTGGTTATGTAATCAGCAGGGGCACCAAAAGGGATCAAGGCATGTTCATTGAGCTTTACCATGTTTTATGTGAACCTTTGGAATTGGTCCACAGAGACAAGTGTGACTGTTGCATCCCATTCCTCATTCTGAATGTACTCAAGGACCCTTTGTAGAGTGGCGTTCATGCTTGCCGTCAATTCCTTTTATTGTTCGAGTAAGGTAGCATTTGTCTTCGACTCAGCTTTCAAGGCTGCAATGGATGCTCGAACATGATCCAAAGCAGATGTAGAAGTTTATGGCTCTACACGGGCCATTGTGAGTTTTAGCTCTTTCAAGGAGCATATAAAAGAGGTGGCAAATGCATGGAACTCTGCCTTTTGTGACATACTCTGTATAGGTAACCTATGGCTCAACACATGAGCCAGAGTAAGTCCTTGTTCCTTGGATACCTTCATTCAGATCTGCATTGACGTTGAATCTAGAAGGATTTTTGTCTGATCCTTGTATCTCATCATTAGAATAGGATACTACAAACATACTCTCAAGATGATCTCTTCCAACCAATTCAGAGTTGGAGGGAAGGTCATCAGTAAGTGGCCTAAGAGGTCGGTCGAGATCCTTAAAGCCTTGTGCACCTAACACATGCTCTGAACAAGTTTGGGGAAATTCTAGTGCAGAGTAAACGAATTCCTCTGTGTGGGAAGGTGGCATGGCATGGGGAGACATGTCACTTATAGTTTCAAAGGTCTCATCCTTTTGAGAGGATGAGCCCCCTGCGATGTGGCTTCCCTTTGGATGTGCGGGCTAGAGGTAGATACGACCTCTGGTTGGATAAGCTGGTTGGGGTTCGAGGTGTGCACATCTGTTTCAATTGTTCTTGTTGCTCGACCAACAGAATTAGGAGATCTGCTTACATTGGGAGTTGGGGTTTGGAAATAAATGTGTTTGTTTTGCACATGTCTCTCTTGCTCCAGCTCCCCCTCTGCCTGAGCTCCCTCCCCTTCACTCTCTTCTTCAGCACTCTCTTCTTCTTCACCCTCATTCTCACTCTCACCTTCATCACCCGCAAGTAGTAGGCCAGCTTCTTTTTCTTTTATTTCTCCCTCCTCTCTCTTTCCCTTCGTTCTTGCTCTTCTCTCTCTTTCCGCTCTTTCTTCTCCCTCTCTATTCTTGCCTTCTTGCTTCCTCTTGCTTTCTCTTCTTCTCCCTCTTGTGAGGATGACACATCAGCAGGGCCTTGGTTTTGCTTTTATATATATAGATAGATTAGAGGAACCAATGTATGTAGTTTGAAGAAGGATCTAAGGGGTTGTTCGGTTCGAATCAAAATGAGGTGAAGAAAACATAGGACCACAATGGAGGTGAAGATAAACATCGAACCAAAATCAAAGAGTGGATATTGCAAAAACACCCGTTCTACGTATGCCATTCACCAACGCTCACGGACACCGCTCTCTTGTTCTCTTTTCGACAAGGATAGGCACACATGGAAATGTAAAGTAAGCTCCCCCATTTTTGAATGAGTATGGGTGAACCTCTTTCACCTATGACTTAATCTAAGGTTGCCATTATTTACTAGAATTTAGGTATGTTGAACCAAAATATAAGCTCGCCTGCTCCTTTGTTGAGTTTTGTACAAATTTAAAAAACAATGGTTGAATGTGTTGGGAAATTTGCGGATGTTTAGTTTCTTACAAGATGGAAACGGACAGGGATAGGGATGAAAGAGGGAAAGGGTAAAAGGGGAATAATTGGATTAACAAAGGGTTGAGTCTAAAGTACTCTATATTTTGGCTTACCAAATAAGCAGCAACCGAACACCCATGTATGCCTTACCGAATAAGCCATACAGGCTATTAAGCCCATTAAACCGTTACCCAACATTCCCTAAGAGTTGTTACAAATAGTTGCCACCAAATGTATAATACGTAACAGAAAAACTTTGAAACATTTATGAATCAGTTGAGTTGCCTAAAATTGGTCGTCTTTCAATCCGATAAGAATTCAAAATTTGACCTAACATACTTATTAATATATACTTTTAACATCATCATCCAACAAACAGAACCTATTTACAACCACAAATTAAATAAACAAACATGTATTAATTAAATTTAGTTATTAACTTGTAATGTAGCTTAATTACATGGTTGATATATATATATATATATATATATATATATCTATATATATATAGAGAGAGAGGAGCGATCAAATGAAAACTACCCCCATTTGTGTAAATCATGTAAATCAATCTCATCCATTCGTTTTCTTGATCAATGGTCAATATTAGTTTAGTTTATTTTAGGAAATAAAAAAATATATATATTAAAAAATTCATTTTATAATAACGGGAAGGGCAAAATGGTAAACTCAACCACATCTTAAACCTCATGAACTTGTTTCATGAAACATTTGCACTATTCATCATGCACCCATTTCATGCATCTTAAACCTCATCACGCAACCATATCCTCATGCACCCTATTCATCATGCACCTATTTCATTATGCACCCATCTCATAATCATTTTCACTTACTCTATGCACCAATTTCACCATGTATGAAGCCGGTTTCATCATGCATTCATTCCATAATCATTTTCACTTACTCCATGCACCAATTTCATCATGTATGAAACCGTTTTCATGAATATATTTTTTTATTCTACTACTGATTTCATGGATTTATTACTCTAATAACTTACGATTTTCATGAATCTTGACAATAATAAATCGAAACACAATATAACAAAATCCAATTTTTAATATTATAATTTCATTAAATATTTAAATGTTACCATATATAAAATTTTATTTATTATGTTGCCTTAATTAAGATTTATTAATAACTTTCATATTTAATAGAAAACAATGCAAATGATTAATATACCCTTAATAATTAAATTTTATTAGAAAAAAAAAATAGAATTTTCCTATTGCTTTAGTTTACACGGTTTCTAAGAATTGCATGGTTTTCATTTGAACGTGACTATATTGGTTGTCGTTTTCTAAGAATTGCATGGTTTTCATTTCAACATGCCTATATATATATATATATATATATATATATATATATATATTTTGCAACAATTCGGCTTCAAGAATTCGATTTCAATTAATTAGCAACATTGGTTGTGGTTATGGCTGCCACTGCACCATTCTTTCTCCAAGATTCTTTCACACACCATGGCATGACATTTAACAAGCTTGAAGGTACAACAAGAACCATGGATGTGTGTGGACTTATTAACACAAAATACGCTTCTTCTTGGCGAGTTAAAGCAACTCCTGCTACCAGAATTGGTGTCATGGACTGGAGCACAATTACAGCTAATTTCTTGACACCGAAGATGATGTTAGACCCGAAGAAAAAGCTTCCGAACATGGTTTCAAATCTTGGTTCGGGAAGAATGGTTCAAGACGGGTTTGCCTTTCGACAAAAGTTTTATATTAGATCGTATGAAATCGGGCCAGATGGAACAGCTTCGCTAGAAACACTAATGAATCATTTGCAGGTATATATTTATGGTAAACTTGTGATTCAATAGATCCGATCATTTGCTGGTATGGGGAGAACTAATTAGTTTGTGGTAACTGTGAGATCCAATCTCAATCATAAATCAACGGATAAATTAGGAAATTAATAATTACGGTAGTTTGAGTTAAAATTATAATTAGAGGGCATTTTATGTATTTTAAAAAAAAACTCCTCTCTCCTCTCTCATCTCTCCGACCTCCAATCTCCGACCTCCGGTGAAAATTAATCCGGCAGGTACCAAATAATCACAAAGATACACAATGTGATACCTATTGTGATATATTGTGATACCGTTATGATACCAACTCAAATCTTAGAAACAAAGATACACAATGTGATACCTATTGTAATACACAATGTGATACCTATTATACTCTGATACCGATTTCACCGGAGGCCGGAAATTGGAGGTCGGAGAGAGGAGAGAGGAGTTCTTTAAAAATACCTAATATGCCCTATAATTATAATTTTAACTCAAACTACCATAATCATTAATTTTCTAATTTATTCGTTGATTTGTGGTTAAGATTGGACCTTACAGTTACCACAAAATAATATATATATATATATATATATATATATATGTTTTTTTTTTACTCTCAATCACTTCACAGGAAGCATCCCTCAATCATTTAATGGCAATTGGGCTCTTGCGAGATGACTTGGGTTCACACCAGAGATGTGCAAGAAGAACCTAATTTGGGTAATGGCAAGCATGAAATTGGTAGTGGACCATTATCCAACATGGTACAACGCTCATCTTCTTTTTTCTTTCTTTTTTTCATTAACCTGGATATCTAACTCGCTATGTGAGCCACCATGATACAACGCTCATAGCGGGCCAACATGGTACAATTCTCATAGCGGGCCAACATGGTACAACGCTCATCTTCTTGATCTCTACATAGTATAGTCTTTGGGTTGATTATGGTTCTATCGAGATGATATTGTTTTAATAGAGTATTAGATTACAGATCCAGAAACTTAATAGTTTCGTAAAACACCCCTTTGCTTAACGAAACCATATGGAACTTTTCAAGTTAACATTAATATTACGCAGGGCCCTCTTGGGGGAGGGCGACACGGGTGCATGCCCAGGGACCAAAAATATCAAGGGGCCCAAATTTTTTCCTTAAAATACAATAGTAATCTAAAAAATTTTAATAAATTAAAAAAAAAACCCCAAAAAAATTGTAGCATATAATGAGCAAAACGAATTTAGTAGATAATAAGGGCATAAAAATATATCAACTAATTACATTCGAAAAAAAATAAAAAAATTAATTGGTTATTTATTATATGCTATTGTTTATTGTCTCTCTAATTTTTTTATCTCCAATAAGGTCTAATAATATTGGTTATTGCTATCTCTATATGTTTGACTGTTTTTGTGCGTCAACAATTCAACTTTAAGATCATGTGCTTGCTATTGCTATATATTTTTGTTGGATATTTTTATCGATTTCTGTTTCTATTGACTATTGTTATTTGGTTATCTTGTTCTAATTGTTTTTGTTGGCTATTGTTATATATTTTTGTTTCTACATAAAATATTTTACTATTGTTTGACAATCAATCTATTGTTCTTATAATTTATGACATGTTTCATGGTTTGTGATTAATGAATAATTTTTTTTCTACTAGATGTATTTAGTAATGTCTCTTATATATGTCATGTTCCATAAATTTTTAATCTTGACATCTTATTTTAGTTGAGCAAAGAAAGAAGGAAGATAGAATTTAGATATTTTCATCAATTGTTTGACTTATATCTTTCATTGGGATTCCATCACACTATAAGATTCTATTTAAGTGCTCAAATAATCATTTGTTGAACTTGCATATTATATGTTTAATTCATTATTTATTCTTATTGGATCTCAATGGATCATCTTTTCTTTCATATTTTTATTGATCCTCATTTGTCTACTTGTATAGAAAACCTTGATAATATTATTTATTATTGATGTCTCATTGACCCTCATGATTACTTCATTCATAGGAATTCTCTTTTTGTATCAAAATAACACATATTTCTTGTTATTAAGCTTTCTTTCCTCACTAAATTATTAGCATTTCTTGTACTCAATTTTATATGGAAAAAAAATTATTGAATTTTTTTCCGTACTCACCGAGGGTCACTACAAGAAAAGTGAATTCTGACGATGCACTTTTTAGAGATGAAATGTTTCCGCTACAAGTTATAGCATGTCGTTGTTATATACTCTTTTTTATTATAAATGAACTTTTTGCGACGACAAAAGTCGTTGCCTTATTTCTTGCAGTGGGCCCTGTTTTTACGTTCGCTCATGGCCTAAAAAATGTCGGGAACGGGCTTGATATTACGCCTTGATTATGTACTTGGGCATGCCATAATTCATCTACTAATTACAGGGGTGACGTTGTTCAAGTCGATACCTGGAAAGCTGCATCGGGAAAGAATGGCATGTGTTGTAATTGGATGTTTTCCGATTGCAAAACAAACGAGATGTTAATACGAGCTTCAAGGTACATATAAACCTTAAATCTTGCTATATAAAAACAAGGTTGATTGTGGGAAAACTTGCTTAATTGTATTATTTTGCAGTATTTTTGTGATGATGAATAAAGAGACACGAAGGTTATCGAAATTCCCAGATGAAGTTCGAGCTGAATTAGAGCAGTACTTTATGGATACACCGCCTATCGTCAATGAAGATGCAAAAAGATGGTCGAAACGAGATGATCATAACATTTTTGACCATGTTCAGAATGGTTTAACGGTACGTGGGTCATTCTGATCTACGTTTCAGAATTAATATTGCTTACATAACCTTAACATATTGATTCTTTGATATTTAGCCAAGATGGAGCGATCTCGATATTAACCAACACGTTAACAACGTGAAATATATTGGATGGATCGTCGAGGTACGTATTGGCTTAATTAATTATAAGTACGAATGGCGTACTTATGCCCGTGCCATGCGAAAGATTAATTCACGGCAACGAAATTTGTTTTATAAGATTCGAAATTTGTCTAAACGTTGTAATAGACTCTGGTATAGGATTTAAGTTTATAGAACCAAACAATTATGTGTCATATGTAGTGGTGTTACACTAAGTTAACTGGACACTTTTAAGTGTCGTTTCTTATAAGACATTTTTTATACGGAGCTTACACTACAACAAAATCGGGTTTATAGGACACTCTCAATTTCTAAGCGTCCTTATAGACCTCTTTATAAGACTTAGTTTATAGGACCAAAAAAATAAATCGTCATATCTAAAGGCGTTGTAATAAGTTTATGTGACACTTTTAATATAAAACGTCCTATTAGCAACTTTATAGGACACTATTTGAAAAATTGTCCTATAAAAACAAATATCCTATAAAAAATTGAGTTTATAAGACATTTTCTCAAAAGTGTCATATAAAGTTGCTAATGCGACATTTTGTATTAAAAACGTTCTAAAATACTTGTTAAGACGGCCAAAAGTGTCATATAAACTTATTACAACATCTTTAGATAGAACGTTTTATATTTTGGTCCTATAAATTAAGTCTTATAAAGCGGTCTATTAAGACGCTTAGAGATTGAGGGTGCCCTATAAACCCAATTTTGTTGTAGTGTTATGAACACATTTTTACATGACACATGTTTTTGTAAGACATTTTTCAAATAATATCATATAAAAAAGACTAATATAACAGTATATTGATGAACAACATCCTAAAAAGTTTGTTATAAAGCCTACAAAGCGTCATATATCAACTTATTATAACACTTTTACATGGAACGAACAGTTATTTGGTCCTATAAACTTAAATTGTATTTAACAGTCTATTATAACATTTAAACATATTTATATTGTGATGATTAGATATCTGGTTGTTATTGCAGGGTGTTCCGAAGCCAATCCTCGAGAAGTATGAGCTTGCTAGCATGGCTTTGGAGTATTGTCGAGAGTGTACAAAGGACAACGTGTTGCAGTTTCACACTTGTATATTGGAGAACAACAATATTGGTGGAATAGCTGATTCCAACCACGTTGATTGCCAGCATTTGCTTCGACTTCAGATTGGAGGTGGTGATGATGTTGGCAGTAGTGGTGGTGAGATCTTGAAAGGTAGGACTCGATGGCGGCCAAAATGATAGAAACAATCAAGAGATAATAGGAGCATTGGTTCACGTGAGACCAGTCTGTTTTCGTGAGACCCGTGAGACCATCTTTTTACACTTATAAAAATACTGATATATATGTTACTAATAATAAATACATGAATCTTTATTTAGTCACGTGTGTGTCTTGCTTATAAGAGAAAACCGAGTTGTGATATCTAACCTATATATATAAACAATGATCTTATTTACAAAATTATTCGATAAATAGAAAAACGAGCTACGTAAATTGAAAAAAATAACATTCAACGATCATTTTATCTGATATATTTAGAAAAACAACTGTCTTTTCAGTTAACTGTAACAAATGATATTATTATTATAAGGAATCATATATATTCACATGGGTGTTATAACAATGAGCAAGCAAAGAGACATTGCATTATTAATATATGATACTCCCAAATAGAGGTGGCCAAAAATCGGTCTCGGGCCGGGCCATAACTGGTTACGGCCGATCTCGATCAAGACAAAAACATTCCATAACCGGTCCCTCCATAACCGGTCCCGGTTCCGGTGAAATTCTGCATAACCGGTCAAGCTTACCAGTAACCGATTAAGCCGTCCGGTCCCGGTCCCGGTCCCATAACCGGTTACGGCCGGTCCTTTGCAAAAAAAATATTTTTTTTCTTCAAATTTTTGGTAATTAATAAATTTATATACATATATATATATATATATAACAAAACATATTTTTAAACGTATTTATAAAATTAAACGTATTTATTTTTAATATGTTATTAATATGTTTGTAATATGTTATTTTTAATATGTTTTATGTAAATACGTTTAAAAATATGTTTTGTTATATATATATATATATATATATATATATATACACACGTTGACTTTTGTTGACCGGGCCGGGCCGGTCCTATAACCGGTTACATAACCGGTTCCGGTCTTAACCGGTCTCGGTCCTAAAAAAACGTTAAAATCCATAACCGGTTCATAATCGGCGGTCCACAACCGGTCCATACCGGTCCCGGGCCGGTTCCGGTCCCGGTTCCGTCCTCCGGCGGTTACGGGCCGAGCCGGGCCCATTTGGCCATCTCTACTTCCAAACAAGAATTTATCCAAATAACATTAAATACTTATGTTTATTTTTTAATAGCAAATACACTTTTTTTTTAAATTTTGTCATATGTCATCATAAGTTAATTAACAATGGTTTTATTGTCAAGTTATTTCATATTTTCTGAATATATACAGATATATATATATATAGATGGATTAAAATAAGAATAATTAACTTATGAAAAATACGTATAATGATAATTAAATTATATGTGATTTATAACACTTCCAAAAAAAATGACATTGACATTGGCACTTGACCCACCATTGTGCACACAAGTTTCACATGGTCTTGGTCCGCTAGTTGCTGACCGGTCATCAACGTCCTTGTGAACTCCTTGTAAACTAGCTTGTTGTAAAACGCATGTGATTTGATCATTCTCGTAAGTTGACTCTCTTCTCATTCCATCGTCCTTTATTTTTATATATATATACATACATTATATATATATACTATATTATAAAGTATTTGACAAAAACTCTTAAAAACTACTTTTTATGCATGAAGTATTGTTTATTGATGTATATTACTTAAAATTCAATATTACAAGTAGATTGTGCTTAAGTACAACTTATTAAAGCTCTATCTTTGAGTTTTTGTAACTAACTGCAGATAAACATAATCAAATACAAGATAAATATCTCATTTTAAATATAAAAAATCTAAAATATAATTAGAATAATCATTAAATTCTAACAGAATACTTAATTATTATCTTTTTAAAAGTTATATTATATTAAACCTAAATTAAATTATAATTAAAAATTTTGAATTAAGAAAATTACACAAGAACTGTTAAAAAGATATATATAAAAGGGTGGATTTAAATGAAAACCAAAAAATTTGTATATATATAAAAGGGTGGATTTAAATGAAAAACCAAAAAAAAAAATATAAAAAGGAGGACAAAATTTGTTCATTGATCAAAACTTAGAAAAATTAATCAATAATTAAAACATAAAAAGGTTACTTGAGAAATTATTAGGTGCAAAAATGGAAGTTAAGATTTACGCCTACCATATTTGACTTTTTTTTTTAATTAGAAAACTTTTACCCTTTAACTTTTAAACTAAAGTATCTTTAAAATAATTAATATTTTAATCAAATAAATTACATCAAAAAATAGAGCATTTTATTCTCTTCGATTCGACATTCATCTTGATATAGTTTTTTTTTTATTGTTAACGTTTTTTTACGTCAAATAGTATATTTATATAATATTCATTAGAAATGTTCATGGATGTTCATATGTTTATAACAATTCTTTAATATTTTAATTCAGAATTACCAAAATTATAAATTTTTTAATTTATCTATTGATTTGTGGTTGAGATTGGACCTCACGGCTACCACAAACTAATTAGTTCTCATTTGATTAGACCCCTATATGTGTGTGTGTGTGTGTATAGAGAGAGAGTGAGAGGAAAATTCAAATGCAAACTCAATTTTCATTGTAAATGTGAGAACTGATCTTCGTCTTTCATTTTATTTGATCAAACAACTCACATTAAATATAATTTTTAATTAAAAATATTAATTAAGGTGATTAGGGGTAAAAAGAGCATTTAATTTCAATCCATGCCTACCTTTTTTGACTTTTTCTTTTCTTTTTCAATTAAATTTTTTACCTCCTTAAAAGTTTAAAATAAATTATCTTAAAAATTACTAATATTTTAATTAAACAAATTAAATAAAAAAAACGAGAATTCTATGCTCTTCGATATGACGTCCATCTCGATATAGTTTTTTTTTTGTTTTAACCGTTTTTACATGAAATGGTATATATGTGTTATATTCATTATGAATATGTACGTTCAAACGAGTACAAGAGCTCGACACCGTAAGTTCGTACTTGAACATCACCTTCTTCAGAACTTTCTTCAACGTTGTAAGGCATCATGTTCTTCATCACTGTAACCTAATACCCATCAAGACCGATCGAGAACCCATCGAGACTGAGCGAGAACCAATCGAGAATGGTCGAAAATCCATTCATTGACTTATTGTGTGTTTATATGTGTTAAACCATAACCTACCACCTTCATTTCCCATCAAGAACCTATCAATTGATTTTTTGTTTGTGTGTAAAACAATGGACTATCACTTTCACCTTTTATCGAGAAGGATCGGCAACCCATCAAAACCAATCAAGAACCCATCGAGATCAATCGAAAACCCATTGGGACCGATCGACACCAATCGAGACTAATCAAGAACTCATCCATTGACTTGATTTGTGTTTGTTTTTGTAAAACCATAACCTACCACTTTTAACTTTTATCGAGATGAATCAAGAAATCTATTGAGACGAATCGGAAACTCATTCAGATCAATCGAGAACCCAATAACGAAAAACTAAAGTATGTAGAGTTGAAAGTGTAGTATATTCATGATGAATAATATGTATATGCATGATGAATATTGTGGTGAAAATTAATATTTATGATAAATATCATACTAATATAAATACTAGAGAGTTATTGTATCATACATAAATATTCATGATGAATGTTACAGTAAAAATGTATATTCATGATGAATATCATACTGATGCATGAATCATGAAATACTCGATTTTTTGATGTAAATGTATTTGATTAAAATATTAATTATTTTTAAAATAATTTAACTTAAATATTAACGGGGTAAAAGTCTTTTAATAAAAAAAAGAGAATTAAAAAATCAATATGGTAATCGTAAATCCTAACTTTTTTTTTGCGCTTAATCACTTCTTAATTAACATTTTTATCTTTCAACCATAAATTAGTTTTCTAAATTTTGATAAATAGCCAATATTTATCCTCATGTTCATGATGAAAAATAAGTTTTTATTTGAAATCATCCACACACACACATACACACACACACACACACACATATATATATATATATATATAAAGAGAGAGAAGAGCGATCAAATGCAAACCACACATATTTGTACAAACCGTACAAATCACCATCATCCGTCGATTTCATTGTATAATCTTATGAATTTTTTTTAATGAAATTGTTTAATCTTACGAAATTGTTTCATATAATACTATTTTTGATGAAATTGTTTTATATATGGTTATGAAATTTTAATGAAATTGTTTCATGTATTTTTCTAAAATTAATATAATAAAAATGATAATATTCATGATTAACACTCTCTACAATAAAAATAATTAATCAATCTTTCATAATTACAAAAAATGAACAAAATGAAAAATTATAATTAATTAAATAAGATTTGTATGGTTTGTACAAATATCATGGTTTACAAAGTAAACCTCATATATATATATATATATATATATATATATATATAAAAGTTGCTTTCACAAACAATTTTAAGTAACCATATTTTATTTTAAAAAAAAAAGTAGACACAAACACTCAAACTCACATGCTAAGCTTACCATTATGCATTTACTTTGCCAATTGTTGACAAATTGGTTCTCAATCATGAACCAAACTTTGCTATCTTATATACATAAAGATAACACTTTATAATTTGTAACAAATAAATATACAAAAAATAATTATCTTTTATTGATTCATGCATCTTCAGTAATTTATTATATCATATATTCAAAATCCAACCTAGAGGCTGTTTATCTAAATGCTTACTCGGTAAGTGCTTACTCTTAGGAGTCAACACCGTAATTTACTTTCTAGCTAAGATTGTAGTATATCAAAATGGTATCATGTGCAACAATATATATGACAAACGTTTACCCGAGTAAGAATCGTCACCTTCACTTACCGGGTAAGACTCTCTATCCTTATCATCGCTCTTACCATGTAAGATAATTGGGTCTTGTCATGTTCGTGGAGTGAGGAAAATTGGCCGGTAAACACCCACCGGGTAAGCGTTTAGTAAACGACCCCTTACTACTTTTGGAATCTTCTCAAAACCCGTAGATAAATCATATAGAACAATAATTCATCCAACAAAATTACGATAATTTTTATTTTAAGATATTGTAAGTTTCTGATTTTCGTAAAATTGTAATGGATAGAATATTGGACCGATATAATCCATGAATTTTATGCAAGACGTCTAATTCATATAGATCGAACAAATCTTCTCACTTCCCAAATTTTGAAATTTTATGGGTATCATGTTCTTTTTTAACATCAAATGAAACATGTGTCGTGTTTTTTCGTACTACATAATAGTCTGTACCACAAACATAATATATATATATATATATATATATATAGGCTCATTCAAGGGAGAACTGACTAGTTTGTGGTGACTGTGGGATCCAATAATAATCACGAATCAATAGATAAATTAGGAAATTTATAATTTTGGTAATTTTTAATTAAAATTTTAGTACAAGGACATTTTAGGGGTTTTTTTTTCTCCTCTCTTCTCTCTCCGTCCCCGTCTTCCGGTGATACCACATTGTGATATTCAAGCACATATAAGATGCATTGTGATACCACTGTGTTACATATCTGATCGACCAGACAAACAACCTCAATGTGATACCCAAACAAATATAAAATGCATTGTGATACCACTGTGGTATCACCGGAGGACGGTGGCAGGAGACAAGAGGACGAAGGTCGGGAGACGGAGAGAGGAGAAAGGAGAGAAAATACCTAAAATGTTCTTGTATTAAAATTTTACTAAATTACCAAAATTAATAATTTCCTAATTTATCTATTGGTTTGTGGTTAAGATTGGACCTCACGGTTACCACAAACTAATTAGTTTTCATTTGATTAGTCCCCTATATATATATATATACATATATATATGTATAGAGGAGTGATCATATGAAAACCGCCCTCATTTGTGTAAACCGTGCAAACCACCTTTATCTGTCGATTTCATTGTTTAATCTTATGAAATTTTTTCATGAAATTATTTAATCTTGTGAAATTGTTTCATATAATACTTTTTTTATGAAGTTGTTTCATATATGGTTGTGAAATTGTTTCATATAATATTTAATGAAACTGTTTCATATATTTCTTTAAAATTAAAATAATGAAGATGATAATATCTATGATTAACACCCTCCACAATAAAAATGATTAATCAACCTCTCATAATTACAAAAAAATGAACAAAATGAAAAATTATGATTAGTTGAATGCGGTTTGCACGGTTTGTACAAATTGAGTGGATTGCATTTGATCGCTCCCCTATATGTATATGTATACATATGTGGACTGTAGGATGTTTCTTTTGAACGAATTGATTGTAGTTTCTTAATTACATGTAATTCACATTACTGTTTTACCTCTAGAGCGTAAAATCGTTAGGGATCGATGAAAATGGGGCAAATATTAGGCGGGTTATAATGCAACCCTTGATCTTAATCCCGGTTTAATCCCCTCTTCCCCCGACTTCCCCTTAATGGATTCGGGGGGGGGGGGGGGGGGGGGGGGGGGGGGGGGGGGGAAGGATTAATTACCGGATAGGTTCAAGAATCCGTTGGGTACCCATTTAGTAAAAAAGAGTAAATTATTTTTTTCGTCTATGTGGTTTGTTAAAAATTGCAAGTTTTGATCCTTGTGGTTTACAAATTGTTCGTCCGTATGGTTTGTAATTCATTGTTATTTTTGTTCTTATGATTATAATATTTTTGTTGTTTCGGTCCTAGTGGTTTACAATTCTTTAATTTTTTGGTCCCTTGTAGTTAAAAATATGAACCACAAGGGTGGTGCCTGATTGGTTTGAGCTTGGCTCCAAAGATCAAAAAGTACCAGGAGATCTCAGGTTCAAATCCAAGGAGGAATAAAAATCCCCTCATGGCCACAGAGGTTCAAATGCGGTGATTCCGGACTATCTGCAAAGCAAGTGGTCGCCCTGGAATTAATCAGCTCACATAGCGGTTGGATGTCCAGGTTAATCAATATATATATATATATATATATATATATATATATATATATAGACTTGGGATCATGTGAGACCCGTGAGACCAGCATTTTACACTTGAAACTTCACAGCAAAATACTGTGAAGGTAACTTTTTAAAACCTTCACAGTGTTTTTGCTGTGAATGTTCGACTTTTTTTAAACCTTCACAGCGTTTTTGCTGTGAAGTTTACGTGTAAAATTAGGTCTCACGGGTCTCACGAAAACAGGCTGGTCTCACGTGAACCCAACCCTATATATATATATATATATATATATATATATATATGAATTAGTCTATGAACAAAAATCGCAATTTCTAAATCATAGGAAAGAAAATCGTAATTTAAACTATAGGGACGAAAACCGAAATAATCAATAAACCATAGGGACAAAAACCATAATTTACTTAAAAAGATAATTAAAAATAATGTATTATAAAATAAATCAACACTAAACTAATTACGAATATTGAATATAAATATATTTGTTATAAATATATATACTCACACACGTATATACATATATTAAACAACAACAAAAAAATAAACAAGGGTTGGATTAGGACGGGTATTTGTAACACCCTAAAATCTGGAAATAACGATTAATTTAAAATTTTCAATAAAACATCAAATACAGGGTAAATTCTTTTTTATAAATCAATAACGGATTCCCTTCAATAGCAAATCTAGATTTAACATTAACAGTTAATGAACCAAATCTTACATAAAGTCTAGGTTAAGGTCGGGTGTTACTAAAACCAAATAATAATGGCTATCTCTGAATGCAGAGAAGTCGTCACCGGAAAGCTAGATCCTTATCGGGCCCCTAACTAACACTCAATTCATCACACTGTCGCTAGAACTATTCTCAAACAAGGACCTGATACACATGCCGACAAATAAAAAAGGTTACGTTTAATGCCTAGTGAGTTCAAGTAGTTTTCATCTTAAATATAAAACGGTAAAACTGAAAATATGTTATTCAAATCACAATTTCCAAAATGAAATGTATTTAGCATTTGTGTATTTAAAACACATTTTTATAAGATATTCTTGAAGATCCAAAATTTACTAGCAAAAAGGGTTAAAAAAAAACCCCTCAAATCTCCTGAAATTGGTCAAAGTCCATGGGTGTGTAAAATACACCAAGAGGGATGTTTTAGGAGACTAAAATGAAGTAATTTGACAAGTTTAGAAAAGTTAGACGAACTCACAAATGGGTTTTCAAGAAAACCCCAAAATATGGTCAACAAGGGTGGAAAGATGATGAAAAAGATGAAGATCTTGAATTTCAACCCACAAGACTTGAATCTCTAGTTGTCAAGCTCTTAGAATTTCTGCAAGAAATCGATTCGGAGGAACAAATTCTCTTTGATGGATTAAGTTAAGTGATAGGGAAGGGGAAGACGAGAATTGAGTTTGGAAACAAAAATAAGGGTTTATAGGGCAAAATAACAATCAAAGCCAATTTTCTGTCCAACTCCCAGGTGTTAATGGATTTTTGCCCTGGGAGTGATGAATTTCACCCCGAGTGTGAAGATTTTACCCCGGACGTGAAACTTCTCCAAAAAAATTAATTAGTTTGTTTCTCACCTAAAACATTAGACCAACTCAAAATACATACCAAGAGTTATTCTAAAGTCGAAATATAAATATGGAACTCAAAATTATACGCACCAAAAATTCAGGTGTTACAGTATGGGAGGTGCAACTAATGTGCAATTTGACCTAAATGAGTGCACAATCAAGCCCAAAAACCATCTTGCACTCCTTGAGATACCAAGCAACAAATCTCATTTCAAGGAGGCTGTCGAATTTCTGAAGAACTCTATGATCGGCTATGCTCTGACCTTCAAGCCCATTGCCATCAAAGAATACCTGACCAAATTCTGGTACACGGCTCAGGTAGTTCAATCATCCGAAGACAAGGGAAAAGAGATCACTAGAATCTCCTTCAAGATTGATGACCTTTTTGCAAACTTTGGACCAACGACTCTACGCTTAGTGTTGCAGCTTCCAAAAATTGCACCCTATGTCGTTGAACCAACCACTGAAAAGATAATGGAGTTCCTAGATGCCATCCACTACAATTGGCTATCAAAGAAGGACTCGATCAAAATCAACAAGTCCCTGTCAAAAGTGGAGAATAACAAGATGTCAGCTGTCAGGAGCTACCTCTTCTCTCACTTCGTCTAGTGTATGGGAGAAAAAACTAGTGGACATGATCAAGTTAGTAGAGTACCACTCAACACTGGCTACTATGTGATCTACAAAAGGAATATAGATTACACTCAATTGATCTTTGATGACTTGTTCATCAAGATCAACAAGAGACAGAGGGAAAAGGTCATTCCCTATACACGCTTCCTCAGCGGGTCCTTTCACGAATCTTTAAGGACAAATACCCCACTGAAAGGGACGTGTCGCTGTCCAAACTGGGCCAACAAATCCTTGACCCCAAAGTCAGAGACACAGACGTCGGTCTTTTTTAGGTATGTTCCCTCCTTTCTCTTTTAAATCTCAAACTTCTTTGATTTGTGAAACTAATTCACTGAATTTACCTTCAATGATACCTAATGTTTCACGCTCTTCTCTGAAAAAGACCTTTTGACGCCCCTCTTAGTCCTTCAAGGAAGGCTAAGAAAGCCAAAAGGGTGAAAACCATAACTCTGAGGGGAATATCTCGACAGGTTATACTCTTTGAACTTGGACTCAGCACTCAGGCACCTGCAACCACCACCACCACCATCTTTTCTACAACAACTTCCCCAGTTGTAGTCGTACCAATGGATGCTTCCATAACAACCACCTCAGTGACTCAAATCACTGAGAGTATGATTTAGTGCTCACCATAGCCTACCTGCTGCACATGATCAATGTCTTTATGCCTTCAACTATCGTCTCCCCCTCTCCATCATTGGTCTCCACTACACGAGTTGATGAGGTACCAGTGATTGTCCCCACTAGTGTTGAAGCAACAATGGGCATAGGACCTGAGGATGCTACTCATAAGCAACCTCAGCAAACAAATGTTGATCCTCATGACAGCATTGATGAAACTCTCAGGATTGATCCTTTAGACAATTCTGAAGAACCCTCATGTACTTCATCTTTACCCATCTATTCTTTAATTTCTAACCATGAGCTCCTCAAAGCTCTATATCTTACTTCCATTTCTAATATTTCAGGTCCTTTTTTGAAGGAACCACCCTCAGCCGATAACTACAACATGGTTGAGGATGTAAGCCCCTCGATATCGTCCTCACCAATGTCCAAATAATGACATCCAGAGTTGAGGACCTCTAGGCCTCCATGTTCTCGGCTAAGAAGGACCTCTTCCCTTTCTGTGGTGATGTCTCCAATCTAAGGCATGAGGCCACTGAAAACAATAAAGTTGTTGCTGCTCTTCACCAGTCCTTCCGTCAACATAGCAAAGGGTGAATCTGAAGTTGCAACAGCACACTGATCTGCTCCAGCAGATTATGTCTTCAGTACAAGGCCTACCTACTCCAGCACCATCCTTCCAAAGTGTTGATCGTCAAACATTGGAGATGGTGGTTGATTACATGATCAAGCAGACAGAGTCTTCCAGCAAATTGGAGGTTGAAATCCTTTGGTTACATCAACAACCTCTCCCTCATTTTGATGATGACAAAGAGGAGAGAAGGAAGAAGAACAAGCTGAAACATAAGCGAAAAAGCTTATTGCAAATGCTGAATGACTTCTCTATCCATCCACTTTAGTTGCCCATCTTGCTGATATGAAGGATGAAGAGGAAGAAGAAGATGAGGACGAAGAGATTGATAATGATGCTAACATCGTAAAAAATGTTGATGACAATAACGATGATGAGAAGGATGACTTCTGCATCTAGAGTGCACCTACCTCCTCAATCACTCGCGGAATCTCCTTATTGGATCCCTCATCGAAGGGGGAGACTCAGCAACAGTCTTCCTCCAAAGGAAAGGAAAAGGAACAAAATGAAGTAAGTCCTAACTCTCCATTCTCTGAAGACCCATCACCTCTCCCTATAGTATGCATATCTGAAACCATCCTCTTCCCTCACCCAATAAAAAGCATACTCTTTCCTCTTCCATTCACTTTTATTACAATAATTATTTCCTTTGTCTCTGCACATACCTCTATCTCTCCATGTGATTCCTAACCAACAATGGATCCCTAAATCATCTTCCATGGTTCGTCCTGGATGACTCTTATACTGAAGAAGATGAAGACATTGACATTATTCCAAGATCCTCATATTTCACTGTGTTATATTCAAAGCTGAAGAATCAGCTAGGATGAGATCTAGAGCTGCATCAAAGAGTTGAACTCTATCAGAGTAAAAGTTCTTCTTCGTACCTGTGGGGATGAGTTCAGCTTCCTCTCGAAGAATGAAAAGCAAGAAGTTATTCAGGCTCAACAAGAGATAGAGAGGCAACAACAACTAATGAAGAAAAGCCTAGATCTTACAAGGAGCCTGGCAATCGATACCCTAGATGAAGGGAGGGTCACCAGAATCAATCGAATCGATGCTCAAGTGGCACTGTTCGGAAAAGCTGAAGAGGACAAAGCCAAAATGGACTCACAGGTGGAGAAAGAACAAGAACAAAGGCGGTATAGACTAAAGGTTGAGCTTTGTTTGAATGCTCATAAAATAACTAAAGTAATTGTAAATGGAAGGAAGAAAGAGAGAAAAATCTTAGTTACCACCACCATCTTCAGGGATGATACTAACTGGATCACTGATTATCCATCCTTCTTCTACAAATACGGCTTCCATGAATAGTTGGAAATAAGACAAGCCATACAAAAGTCCAAATACAGATACAAATGCTAGATTGAGAGTAAATTGAACAAACTCTTTGACAAAGTCTCCAAAGTTGTATCCATCCCTCCTCTACAACAAAGGACTTCAAGAAAAAAAAATCAGCATTGATGAATGACCTTCCTTCAGAAATGAACATGAAACAAAGTTCTCAGCAGATGTGATCTTTAGAAAAATAAAAAATAGTTTGGAAACTTAATCATTCAAAAATAAAAGACCAAAAACCAAAATCAACCATGATCAATAACTGGAAACTTTAAGAATCGACAAACAAAAACACCCTATAGCGAATCAGATCTAGCAAACGGAAGACCCTACAAGTAATTATAACTCTGGTTTGCTAGAAATTGCTTGTCGTTTGTTAAAAAGTGGTCAAACTAATAAAAGCCCGAGGACGAAAAATCATAGTTTACTCTTAATTTAAAAAACCTCTAATAAAAGTCGATAAACATCTCCAACACCTATGTTATTTTAAAATATTCTAAAGATTTAAAAAAAACGCTCCAACAACTTTGCTAAAATCTTCTTTAAAAAGAGAGAGAATAAAAAAAAAAAATCTCCAAATTCGAAATAATAAAAAATATATAACATATGTGTTAGAGATGCTCTTAAATACATCTCCACGAGCTTTATTATATTTTCTTTTTCTAAAATCAAATACTGAAAGTCAACATATTTTAAAAAAATTACATCAAACTTTAATAGGTATTATTATATTTTAAAGAATTTAATATTAATTATATTATTAAAATATTCGATACATTTAGGGGTTATTTGTTTACCTCTTAATAGTTACATTAAGATGCAGCATCTGAATCGTTAAGAGATGAATCTTGTTTGGCAAAAAAAAAGTATGTCTCTTAATGGTTCTAAGACCCTCTGAATGATTTTGTATCTCGAGTCTCCCTTAACCATTTAGTGCTCTAATTTCACCATAAACAATTACCAAACAATTATATTTCCTTTTGCATTATATCATAAGAGTCTCTTAATCATTATGACCACTTAATCATTATGTATCAAACCATTCATGTCAAATAGCTCCTTAATAAAATATTATTTTTATTTTTTAAAAATAATTAAAAATATAGAAAATATTTTAAAACACCAGAGATCCTGTTTTAGCATAAGAGTTAGAAATTCCAAGTTAAAAGACTGTGTTTTGCACAAAGTGGTGATCAGCCTTGCTTTTGGAAGTTCCAATCAATTAAAGCACTTTTTGCTTTTTCAAATATTAATTTCTTTTTGTTGGAAATTGGTAAATAAATAATAATAATAAATAAATAAAGCAAAAATCAAGAACCAAATGGGTTTTAAAACTTCAAAACACCACAACACAAAAATCATAAACAGAACCATTTCTTGGATCCTTACAGAAACACAGAAAAAGAAAGCTGGGCTCCATTTTCACCATTTTCTCATTATTACATCTTCAATCTCAAGATTTTAACATCATCATTCTCTCTCTCTCTCTCTCTCTCTCTCTCTCTCTCTCTCTCTCATATTTGCATGTCTTCTTCTTCCCTCTAAACTCAAAAACCCATGTCCATTTTTGTCCCAGAAAGCCCAGGTATATTCTCTCTCTCTCTCTCTTCCTCTCTCTCTCTCTTTCTATACATATATATATGTATATGTATGTATAGATCTTCTGTGAATAGCACCTGATTGTCCAGTGCTCTGACTTTTACATTATAATATTACTGTCATCTTCAATCTTTTAATGCAAAGACATGTTGCTATTTGACAAAACCCTACTGCCATTATCAAAAAATTGAAGTTTTGCTGACATATAATTGTTAAAGTTGTTGCCTTTTTCTTCAAAAATTTGGGGGTTTAGGGCTTTTTATGATCTGGGTTTTCTTACCAGTTTCTCTTTCACATTTCTTTCTGGTAAGCTATCAGATCCTGATCTGGGTTTCAGATCTACACATTCTACTCTTTCCTTCTTACCTTCATTTCTTTTTTCTGTTTTTGGGTGTGTTTCAGATCTGTATATGTGTTTTGATGTGGTATGAACACAATTGGGGGTTAGGTTTTCTTCAAAAGTACAAGATTTTGTTATGAGATCACACATCATAGCAATTGGGTGATTGCTTTTTCAGTGGGTATCTGCTTCTTCTGTAAGATTTCAAGATTTCTTGAAATAAGATGAGATCAGGAGCAATGAGTATCAACTTTCTTGAAAAAGTTCAAGTTTTTCTCATTAAGAGATGAGATCATGATTGAAATTGTTCTTGAATGAACACATGGTGTTGAATTTGGGCAAATGATTTGAATTTATTTTGGTTTTAATTTGCTTAGTGGAAACAGAGTTTGGAATTCAGCTATAAATCAAGCTTAATCTGTTTCTGAATCAGATTCTTGATAGAAATACATGAATCTATAGATACATCCCTTTGTCTCTAACCCTACTGTTTCGAAAACACTGATTTCAGGTTTGTTATTGGCTGCGAATTCGACTATTCCTACTATGCTTAAGCAAATCCTTGCGAAACTCCCTCGGAAATCATCGAAATCGAATCCGACGTATTCAGACGGTAGCAATGCTGCTACTGATTCGGGCAACAATGGCAGCTTCACCAACACCTGTAACGTTATTTCAAGTCGATTGAATGTTGTTAAAAAGATGTCGTCTTCGATCTTTCCGACATCCGGTGGCGAGATGATCCAGCCTCATATACCGTTTAAGGATGTGCAGAGCTCCGATAAGCCGAGGCTTCTTATCAGTAAGTTGAATCTTTGCTCTAACGTATACGATTTCGATGATCAAGATAAAGATAACGCCGAAAAAGATCTAAAACGCCAGGTTTTAGTCGAGATTCTTGATTTTATTGTGTCCGAATCCACAAAACTCGCGGAGCCGGCCATGTCGGCTATCTGTAAGATGTGTGGCGATAATCTTTTTCGAGAGTTCCCTCCGAAAAACTCGGCTCGTTCGCCTCGCGGCGAGACGGAAGATGAAGATCCGTGGTTCGATCCGGCGTGGTCTCATTTACAACTCGTTTATGAAATCCTCCTACGATTTGTTAGTCTTAGCTCTCTCGATCCAAAGATCGCTAAACAGTTCATCGATCACTCGTTCTTGTCGAGGTTACTCAATCTCTTTGATTCCGAGGACCCACGAGAACGCGAGTGTTTGAAGTCGGTTTTACACCGGATTTACGGCAAATTCATGGTCCACAGGCCGTTTATACGAACGGCTGTCAGCAATATCATCTACAGATTTGTTTTCGAAACCGAAAAACACAACGGCATTGCGGAACTACTGGAGATTTTCGGGAGCGTGATTAGCGGATTTGCATTGCCGTTGAAGAAAGAACACAAGACGTTCTTGTCACGGGCTCTGATTCCACTGCATAAACCAAAATCCGTGGGAATGTATCATCATCAACTAACGTATTGCATCGTTCAGTTCATCGAGAAAGAACCCAAACTAACGAGCGTCGTGATTAACGGGCTGCTGAAATATTGGCCCGTAACCAGTAGTCAGAAGCAGTTGATGTTCTTGAGCGAGCTGGAAGAGCTGCTCGAGCTCATTCGTAGCGATGAGTTCGAGAAGGTTATGGTTCCGTTATTTCAACGTATAAGTTGCTGTCTCGATAGCTACCATTTTCAGGTAATGTTCAAGTTTTCGGGCGTAACCATTGTGCAAAGTTTCTAAGCTTTTAATTTGACATGGTAGTTTGGTAATTTATCAAGCTTTGTCCGGTCCTACTCTAATTGTCAGACCAAATGTGGGACAAGTTTTTTGTGTCATGTCTTGTACTGTCCTGCATACCAAACACATCCGAAGGGCATTCTGGAAGAGGAATCCAACGAGGTTTCACATATTCTTACATGGTATCAGAGCAAGGTCTACCACTTTAGGGACTCGATACTCTAAGGCAATCTATACTCGTTTAGCCCCCTCTCGACGCTTTGAGACATATGTACTCATCTAGCCTTAGTTTTTTTTTTAAGTATATAATATTTATATACGGCAAATAGAACAAATAAACTCACTCACCCTCCTCATCTTTGGTGAGGTTTGAACCTCTGACCTCATAGGAGGCGAAAGGCTCACATACCGCTAGGCTAAAGGCCCTTTTGGTGTCTAGCCCTAGTTGGAGGGGGTGTGTTAGGGTCCCACATCAGCTAGTCTTTGATCATTTATCCTCAATATATATTGGAACCTTCCTTCTCTCCTGGGTCTCTTTTGGAGAGTAATCTAATAGGGTTTCACATATTCTTTATAGGGTTAAACTGTATTATAACGAGTTAATCCTGATCTTGTGGTAATAACATTCAGGTGGCCGAGCGAGCGCACTTCTTATGGAACAATGAACACATACACCATCTTATAATGTGTAACCGACAAGTGATCATGCCTATCGTCTTCTCGTCTTTACAACGCAACTCCAAGAACCATTGGAACCGCACTGTGTTCAACCTAACGCAAAATGTCATGAAGATGTTTCACGAGGTAGACGAGCCGTTGGTGGTTTCATGCCAAGGCAAGTTCGAGGAGGACACATCCGCCACCGCCGCAGTGGTTGAGAGGCGGCGCTTGACATGGGAGCAACTTGAGAAGGTTGCCGGTGGCGGTGGTTTCGAACCGGTTTCGGTTCTAGAGAAACCCGCCGTCGCCGCCACCGCTTGTGTCGTCTCGTGCTAGGGGAAGTAGTCGGTTACGACTTTTAGCGGTCGTGAAGGCTTCCGATGTTTGATATTTGTGTTGGTGCACTTGGGCAAGTGTGGTTTTTGTAGTTTTTGAGAGTGTTGTTGCTCTCATTTCAACAATGTTGCTATGTATATCAATGGTGTTGTCTTATTTCAATCAGCAACTTCTTTTACGCGTTTTATAAAGATATATATATTAAACTGTTAGGGGGTGTTTGGTTCGTAGAATGATTTTTGAATGAATGGAATATGTCAAAGGAATTGGAATGAAATGTTATCAGGTTTGACTAAGTGTTTGGTTAGCATGAATGTAATGTAATCTGTCTAATAGATTAGAATCTGTCTGTTTGGTTTGTAATGGAATGAGAATGGAATGATGAAAAAAAGGACAAAATACCCTTTCTTTGAAACAGTAAATCATATACAAAAATATGTCAAATTAGTAATATGAAGCAGTAATATGATGTAGAAACAGTAACAAAATCGATGCAGAAATTAAAGTATAAACCGGAAGCGGAGATCGAAGTATAAATCGTAAGCAAAAGTCGGAATAGAAATCGAAGTATAAATCAAAAGCAGAGATCAAATTATAACTTGTGAGTAGAAATCGTAAGCAAAAATCGGAAACAGTAACAAAATCGAAGCAGAAAACAGAAATTATACGTTGAAGATAACAAAAATCGTACATGCAGTCTTTGATCAATGAAGAAGATGAAACAGTCGTTCAAAATGAGAGAAACCAATGGTTCGATAGATTGGAACTTGGAAGTAGTAGATGAGAATGGAAAAGGTGGAATGAGGATATTTTTGTCATTTATAAATTTTTGGATGGAATGGATTTCAATTCCATCTCTTTTACGAAGGAATAGTGAAATCCCTAAATGAGAGAATCTTTGGACTTCAATTTCATTCCGTGGATAATCAAACGTTAGAATGAAATTTATTGACCATTTCAATTCTATCATATTCCGGCAAACTAAACGCCCTCTTACGGATTGAGGACCGGTGCTAAAAACGTTCGGCCGGCCCAAAGACCGGTTGTAAGCAAAAGCTCATTTTGGTCATAAATTTTGAACCTAGGACCGTCCTTAACCGGATAAAGCCCGAAAACTGTTCATTGGTTAGCCGTAGTGATGGCCAAACCGGCCTGGCCCGGCCCGGGACCGGCAGGGACAACACTTTTATCCGAAAAATTTATTATCCAACAAGTCATTTAATTTTACGAAGACCAATACGATTGGGCAAGGTTGATGTCTTGCATGAAAAAGAAATTATTAAAATATTTTATGGGCATTTCATTTGCTTTTCTTTGTGCTGTGGCGTTAAACCCGTATTTAAATATTGTCGGTGTTGAAGTTTTAATTACACAAGTATGTGTGGCTTTTGGTTTGGATACCGCTACGGATAATTCTTTTCCAATGGAACAAAAAAGTTTGTTTAATCGTAATTTTCAAGATTTATTTGATCATTACTAACATTTTTACGGGGGAGAAAACCAACCACAAACACCTTCAAGTCGTGGGTTTGAGGGCTCTAGTTCTTCTTCTAGTGGTCATCGACAAAGTCGTAAAGAGTCGATGACTAATTTAATGAACGAAGTTTTAAATGAATCAAGTAAAAAAGTCGATATGATAACGATTTGGGTGAACTAAATATGTATGTGCACACTAACTTTATGGTCGCATGCCCCGCAAATGATGTCGAAGATTTTGAAAAAATTGATTTATTAGATTTTTGGAAACAAAAACAACCTCAATTCCCGATTTTGGCATGCATCGCACGTGATGTACTAACAATCCAAGCTAGTACCGTAGCTTCGGAGTCTGTTTTTTCTCTTTGTGGCAGGATCATTTCGATACGTCGGACAAGACTAAACCCGAAGTCCGTGGAGTGTTGCATCTGCTTGAAGGATTATTTGGATAGCGTTGATAGGATTCAACACACGGCATCGTTAGAGATGGAGATTGAAGCGGTGGAAGAAAATCCGGAAGAAAATGAAATCTCCTTGGGACTAAGCACGCCACCAACTACCGATACCGAGAGCACTTACTCACAATATGACGATGATGAGAAACTCGATATTGATGAGCTTGAAGACCAAGAGGCTATTAGATGAATTCAAGAGACTGGAACTCTTCAAGTCAATCCAACATGGGATACCGAAAAAGATTGATGAATAAACGTATTTTCAAAAAAACTGGTCAAAACCTGAAAGAGTAATTTGTGGTCATCAATAAATTAACGTAAGAAATTACAATAATTAGTTTATAAAGATGACCTCCGTTTTTATGTGTGCCTAAACTTGAACCCAACATTCAACAAAAATTGGGATGTTTTATGTTTAAACACCGCTCGATTTGATTACGTAAAGAACGACGAAAAAATGTGAAATATTCCAGACGTAATGATAAAATAATAAAAATGTCATACAAGACCAAATACGATGACTTCGAGACGAGAAACGTTTATCATTACTGATCCCGAAGATACAATTCCCATCACAAAATTCAGTGTGCCAAATGTACATGAAACTCACATAGATGTTTCGGCCGTAGAGGCACATGAGTTTCAGAAGATGAACCAGCATCCGAACATTGATAGCAATATTATAGTTGATGATCGTTGGTCGAAGGTTCACCATCATTATGGTCAAGATTGCCGAGACACGAGATCCTTTTCGCAGTTGGTCCTAATTCTGCAACAACCTGAAATTAATCACACTCTTCCAAAGAAAATACAACACTTAATATTTTGGATTGTCCAGATAAAATGAAACTTCGCATTTTGTGGAATACTTTTTTTACAGATTTAAAAGATATTGATGAGACGATTGAGGTCCGCAAATTTTCTCGACTTTGTCAGGGGTATTTTAGGTATTTGATTATTCATCAGTTTTATTAAACTATTTGTCAAATAAAAGACTTGAACCTATTAGACAATTAACTTGAAAGAACAAGATTACATTACCTTCAATAAGAAAACGTTGCTACCATTAATCTTTTATGGGCTGCCTAGGGGGTGTTTACTTACAGCTTATTGAGCTTAATTGTCTGGATGGCTTATTCGCTCAGCCATACACGAGTGTTTCTTTACGGCTTAATCGTTAAGTCATTCAGCCAAAATGGTTACATGGAATAAGCCAGGATCCCTCACTTGTCCCCATTAAGCCACCTTAAACAAATTAATACCAGATATGCCCTGGAAATAATGCAGCCCTCGGTCTTTGTCTCCCTCAATCCCATTGGCTCCCGTCCCTCAAACAAACATATCCTACTTGCTTATTCTAAATGGAAATGCTTTAGGGATCAGAAATAAACAAAGCAAGCCATGGATGAATCCAAGTGATCTTTTTAATTCCCAGATAAAATCAGGGGAAAGAATCGGTATAATCATGAGCTTAATTAGTCCATAATAATGTGGTCTTTAGAAAATAAAACTTGATCAATAATAATCACGGGCTATTAAGGTAACTTGTATTCGGTCTGCTATTTCATGCCCAATAGAAGTTAAGCCTATTAAGGGGCTGAAAATAGAAAAAAGAAAGGATAAAATGGAAGGCGAAGGTACCTGCCGGTGTAGAGCAGGGGCAAGCATTATCCAACTCTGCCGCGCCCCCTCCCCCTTCTCCTGCCTCGCCCCCTCCCCCTGCCCCTGAATTCTCCCCTACCATGGGCTCCAGGATCATCTCTTTCAAAACTAAACATGCTCATTCTGATATCATCTGCTTCTGTCACATGAGGACCCCTCTGTTCCTGAACCAATTAGAACTTAATCATGTCAATTTTTTTTGATGATCTGAGTGAAATGGTTGCGATTGCATATAAAAAATCCAAATGAATGACCTTTTATTCACTACGAAAAATAATTAATTAATCATCAAATACCCTTTACAGAAAAGTTGACCTTTTCGCGAAAAGAATATTGTGTATTCACTTGTGTGTATGATTAATGCATCATTAGTCTAGAATTTATACTAGCAGAACAAACAAGAAGGAATGCTAACATGAATGTCTTCCAAATCGAATTGGTTTTGAAGCTGGCGTGCAAGATCCTCATCTCGAGTAACATTTGGGGGTTCTTGTCTCGATGAAGAGCTCCCGCTAGCTCTTTTCTTTTCCCATTCCTCTAGAGTTAAAACATCAGAATCCTCCTCCTTACCCCTCCCTCTTTGTTTCCAACCTCTAGAATGCCCTTCATTGCGGTTAGAAATACTCAGTTTTTGGAGAAGCTTTTGTGCAGCAGCCTGATTTTGCACAGGAGCAGACTCGGCTACTGTCAAAGATAGAAGAACTCTGTCGGTACAATTATATCATAGAAGGTAAAGAATATTGTAATCATATTATATATAACACCTTCTTTTGGTCTTGCTTCAAGAGAAGGTTGGTTTTCTTCGGTTTTTTCAGTAAAAGAACCCGACTTCACATTAGCGTCCCTGCTATTGGGTTTTAGATCAGAAGCTCGTGATCCAGTTGTCTGCAAAGAACCAGACCTTGTACCCTTTTCGAAAACAGTAGGTCCAGAAGCTTTCGATGTTGCCTTAGAGTTGTCTGCAATTGATCAACCAACTTTCATGAGCTACAAACAACACCACTTTTACGAGATAACACAAAGAGACAAAGAACTAGAAATAAGAATCCAGAAGCTTTTAGTAAATTTGAAATAAAACTAAATTTTTTTATGGAAGGTCCATAATAGTTGCTAGCAGATATGCAATTTTCAGATAAATGTTTTTTGATGCTAACCAAAAAATCTGTTTTGTTGATTGATCCGTCTTGAAGGTGCCCCTGCCTGAAACTTCTCGAAAGGTGGTGGACCACCTGTGTCATCACTCTGTGACAACTTTAAGGTTGAACGGGTAAACCCTGCATATTTACGGTTCATCTCCCACTCTTCATACAACGCTGGAACAATACCTCCAAGAACAGTTACTACCTTTGCATTCAAGCATAAAATACCGCTGTGCATTACAACATTATTTTCCAAGCGGATCTGTGAACCAAAAACAGCAAAAAAATGACAGATTACCCTCCTACGAGAAGATTGTTACAAATATGACAACTATAATAAGATAATGTTTCACTGAGCCATAAGCATGCACGCAACAGCTGCAAAATGTCCATGTACGATGCAAGCATAGATTTTAATGTCTCATGATTACCCAACAACATGTTAGCCTATTATTTACTGCTATATATTTGGTTATAACAAAATAAAGCAATAAAGGTTCAAACTCATCCAATATAATACATAGCAGGCATACCAAGTTCAATATCAATCTCGAAGAATGAAGATAACCTAAGCAAGAATGGGCACTTAGTCTTATAAAATGCTTCCATAAACCATACATACAAAACCAGAGTTCCCTTTGTAGATACTTCAATGGTGTAAGTTCGATGCTCACATGATGTTTAAAGTGATAAATGGTAAGTCAATATTACCATGGTAAAGAATATGCACCTACATAACAATCAAAGATATCCAGAGATACAATATCCACATTTTCTATCTTTTTATTAACCTGGATATCCAACCCGCCATGCTAGCCGACTAATCCCAGGACAACCACCTGCTTTGCAGATAGTCCGGAGTCACCGCATTTGAACCTCCATGGCCACAAGGGGATTTTCATTCCTCCTTGGATTTGAACCTGGGACCTCCTGGTACTTTTGACCTTTGAAACTAAGCTCAAACCAATCAGGCACCACCCTTGTGGTTCACATTTTCTATCTTTTCCTTCATGGTCAAACTATTTTGGAACTATGGCCACGTATTCTACACGATTTCTTAAATTTCATCGGATTAACCTATTCCAACGAATTAGTTCATGCACGAAACCCATAAAGGGTGCGAAAGAATCAAGTTATGATTTGTAGGTGTAAGGTGAATCCGGAGACATTGTGTAAAACAATATCCTAAAAAAGCAGTGTGAAGACTATGGTTTAATACCCTGTAGATGTTCTGCTTACGGATGGAATCGATCTTGAAATTTCTTGTTTCCATGATACATTCCATAAATCTCTATTTACTGATCAACTAAAGGTGCATAAACTAGAGTACCCAATTTCTAATTCCCTGGCATTCTCATTTTCATTCCCATTTTCATTCCCATGTCTGAACCAAACAGACCCTAAATGTTTCACAGTCATTGTAACCTAAAACCTAAGTAGTACAAAGAACATAACCAAAACCCATAATCACCAAATGCCATACACAACTGTATTGAATTTGAATTCAAGATTGTACCTTGGTGCCTGGAACAACATTATCTGGAATGGAGGGAATATGAGTGAACTCTACAGCAGTCATATCTGAATGACCATCAGTAAGCTTCAATCTCAATAGCCGTTTACTGCTAGACCCCTCTGAACTCTCAGCTATACTACTTCTACATATGTCCTTCGCAGAAGATACCTACACAAAAGCACCAGATGGCAGCAATTTTTATACTTTCCGTAATAAAACCTAAACACGAATTGAATTGCGAAGACATGTAGGATAAGAAGATAAAACAATTTGCCTGAAGAACTTTAGGGCCATGAAAATGAGTGGATTTGCGGAGGGTAGAAGCATCAGGTAAACATTTCCCTCCGATTACTCGTAAGTCCATGTTACAGAGCTCCAATTCGATAGAACCAATGGTGCTATAATCCCCAGAGAACTTAGTTTCGATTAGCGTCTTGATTTGATCGATTTCTCGAAAACACCAGCCTCTGTTAGTTAGGGTTTGAATCAGAACCTCGGAGGAAGATGAAGTACTCGCCATTTCTTTGAGCGCCCACCAGGTGTTTGATCTTTGAACTATATAAACCGTAAATGGAGTATTTGGGCCAATTGTTGGACCCCACCTGGATTTTCAAGAAAAGCCCATTACAAAATAAAGAAGCCCATATACACGTCTCACCAGTCACCACCAGTCTCCCTCTACCCTCATCGACGAGACGACGCTCACCTGGCTCCCGCCGTCCGCCGCTGAACGCCACCGCAGGTTCGCTTTTCATGGGTTCTTGCATTAAGGTTCTGTTCATATGTGTCTTAAAGTTTTTTTCTGGATGCTTATCTCTGCTAATTTTACAAACCTGCACATTTCATACACTCTCACGATCTTCCCTTTAGTATGTGGTTTAGGATCGAGTTAAACAGTTTCCGACTTGCTAGCTTTAATGGCGGCACACACAGCTGCGCACACTAGATTTTAACACGCAGCTTTGCAAGTTAGGTCTTATTGGCCCATTATTTGTCAAAGCCCTAGTCTCAATTTAACCTACAAATAGTCTTTTTAGATATATTTCAATTCTAGGTCCAAAAAAAAGTGATTCTTCGACGATTTTGGAAATTTTAGAAGAAATTTCAAGGAAATGTGTGATTAATTCTTGAAACGATGTCATGATTATGGTTTATTAGTTTAATGGTGGTGATATTTGAGAAATCACATACCTAAGGCTGAGAGCAGTGAATCACCTCTGTCCTTCTGATGGCGGTCCGACTAAAAACCCCACAGGGACCTGAAAAAGAGGCTGTGAATGCTTGTACAATGTGCAGCAAATAGTGTAACAATCACTGAAGTAGTTTAAATTCCTACTTTAAACAGTTTCACTGCAACATTTCAGTTGCTTCTTTTTTGTGGAAATCTAGATTTTGATCTCATTGAAGCAGGAAAAGAACTTATCTTCTTGTTAAAAATAACTTATGTAATTTATGCTCATAATTAGTTAAATTCATATACTTTTGATTGTATGTTTAGACTTCATTTAACATAGCAAGTACCAACGTATACAATTTGTTTGACTATTATGCTACATCATATGTAATGTCGAGAACAAGAGTTAGTGAAGATAATAGATGCAACTTGTTAACCTTTCGGCTCCCAATTCAATAGAAAGCACACTGAAGGGGAAGTAATTCTCCGAAAGTAAGAACCTTTGAGCTCAATTTCTTGTCAGTCCATTCTATAATTTAAATAAACAAAACCAAGTGAATCCAATATATCCCTCTCGTCTTTTTGTACTTAGAAGAAAGTAGAAGAGTGTCTAGGAGAATAGAGGCAAGAAAGATCCCTTCCTGGGAGATATTCTATGATTTGTCAAGTCAAACAGGCTTATTTGTATCTTCTGTTTTCGAGCCTAATTTGATACTTCCAGAAAGTTATAACAGCCAACACAATAGATAAATGTTGGTGTTAAATTTCTGAAGATATATGTATATATATTGTAACTTAGAAATTACAAGGTTTGAACTAAAAATCAAAGTATATTTCTTCTTCTGCAACAGAGTGAATAGTTTAGACTATCTTCTAGTGACTTTGCAGTGGCTTAAGGATGTCGTGTTTTCATTTGTTGCACTACATTTGTACTAAACAATGGTAATTTTGTTATGTTTGGAGTAAACTGTAAATGCATAGCTTCCGTCTGTGATAATGATTACAATAAAGCAGAGGGTAACATTTATTTAACTGTTATTTTAGCTCATTTTTTATCAATTTTGTTTCACTATGGATGTTACTTGCAGTACTACATACCTTTGATTATATAGATATTTGGGACTTGTTTTATTGCAATGGCATGTGACAAATTGAATTATATATAAGCATCTTTATATGGCTAATAGCTTCTATTTTGTCATCTCTTTAATAGCTTCTATTGCGCCATTTAGTTTATTTCTTTTAAACTATTAGTGAATAATCTTGGTACGTAAAAGGTTTTTTTCTTTTGAACTATACATAATATTCAAATATGGGGGAGATATCCTTCTTTGTGGTTCAGGATCGTTGTCATTTTTTTGTGCATTCTTCTTTTAATTGTAGTGCTAACATAGCAAGAGACTAAGGGCCCATTTGTTTTGACGCAATGTTTTTGAGGGATTTGGATTTCGTGGAAGAATTTGGAATCTTTGGTGTGTTTGGTTTTGTGGGATTTAGAACGGAATCGAATTTTGTTCTTTATAAATAATTTCTAAAAATGATTAACTACCCCCATGGGATTTCTGCATTCCATGTTTGTGGGATTTCAAATCCAAGCATTCTTTCAAACCAAACATAAGACTGGAAATTTGATTCAATTCCAAATTCTGCAAACCAAACGGGACCTAAGAGGTAGGAACGAAGTGGTAGGAGTGTGCCACCTATGATATGAATTTTGTTACCATTATCATTTTATGCAAATTGAAACTTTGCCGGTAATGAATTGGATAAGCTCACTCAAGGACATATAAGATGATATACCACGGTGTATGCGTCTATTTAAGCTATAAACCAAACCAAAGTAACTCTGTAATTCCCACGTTGTGGTTGGGTTTTGGGGGTCCTTTGGTTAAATGACCTTCTAGTAGGGTTTGATTTTTTAAATTCATGAACTTTTGTCAGGTTTGAGAATGTCACTGTATAACAAAAGATAATCACTTCCATACACAAGAATGCCTAGAAACCTGTTAGTAGGTCATGGAGTTAAAAGCACTTGTCAGGAGGCCATTTTGCTAAATAACCCGTTCAGGGGTAGGATGTACGCTTGGTTGCTATCTCCATCCATTTTTTGGAACTATAAATGAAAGTCTGGCCCCAACTGGTTCCACACAAAGGCTTCTGCAATTTTTTTCCATTGAATTTTGCTCATTACTTTATGCATGCAAGAAACATGTTTATGGAAGTAAAACAATATAACTTCAATATTTTGTTTGTGGTCATATATGTGTGTATTTCTAAAGTTCTTAAATGACGTAAACGCTACTCGTTGTATCATAGACAACCTTGTTGTCATCTTGATGTTCTGAAATTCTACTTTTTGCAGACAACTATTTCCTTCCACGAGAGCCTGCAAATGTGTTATTTTTAGGGCAGTTAAAAACTGAACTGGGGTTTGTAGAAAATTGGAAATGAGTTTGTTTTTAAGGCTTCGGCATCATATACCAAATGGATTCTGTACGAAATCTATACGTTCTCCTCTTATTTCTCTCGCTTCCATAAAGTCAACAATCCTGACTAGAAACTTTAGTCAACCTGCAAGACAAGTGGAAGAAGAGGAAGAAATAGAGATCGAACAACGAAGACTGCCAACAGATTACGATCCTGCAACATTTGATCCAACGGAGCATCGCAGCCCTCCAACAGACCGTGTATGGAGGCTTGTAGATGAAATGTCATCACTCACATTGGCCGAAGTTGCAGAACTGTCTTCAATCATGATGAAAAAGATGGGTATGAAAGAGCCGCCAGTTGTGGCGGTCATGAAACCAGGAGCCGCCGGTGTGGCAACACAAGGTCAAACTGCAGCAAAAGAAGAGGCAAAGCCAGAAAAGACTATTTTCGAACTGAAACTGGAGGCGTTTGAAGCCGCTTCAAAGATCAAGATTATTAAGGAAGTTAGGAGCTTTACTGATCTGGGACTTAAAGAAGCAAAAGATTTGGTCGAAAAGGCGCCAATCGTGTTCAAGAAAGGGGTGACGAAAGAAGAAGGCGAACAGATAATCGAGAAAATGAAAGCTGTTGGTGCCAAAGTTGTGATGGAGTAGCAAGAATCAGATGCATAAAAAAGACAAACTTTTGGATCTTTTTCTGCATTTGAGGTACACCCACCTCTTGAAACACCCCTTTCTTGATGAAACTAGTGTTGAAAGTGAAGCATGTGATCAGCTTCTCTTCTTAGTGAAGAATGGTTTTAATTAGGGTTAGGGTTTTAGCAGCATATTTATACATTTGTGTGCTTATGAACCATTGCCATGAGGGAAAGTTTGGATTTTTGTTCTACTGCTTTTTGCCCACTTGAGATGTATGCTGAGAACAAGTTCTAATAATATGATACACTTCTTTGATGTTAAATCAAATCAAACAAATCCAGTTCTCGTATGAAAGTTGGGTTTGAAGGTAAGATGTATGCAGACTCTGTCTGTTCTTTGATGGATGTGTTTGGTACGAACCATTATATATTCTAACGAGGTGATCGTCTGTTGATGGGTGTGTTCAGTATGCAGTCTACTGATGAAACTGGACCGGAGGGGTGAGATTGAGGTAAGCGGATGAATGAATTGTGCAAGGTTGTAGGATTTTTAATTTTGTAAGGGTAGTTTAGTAATTTACCAATCTTGTTTCATTTATCTGATTTTTACATATTTGTTTGTTTTTTCGAACCTATCTTATGGCACTCGAGTCCTTTTGCATGATGTCGTAAAAAATGGAGAATATATGATTTTCTAAAACAATGAATCATGGTTTATAATCATTATGTTATCCATGAAATTTCATCATCATCGTGACAATATTGGATTTTTGCATGTTTGCAGATTTTTGTCATAATACTTCATCAGTATTTTAATTTTCTAAAATAAGTCGCTCAATCTAATGGATTTTGAGTTAACAGAGCAAACTCTTAGGGGTTGTTTGTTTACCTCTTAATAGTTCCATTAAGAGGCAACCTTTGAATCGTTAAGAGGTGAATCTTGTTTAACAAAAAAAAATCTGTCTCTTAATGGTTCTAAAACTTTCTGAATGATTTTGTATCTTGAATCTCCCTTAACCATTAAGAGCCATAATTTCATTGTATACAATTATATTTCATTTTGCATTATATCATGAGAGTCTCTTAATCATTCTGACCACTTAATCATTCTGCATCAAACCATACAGCAAAAACCAAACAGCCCCTTAGTATTTTAAGAGCTTTTTGGCAACAAAATATATATATATAGAGGTTGGAAGTGTAATTTTCAAAAATTATGTAAATTTGGAAATTATAAGTATGAATTTAATCTCTCCGTCCTAAAATAAGTGTTCACATTTCTATTTATTTGCACCTTTTATCTATTAAAAAGTCCAAAAATATCTGGTAAATAACATTAAATGACCTATAAGTTTGAAAAATGACATCATTTCACTTCTCTTTCTCTTATGTACCCTTTTTTTTACTTTTTTTTTTAATTAGTAGATGATAATGATTATTAGTCTATAGTAATTATAATTTTCATTTATATTATATTAATCAAATTTAAAATCAATAAACTAGAAAGACAGTATGCCTTGTTATTTATAAAAAATAATATATAGTAATTATAATTTTCATTTATATTATATTAATCAAATTTAAAATCAATAAACTAGAAAGACTATATGCCTTGTTATTTATAAAAACTAATATAATTTATTTTATAATTTTACAAGTTTTAACGATATGGATAGTTGTATGGTTTGTCTGTATAATTTTTTTTTTAAATTTCATATACTAATCCTTAATTTTCCTTTTATATATATTTTCATAGAATATGTCATTAGTCCCGTTACAACTTCAAAAATTTAGAAACTAATCCATCATCTTTTTCCAACTTTAAAACTTAAAGAATAGTCGACCAATTATTATTTAAATTTTGAATATTCAAATAATAATTTTATCAGTATTTCAACAGTTTTTAAAAAAAATAAGATAATAACTCATCTCTTTTTATTAAAACTTCAAATATAAATTAGTTTAAGTTGTATTATGTTTTATTTATAAAAACAATATTGTTGTAATAAACATATATAGAAGAAGCATTGTTATATAATAATAATAATTATAATAAATATAAAATGATGTTAATATTGAAAATTTAAGAATTTAAAATAAAATATGTATTTTTATTATTTTTTATATTTGTATTCTTGTTTAAAAAATGATATATTTTTTTTATCTTAGGTGCTAAATATTAATACAAACAAATAATAATAATAAACTTAATTAAACATTTTAATATCAAATTAAAAATCATTGACTTAAATAAACAAATAACAAAATTAACTAATCCAACTTAATATACATTATCAAAAATCCAAATTTAGATCGGATAATCTTAGGGGTGTTTGGGATTGCTTATAAAAACAATTTATTGACTTATTCCGGTGTGGCACCGGTAATAGGTACTTTTGAGTGTTTGGATAAATAGCTTATACTGGTGACAAACCGATAGTAAAGAGTTTTTGAAGAAGTTAAATCATTCTAACTTATAATAAGTTGATAAAGATTTTTTATAGAAAATCATGAGTTGTTTCAAATAAGCAATCCCAAACACCCCTTTAATAAAAATAATATATTTTTTATACATTTAAACAATGGGAAAATAAAAGCCATTTACTATCACACAAAAAACCTCAATATGAACCACAAGAGTGATGTCTGATTGGTTTAAGTTTGACCTCCAAAGATCAAGAGTGTTTGGAGGTCCCGGGTTTGCATCCAATGAGGAGTAAAAATTGTTTTGTTGCCACAAATGTTCAAATGTGGTAACTCCAAGTTACCCGTTAAATGGACGGTCGCCTTATCGAATAAGGTATTAGATATCCATATTAATAAAAAAATAGAGACACTGAAAACTGTATACTCTCGTTAATCATAAACCTTTCACAATTACATAGAGACTAGTTGTGTACTCGTGCAATGCGGCGAAAACCGTGAATTATAACAATTTTGAAGTTTCATTGGGTTTATTAGAGAAGATTTTTGATAGGGAGGGGGGAGACCCCTCCAGATCAATAAAAAACACTAAAACGCTAATAAGCAACAATGAAGCTCTCGGGTAGGAGGAAACCTCAACTACTAGAATCCAAGGCACCCAGAAGGGAAAGAGAAGGAGAAGAGGAGAAGAGGGACGAAAAGGAGAGAAAGAGAAGAAGAGAGAGAGGGAGAGGGAGAGAGAGAAAGAGAAAGAAACCAGCCACAAGGGAAAGGCCCAGCCAAGCCAAGACCAGGAAACAACAGGGAACACCACAAGGGCAGGAGAAGGGGCCTAAAAAGGCACACCCTAGACCGCACCAAGAAAACCCAGAGCGCAGAAAAGCACACACAGAAAGACAAACTACACAAACGAAACAGACAGTTAAGGAAGGTTCCAGGCAAGCCGAACCCGGACAACATTGGGGGAGGGCTTGAAGGTCAGACTAAGGAGCCTAGACCGGACATCATCAGTAATTGTCTTACCCACCGCATTATGCGATCTTCTTTTGCTTTTGAAGATGCGATTATTTCTTTCTTGCCACAAGTGGTAGACGGTCGCAACAAGCACTAAGCGACGAATGATAGACCATATGGTCTTTCCTTTGGTGGCTTGCTGAAACATACCAATAATATCAGCCCAGATGTCCGGGACACCATTGAGATTCAGCTTGGTTTTTAAATCATTCCAGACCACATTAGGGAACGGGCACTTAAAGAAAAGATGCGAATGCGAATCAGGCCCGTTTTGACATAACGCACAAGACAGGTCGGAATGGGTCTCCCAGAACCGGAGTTTATCGTGCGTCTTGAGACGCTGCTTTAGGGCAACCCACAAAATGAAGGCATGTCTGGGGATGCTTTGAGAGAACCATACTAAATGATGCCAGGAGACATCAGGCTCATTTGGACGGAGGGAGAGCCACACCTCACGAACAGAGAAAGAAGTGAGACGGCCATCCCTAGTTCTCCAGAGGAGCTTATCAGGGGTGGTCGTGGAAAGGACAGGGAGGGGAGAGACACGGATAGAAGGGTTGGAATTGTCCCTCAGGAGAGGAGACATCCAATTTCCCTGGAAAACAATATCTCTGACAGAAGCAGAGAGAGAGATATTAGAGTTGAGAATACTACAGGAAGAGATATGCCGGTAGAGGGGCCCAGCCGGATGCCAGTTGTCATACCAGGCAGACGTGGACGCGCCATCACCAATCTGGGAGACAATGAAGTCTCTTATCTTTTCCCTCATACCCAGGATCTTCCTCCAGCCTCAACCAACATCACTGCGTATCGGGGCATCCCAGAAATTACGGTCTTTCAGTCTGTAGGAGTGGATCCATTTAACCCAGAGTGAGTCCTTATTGGTAAGGATTCTCCAAGTGTGGGAGGCCATGAGGGCAAGATTCCAGCTGGCAAGGCTCTTTATACCCAGTCCGCCTTGAGATTTGGGGAGGCAGACAGTCTTCCAGGAAACCTTAGTTTTCCCTCTTTTTAGCTCACCGTGGCACCAAAGAAAAGCCCCGCATGAGCTTCTCAATCTCTTTGGATATGGAAATCGGAAGCACGAAAATAGAGGCCCAATAGATCTGCATCGAGGACAGGACCGAGAGAATGAGCTGCAGTCTACCGGCGAACGAGAGGGACTTATTCTTCCAGTCATTAAGCCTGGAATTGACCTTGTCAACAAGGCCCTTACAATCCCTATGGTAGAGGCGGGTGGTAATGAGGGGGACACCAAGATAACGCACCGAGAGGGAACCCTTCGGAAATTGAGTGATGGATTGAATGGACTCCTTGGTGTGCTGGCCAACATTACAATAGAAGGCCTCGCATTTGGCCGGACTCGGAAAGAGACCAGACACATTCGAAAACTCATCAAGGGAATCCTTTATGACCCGGGCAGAGTCACTATCACCATGACTGAAAATGAGGAGATCATCAACAAAACAAAGATGGGTGATCTTCTGCTCCTCACAATTCCGGTGATAGGAAAAGGTGTCCGTCTCATGAAATTTTCTTTTGGTCAAGAGGTTGAGGACCTCCATGACCAGGGTGAAGAGATAAGGGGAAAGAGGATCACCCTGCCAAAGTCCTCGGCCTCCCTTGAAGTAGTCATGGAGGTTTCCATTTATACTGACCGAGTAAGAGGCCGTGGAAACACATGACATTATCCATTTAATAACGGTAAGGGGAAAACCAAAGCCGAATAGGGCAGTGCGAAGGAAATGCCAATCAACGGTATCATAAGCCTTTTGGTTATCAACTTTAAAGGCACAGCCGGGGGGGGGGGGGCGTTGCTTATGATAGCCACGCATGAGCTCCTGAACAAGAAGAATATTATCAGTAATGAGCCGACCCGGGATAAAGGCAGACTGGTTGAGGTCAACTAGAGAAGAAAGGTGATCTTTTAAACGGTCAGCAATGATCTTGCTAATGATTTTATAAATGACATTACAGCAAGCGATAGGACGAAAATCAGTAACACGAGACGGGGCATCCGTCTTGGGGATAAGGGCCAGAATAGTGCTATTGATAGACTTTAAGATCTCACTATTCATGAAGAATTCACGAACGGCGGAGCACACATCTCTGCCAACAATACTCCAAGCGGCTTTGAAAAATTTAGAAGTGAAACCGTCAGGCCCCGGAGCGTTATCATCTCCCATTTGGAAAAGGCTAGAGAAGATTTAACGATGATATAAGTTACACTTGGTCTTTACATATTAATACAATTTGAATAAATAAGAGTTATGTTTTTAATTACAGTCTATCGATGAAAAAATTTGTATGTCAGTTTAAAATCTAATATATTTAAAATCCAACATATTTAAACGACTCCATAAATGTGTTCGATTTGCACCAAGGGCAAATATTGAGGATCGAGAGCAATTGAATGAGAGATGAACAAGATAACTTTTAATAACTCATGGTGAATATCAGTTTAAATCTCACCTTAGAGGATGAAAAGAAGAAATAGAGGTATAAGACGGTGAAGACATGAGTGAAAGATGTCAAAAGTATCTTAAAAACATGAAAAAATAATAATAATGTGCATTGGTAACTTGTACTATATGTTATTTTAATTATAGATTAAGAGATTTTAAGACTAAATGCATAACATAATAATATTTAATGCATTATAAATTGTTTTTAAGACTTGTAAAACTTTGTACATTAAAAATTGTTTTTAAGACTTTTGATAAATATGGTTGATAAGATAGTCATATGGGCCTAACCCAGACTATTATATTATTATCCATCCGATTCCGGCCCATGGCTATAATGGGCTTCATGGCCTGCTTAGCTATAATGGGTTTCATATCACCATTTCCTTCATTCTCTCCCGCCAAAACATACCCTCCACCCCCATTTAGGCGCCAAATCTCATATCTCTCTCTATCTGTGAAATTCTCGCTACCTCCTCCTCATCCTCCTCTCTCTCTCTCGCTCTCTCGCTTTCTCTGTGTCTCTGGTTCGCGAACTGCTACAATCGGCCGGCAGCACGATGAAGGATGTCGATTTCAGCCGAGACAAAGGTATGTTTTCTTCTCTAAACCATGTACTACATCATATCTTCTTCAAGTGTTAATTGTCTGTCCAATTTACAGATCTGGCCAAAGATTTTCTTCAAAACTTTGCAGATGCAGACGGCGATGCCAAATATATTACCATTCTTGTAAGTTCACATAACTCATGTTTTTTTAGGGCTTCGTTTTATCATTTTATATATTTACTTACAGTAGTAACTCTTTTTTGCTCCCTGCACAGCAAGATGTTGCCAATCGTAAAGTCAAAGCAATTCAAATTGACCTTGAAGATCTATTTGATGTATATTCCGCATTCCTTTCAGTTACTATTTTATTACCGCTTTAGTTTTTAGATTTGATGCTAAAAAACCTCTTTCCATCAGTACAAGGATTTGGACGAGGAGTTTGTGGGACGAGTTACGGAAAATACCCGGAGATATATTGGAATTTTTGCCGATGCCATTGACGAGCTAATTCCTGAGCCAACAGAGGCTCTCCCGGACGACGATCATGACATATTGATGACACAAAGAGCTGAGGAAGGCAATGAGAATGCTGATGGAACCGATCCAAAACAGAAGATGCCCTCAGAAATTAAGCGTTTTTAGTAAGTATAAAATGGAGCTCTTCTTTTTTGTTGCTTAAATTGGTTCTGGTTTTCATTTCCTGTTTAAGAATACTACTTTGATTTCTGACATCTTTTCTCAATTTGCTGCAATTAGACAAGTGTATTTGAAAAGGGTTCGTTTTAATTCATAACCCATGCCCATTTTTGTCGTTATCGTGAAAACATGACCACAATTTTTTAACGTTATATTAATGGAATCAACCAATGGAGCTATATTATATTTTACAGCTTCTGCTTGAGACGAATTATGTTTATATGATAATTGCTTGAAAAAATCATGTTAATGCTCAAATTACAGTTTATTCAAGTGTTTAATGCTCATTTTTTGTAAACCAGTGAGGTTTACATCAGAGCTTCTTCCAAGGGTCAGCCATTTACTATAAGGGAGGTTAGGGCTTCACACATTGGTCAGCTTGTCAAGATATCTGGTATTGTGACTCGTTGTTCAGATGTAAAACCGTTGATGAAGGTTGCTGTTTACACATGTGAAGAGTGTGGTTTTGAAATATATCAGGTATGTAATCATGTTTACTTTACACTCACTTCAGATTTATATTTGTGTATGTTAAGGACTTGATGCTTAATTTTTTTTGCTAGTATGGTACTACCTATTCCATTTTTAGTCTGTGAGCTATATTTTTGTGGAATCTCACACAATGAAAGCAATATTTCACAAATAATCCCTGCAGGTCCATGAAGTGGGACAGACTTGTGTGTTTGGTTAGTGCTTCAAAGCACTATCCAGCATGTGGGATTGTTGTAACTAGACTTCCTATTTATACATTTCTTAGCACTGGACATTCTTGATTATATGACATTCTAATTCTATGAAACAGGAGGTAACTGCTCGAGTGTTCATGCCTCTGTTTGAATGCCCATCCAAGCGCTGTAATGTTAATCGGGCAAAAGGAAATCTTATCCTTCAACTCAGAGCTTCAAAGTTTTTGAAATTTCAGGAGGTCTCTTGTTTTGCACTTCTTAGTAGTTTAAATACTTGTTTGCAGGATTTTCATGTTTTGTGTAACACGAGATGTTTTCATATCGGCTTTCTTACATGAGATGTTAACATAAAAAAAAATTCAGGCCAAACTTCAAGAGCTTGCTGAACATGTTCCGAAAGGTCATATTCCTCGTTCAATGACTGTCCACATCCGAGGCGAACTTACAAGAAAGGTTTGTGTTGAAGTTGGCTAATCTTAGAGATTACTAAATGTATAAATTGTTTTAACTGCATTTTAACGCCTGCTTAAAATTTTCAGGTATCCCCAGGTGACGTTGTTGAGCTATCCGGAATATTTCTTCCTATTCCTTATACTGGATTTAGAGCAATGCGAGCAGGCTTAGTGGCAGATACGTACTTGGAGGCTATGTCTATTTCCCATTTTAAGAAAAAATACGAGGAGTAAGCAACTGTTAGATTTTTCTGCTCACAAGTATCTTTTATTAAGTATTCTCTTTACCCCAAAAGCTACAACTTCATGGATCATGGGTTTGAATAGGCGTTTTCCTTACCGCCTTGTTTATTCTACTTGGGGACGCTTAAATATAAGAAATATGTTCATTTGTTTTAGGGTTTGCCACTACTTATCCCCTGACTATGCTATTTATTTTTCTTCAGGTATGAACTCAAAGGGGATGAGGAAGAACAAATTGCATCCCTAGCTGAGGATGGTGATATATACAACAAGCTGGCTCGCTCATTGGCGCCTGAGATTTTTGGACATGAAGACATCAAGAAAGCTCTTCTCCTCCTCTTGGTTGGAGCTCCTCATCGGAAACTGAAGGATGGGATGAAGGTAATTGCATGGTTGAGAGTCATGTTCATATCCTGACAAACAAGATTTCTGCATGATAATATGGCCAATTTTCTGCCTTTACTGTCTTCATCCTCTTGCCATCCATGTATCATTACTTGCACAAGTTGAATTAGATCTATGTTAGCTAAAAGTTGGGTTTTTAATATCTTATGCATGAGCAATCCTGATATATATTTGTTTGTCATTCTAATATGGTTCTCTGCATGTTGTGCAGATAAGAGGAGATCTACACATATGTTTGATGGGTGATCCTGGAGTTGCAAAAAGTCAACTTCTTAAGCACATAATTAATGTTGCACCAAGGGGTGTGTATACCACCGGCAAAGGAAGCAGTGGAGTTGGTCTTACGGCAGCTGTTCAGAAGGACCCAGTGACGAACGAGATGGTCCTGGAAGGGGGAGCATTGGTGAGGATAACTTTCTTCCTACTCAAGTCATTTTCTTTTTCATGGGGATTCCAGTTGCTGGCATACAACCACTATATTTACCATTCATGTATAGAAGAACTCTTGCAACAGGAACTTGTGTTATTATTACACTTTAGTTCTAAGGACTTCTGCCTCTGTCCTTGACCAGGTGCTGGCGGATATGGGCATATGTGCAATTGATGAGTTCGATAAGATGGACGAGTCAGATAGGACAGCCATACATGAAGTCATGGAGCAACAGACGGTTAGCATTGCGAAGGCTGGGATCACAACATCCTTGAATGCGAGGACTGCAGTCCTTGCTGCTGCCAATCCTGCCTGGTACATATGAAACGTTGTTTCTGTTCCTGATCTATTTCTAGTCCTTGTCTTTGCCTAATTTGAATATTTTCTTTTCTGGGTTTCTATCTTGAAGGGGAAGATATGATCTACGTAGAACTCCAGCCGAAAATATCAACCTCCCTCCAGCACTTTTATCAAGATTCGATTTTTTGTGGTTGATCCTTGATCGAGCAGATATGGACAATGATCTTGAAATGGCTAGGCATGTTGTTTATGTCCATCAGAACAGAGAATCTCCTGCCCTTGGGTTTGCCCCACTTGAAGCTTCTGTTCTTAGGTATTTTCCACAAGTCTTGTTTGTAAATATACTGTGTGGTCATATTGAGCATCGAAAACTGAATCTTGGAAAGTGGAAACTAGTTCTTTTAATCAACCACGGTGAAATAGTTACTAAGTTTAATATTTTGCTTCGTGGTATTTGATAGGGCATACATATCAGCTGCGAGAAAGCTGTCTCCTTCAATTCCAAGAGAGCTGGAAGAGTATATAGCTACTGCGTACTCGAGCATGAGGCAAGAAGAAGCAAAATCAAACAGCCCACACTCTTACACAACTGTCAGAACTCTTCTCAGCATTCTGCGGATATCCGCTGTGAGTTTTCTTGAATACGTATATATGTCGTAATAAAGGGTAGAAGAATGTAATAGCATCGGATGATGATGTTGTTGTTGTTTGTACATACAAACAGGCACTTGCTCGGCTGAGGTTCTCAGACAGTGTTGGTCAGAGTGATGTCGACGAGGCACTTAGGTTGATGCAGATGTCAAAGTTTTCTCTGTACTCGGAAGATCGGCAGAGGTCAGGTCTCGATGCAATCTCAGATATTTATTCGATTTTACGCGATGAAGCAGCGAGGTCGAACAAGATGGATGTAAGCTATGCACAAGCTCTCAACAGGATTTCAAGAATGGTTAGTAGTAGCATCTTTACATACCCTCTTACTAGTAGTAGTAGTAGTAGATTTTATATGAGAGAATGTATTGGTGATGGTTGTGAATGTTGCAGGGGTACACCGAAGCTCAGCTGAAAGAATGCTTGGAGGAATATGCAGCATTGAATGTGTGGCAGATCCATCCAAACACCTTTGATATTCGATTTATTGATGCATGAACATGTTGTATTTTTTAAGATTTTTGTAATGTATTTGTGGTAACAAAATACCTTCTGATATTTTAAGATTAGGAGTCGTGCATTGTCATCTATTTATAGGATGGTTTCACGTGAAATCAATTTGGTTTTGTGAGACCATTTGTTTACACTTGAAACTTCATAACAAAATGTTGTGACAGTAAAAAAAACGAACATTCACAGTAAAAACATTGTGAATGTTATCTTCACAGCGTTTTACTGTGAAAGTTATTTTCATAGGGTTTTGCTGTGAAGTTAAGTGTAAAAAAATGTTTTTACGGTCTCACGAAAACAGTCTGGTCTCAAGTGTATTTTGGAAGAGAATGGGTATCATCAGAATAAGCATTAGTGATCACATGATATTAAAACATTAGTCAACTATTAGAGCAAAAAATTGTTAAAATGTCTTTGTTTTCTATTTTAGCATAGTTGTCTCACAAATTCTTTGTAGTTTATTTAAAATAAAGAATTATATTTTTAGGGTGTGTTTGGTATACTGAACAAGGATAAAACAGGATAGAGATCCTTGTCCCATGTTTTGCATGATTTTTATGTATGCCAAAAAGCACAACCCAGAAAACACAATATGCGCTCCACCACCACAATGTGAATAATCCGTCCTCTTCTCTTTGAAAGAAGGGGCGCTTCCGGTTCTGTCGGTGCTTGAAATAATTTTGTCTTCTCCATATTACTATATCTCTAGAGTCAATAATTTTATATGAGGAACTACTGAACTCCCGGATCTATGCTTATTTTCAACTCCCCGAAGCATTTCGTCGCTTACTACGCCCTTCCTCGTCTCTGGGTGCCTAGGTATCCACCGTGTGGCTGATCATCCTCTCGGACCAGCTACTGATCATCGCCTTGGTAAGCTATTACCTCACCAACTAGCTAATCAGACGCGAGCCCCTCCTCGGGCGGATTCCTCCTTTTGCTTCTCAGCCTACGGGGTATTAGCAGCCGTTTCCAGCTGTTGTTCCCCAGATTTAATTCTCGTGTCATAAGAAAAAAAAATTTGGGAAGACTGGAACATAAGGTAGTGTTTGGTACGCAGACTGGATGAGACGGGACGGGACAGGACTAATATTCTATCAATATAACCTTAAAATATAATTTAATAATAATAAAATTATAAGTATAACGGTTTTGTTATGATTTTAATTGATGTGAAATGGATTTAATGCTTGATTTGGAAAGAAACAAAGTAAGGGAATGGGATGTGGTTATCAGAATATTGAATTACATGGATCAACCACCACTATTCTATACCTACTCCATTTATGACCATTTATTATTTCACAACTATTTTTGTTCACATTTCTCCATATTTCAAATTTTCCAAATTTAGTATTTTTTTTATAAAAAAATACAATTTCATGACCAGTGAAAACGGGTCGGGTTGGCAACATTTCTTGATATATATATTTTTTAATATAATATATAAATAAATAGTTGTATTAGATATCAGTATGAGATTGAGTTTACGTGAGATCAGTCTGTTTTCATATTATAGTGAGACTTTTACAGAAAAATATTACGAAGGTTTATTTTCACAGAGTTTCATTGGGAAAATTCATTCAATGTTTATTTATGTGGTCTCATAAAAAGAGTCTGATTTCATATGATTCTAAGAAGTTATTTGGTAGTTGCTGAATGATTTTGTGTAGAATGATTAAAAGACTCTCGTGATATAATGTCAAATGAAATATAATTGTTTGATAATTGTTTACAATGAAATTGGGGCGTTGAATGGTTAAGAAACACCCATGATACAAAATCATTCAGAGAGTTTTAGAACCATTAAGAGACATTTTTTTTACCAAACAAGATTTACTTCTTAATGATTCAGATGCTGCCTGTTAATGAAACTATTAAGAAGTAAACAAACAAACCCCTAATTCCACCATTTATTTTATGTTATATATTTTATCCCATGAAAATGAGATGAATACTATTTAAAGATAAATGTATTTTCCTTATCATAATCTTTTATAAAAAAATATTTTAAGAAAATAGAAGAGTGTTTAAAAAAAACAAAGTATATGGTTAAATGTGAGTTATTATTAGAGGGATTAATAATTTGAAAGCATAAATGTAGTATTTATTGAAGGTTGTTTTCATAAAATATGATAATAGATAGAGGTTTATTCAAGGGAGAACTGATTAGTTTGTAATAAACGTGAGATCCAATGTAAATAACTCGTTTGAGATATTTAAAAATATTTCTTAAAAAATAAGCTAAAAGTGTAATATAATAATTCTATTTTTGACAACTAATTAAAATATTTAATTAAATTTTTTAAAATGAAATATTTAATTAAAATTAGTTACATAATATATCAATTACCAAATGTACATCGTATTTTAAGGCCGTTTGTGAATCAAAGTGTATCATAGTGATATTGTTCACAATGTTTCACGTGTATCACAATTTTTTTTTGTTTTATTGAATGTATCATAATGTGCATTTTTGTTATTTTCATTGTTTTACAAAGGGTATCACATTGTGCATCTTGGATGTATATCTGAGTATCACAGTGAATATCTTTTGTATGTATCACAGTGTGTATCTTTGTTCATATAAGGTTCGTCGAATAATATTCGACAGAGAGAGGAAAGAGGAGAGATAAGAGATAATATTTATAAAATCCTTAAAATGTCCTTAATTATTGTCCATTTATACAACAAATGCAAACCAATTAATTGAGATATTTATGGAAATGATGAGAGTTCATTTATTATGATTTGAATATTTATGAAAGATGACTAGAGTTCATTAATTATGACCAATACTTTATATTATGAAACAATCAAAACTTTTATGAAATTACATATTCATCAAATTATATGGACGGTTAAGATTGAGTTGTATTAGTTGTACAAATATAAATGGTTGCATAATAACCCACCTATATATATATATATATGTATATATATATAGAGAGAGAGAGAGAGATGAGCGATCAAAAGCAAACCACCCAATTTGTACAAATCGTACAAACCACCCTCATCCGTCGATTTCATTGTTTAAATCTTATGAAAATTTTTAATGAAATTGTTTAATTTTATGAAATTGTTTCATTTAAAACTTTTTTTTTGATGAAGTTGTTTCATATATGACTATGAAATTATTTCATATAATACTTAATGAAATTTTAATGAAACTGTTTCATGTACTTCTCTAAAATTAAGATGATTAAGATGATAAAATCAATGATCAACACCCTCCACAATAAAAATGATTAATCAACCTCTCATAATTACAAAAAAATTAAACAAAATGAAAAATTATGATTGGTTGTAAACCTCCTCTCTCTCTCTCTCTCTATATATATATATGTATATATGTGTATATATATATATATATATATATATATATATATATATATATATATATTCAAATTAAATATGTAC
>NC_037535.1:3215059-3269656 GCF_001531365.2 Cynara cardunculus var. scolymus
ATTGATTTGTGATTAATATTGGTTCTCACAGTTACCACAAACTAATTAGTTCTCATTTGATTAGGCCCCTATATATATATATATATTCAAATTAAATATGTACGTAATTTCTTACGTACTTTTCTTTCTATTCTTTCACATAAATGCATGGTACATGTAACGGACCATACAAATTTAAGCCACATTCACTCGTACTGACTAATTCAAATATCATAAGAAGTCAGATAATTAACGTCTATTTTTGTTTGATTGAAAAAATATATATATTGACGAAATATTTTTCAAACACTTAAAAGCATATTTTTACAAAAAATCCACAACTCATTTGATAATTTATCGTATAATACTGTTCTACTGAATTTTTTATATGAAATTATAACAGTTAATATTTTGAAAGATGTCAATGTTTTCAAATCAAGTTTTCAATTAAAATAATCAGGGTCTGTTTGTTTACTTTTTAATAGTTCCATTAAAAGGAAACATCTTAATCGCTAAGAGTTAAATCTTGTTTGACAAAAAAAAGGTTCGTCTCTTAATGGTTCTAAAACCCTCCAAATGATTTTGTATATTGAGCCTTCCTAAACCATCAAATGCTCTAATTTCATTCTAAACAATTACTAAACAACCATATTTCATTTTGCAGTATATCATAAGAGTTTCTTAATCATTCTGATCACTTAATCATCTTGTACCAAACAATTCAACAATTACCAAACAACCCCTCAATATATTGTAGTGTTTGAACGTGGGTGTCTATTAGGGAAATTGACCAAAATAGTTAATCTTCTCAATAAACCACTTTTGAAACTGAATTCCTATTTTACCCAAAGTTTTTTTTTTTGATTAACCTGGATATCCAACCCGCTATGCGAGCCAACTAATCCCAAAACGACCACCTACTTTGCAGATAGCCCAGAGTCACCGCATTTGAACCTCCGTGGCTACAAGGGGATTTTTATTCCTCCTTGGATTTGAACCTGTGACCTCCTGGTACTTTTGACCTTTGGAGCCAAACTCAAACCAATCAAACACTACCCATGTGGTTTTTTTTACCCAAAGTTTATGCAAATGTCTTACGCATTTGCATAAAATCCATTTTCATATCAGTAAAAAGAGAAAAAAAAATCACTTACACGCAAATTTTTTACATAAACGTGGATCCTTATACAAATTTGCGTAAAGATTTCTTTAATTTGAAAATCGAGTTTATGCTGCGTAAACTTTGATTAAAATGAGAACCCGATTAAAAAAAATGACTAAAAAGTGAATTTGATTAAGGAGACCAGCTATTTTATTGCAATAATCGGTTTTTTATTATTTAGTTGAATTAATTATGATTTAAAATTTATGATTATTAAAGTTAAAATAATTAGATTTGAATAATTAAGTTAAGAGTTGCCACAAAATAATTGATTATTAAAAGTTATTAACTATTCACAAAATTTAAATAATTAATTATCAAATTATGGTTTTATTTTTTTTAATCATAATAATTATTTCAAAAATACACATCTAAAATTATATTTATATTCTTTTAAATATCATCTTAATTATTTTAAAACATTTGACAAAAATAGAAACGTGATATCAGTCACTGTAAAATTGGTTGATCATCTGGAAAAACCCCAGCTAATCATTATTGATTTGCCAGTCTTTATCTGACTAACTACCTAATATTAAGCATGTTCATCAAACAGTGTTTTTTTAGCTTTCTTCTAGAGTTGGCCCCTACTGTTCGACAGATTTATGATTTTAAAAATGTTCTAGAATTATATAGCAGTACTCTTGTTGCAGTACAAGCCAGCGTAGAAGGAATAACACGAAGATCTCTAATAATCTGTCAATCAGTAAGAACGAATAGTTTATGATATGTTTCATGTTTTTTTTTTCTGCCAATCCTTCATATATCTATACTATATTATAAAACATTTGACAAGAACTCTTAAAAACCATTTTTTATGCATAAAGTATTGTTTATTGATGCATATTACTTCAAATTCAAGATTACAAGTAAATTGTGTATAAGTACAATTTATTAAAGTTTTATGTTTGAATTCGTGTAACTAACTGCAGATAAACATAATCAAATAGAGGATAAACATCTCATTTTAAAATCTAAAAAATCTAAAATATAATTAGGATAATTATTGATTTCTAATAGAATACTTAATTATTATCTTTATAAAAAATATATTATTGAACATAAATTAAGTTACTTCGTTACGTTAAATTAAATTATAATAAAAAATTTGAACTTTAAAAAATACACAAACAAGAACTTTTTAATAGTTAATTTGATACTACTATTATATATTTTTTGCAAATTTTATATGATATTTTTAAATTTATATTTTATTCAAAAATAGAAACATTATCGTTTTTTCAAAACCATATAAAATCGTATTATATCGACATGAATAAAAAATAAAACGAAACATTGAAATGGAAATGTGTCTCGATGCATTGCACGAGTACCCTTCTAATATATATCAACATATTATGGTTTTCACAGGTCATTCATTACAAAAAGAAAACTTCGTTTGATTGGATATGTTGCGGTACATGCTTTGACGATCCCAAAAACATATGCGGTTTTCTTAAATCGATTTCAATTCTGCTAATCTTTGGGAATAACGAAGCAGCAAATGGTATGAAAATAAAATAAATTCAGGGGTCAAATCAGTAAGATGTATAATTTGTTACGCAAAAATAAGGATTCACTTCTATGAAAGATTTTCATGTACATTGCATCCATCGTCATAAATTTTATCCATAATTTGGGCAAAAGTTGATTACCGGCAACCACAACCATTCCCACACAAAACCCGCCTCCAAAAACACCAAATATCAAGGGACATTTTTTGGATCACTCAACACGATGAACCCATGTTTGTCTTGTATTTGGAAAAAGTCGTCTCATCTCTTTACCAACTGAGTTACAAGCCAGAGACATATATTTTATCTGTAATATTTGTTTTTTTATTTGTTTTTTTTATTTTAATATCACAATGAATGGACATTTAGTTCAATAATAAATGAATAATTAATGGCCGATTTAGTAGTTAAAAGACTCGTGTTTTGACTTTTTGACTATTGACATTTTATACCAAACAACTTAAAGCATTTAATCTGTTTCAGACACATTTCAAACGGTCTTAATTTAAGATTAATAATTAAGTTATAACTTGTAAATTTTAAGAAAAACTGCATTAAAATGGAATCAATTTTCATCTGATTTTTATTTTGAGAAACCAACTTTCAAAATTGTCATTTAGGGGTCTCTATCAAACTTTTTTATTTATTTAAGGGTCTGGTTGACATGTTGACCTGTTAATGCTGACATCATCAAGATCTTTTGCCAATTAAGATATTTCACGTCATATTAATTTTTTATTTTAAAACTATTATTCCACGTCATATTAATTTTTTGGCAAAAGATCTGAATGATGTAAACATTAACAGGTCAACATGTCAACTAAACCCTTAAATAAACAAAAAGTTTGATAGAGACCCATAAATGATAATTTTAAAAGTTGGTTCCGTAAAATATGAATCGGGTGAAAGTTGGTTCCATTTTTTATACAATTTTCCCTAAATTTCAAATAAAATTTACATCAAAATGTTGTAAACACTTATAATTGAGGGTGTATTTGGTACTCAGACAAGACATATATAACAGAACTGGTTAGAGCTCTGTTCAACTATGTTCTTGTCTGTTCCACATAAAAGTCATGTTAAACGTGAAACAATGTTTCTTGTTTTGTTTTGTTTTGTTCAGTGTACGAAACACACCCTAAACGAGTTTTAAAAAGTACGTGAATTATTTCTACGAGAACTGGAGTTTAGATGTAACTGCTTCGGTAATATAAATATCGTTTTACTGAATTCAAGGAAAATGATTTGGTTTCCTTAAATTAATATAATATGTATTCATTTTTTTTATTTCTTGTCTATTTTATCTGATAAACATATTTTCAGCCTATATGACACTGGTTGATTATGATATGATATTTTTACCGTAATTAAAAATTGTTATATAAATTGACAACTTGTCATCCACGCCACCAGTATTTTTTTTTTTTTTTGAAGAAAAACCAGAAACACATCATAATAAAACCGTCACCAAAATTTCGAGCACTAACAAGGGTTCTAATGCTATTTGTCTAATAGTTGATTTACCAACCAAATCGATCCACTTTTTTGCCAAAAAATTATTGAGGGATACTGTAGTACACCTATACTGATGCTTAACATGATCTGTCTGTAAAAACCTGGTCGAATTGGCATATTTGGTTCATATCATATCGTTAAAGAAGTCTATAACGAGAGATAGGACCAAAGATAAATATGAGAGTGACCTATCAACCCTAAATTAACAGATAAAGCGAAATGGGGTCGATCTGTCCAACTCGATTCCTAACAAAATATGATGATTTTCAATATGCATTAATGATATTTGTTCATACCAAGTACAAAGGTAACCTTGGGATATGTGCACGGATTCTATGTTGTGCATATTCACAGCCAACTTTTCACCGCCAGTATCCAGTCACATGGCTCCGGGTACCTAACAAATTTTCTTTATAAAACACTGTAATACGTATGGAATGCGTTAAATCTTTAAGACGTATATATTGTTGCACAAGTAGCATGCACATACCAACTTAACAAAATACCGAAAACATACACGTATGAGTATATGTATCCCATTTTTTTTTTTTTGAAATCACATAACGTTTGTGTTTAACTGATTATGCTTGGAACATTTCCCATAAAAATTTCGATACATTTTGAGAACTGAACTAGTTGTTGAATTATACTGATATCAATTAATCTGTATTATTTTAGCTTGTCACCCTTTATGTTCCTTATGATATTGTTTGTCTTGGTGACTATTTGGCAAGTTTGAGCTCACACTAAATAGCATACCTGACTTCCTTGACGACTTCTAAGTCGTCTCCAAGAGGAATTTTATTTCTCATTGGATTTGAATATGGGACCTTCAGGCACTTTTGACCTTTGGAGCTTAAACTCAAACCAATCGGACAGATAGTTTAATAATATAATCTTATTAGATATATGTTACATGTTTCTAGTTGTCATCCTATAATTTTTTTTTTCAAATTAATATTTGATAATTTAATTTCTTTTAATTTTAACAATTTAACAACTAAAGTCAAACTTATGATATAAGAATTTTAACTATAAAAATAAGGGTTGTATTTTTCAACATTCATCGATCAGTAATTAAAATGTATCTTCCCAACTGTTATAATTTAGATCCCGTAACATGAAACACCCACATGCAGTGCACATATCTGTAACCACACGTAATCAATACGTTCTCACATGGCAGCTACGAGTCATGAGTATCATCAAAATCACATTTGTTAAAGTATAACAATCTTTCCCTTTTAAACTGACCCACAATTTCTGTCTTTTCCAACACATTAATTTCACCTCTTCAAATATAAACATAATACACAAATTTTTCTAAATATAAAATTATTAAAAAACATTGTTGTTGTGATGACTTGTTTTAGGGGTCGTTTACTAACACTTACTCGGTAAGTGCTTAGCGGCAAAACTAACACTATTATTTACTTACCGGGTAAAATTTTAGTCCATCAAAACGACATTGTATGCAACAATTTACCCTATAAGCACTTACCGTGGTAATAGTCGTTGCCCTTACTTACCGGGTTGGTCTTTGTCTCGCTCTTACCGAATAAGATTCTTGGTCCTTACCATATTCATCCGGTAATGTAATTTGATTTGGTAAACACTTACCCGGGTAGCATTTGGTAAACGACCCCCTTACTTTGATTTATAAATTAAAGTGTCTTTAAATAATTGGTTAATAATTAAATAGTGACAACATTTCTTGATTGTTTTTTGGCGTTGAAACAAGTAAACAGTCTTTTTTTGGCTATCAGTTTTATGTACTATCTGTATAATTTAATGTTTATCATACAATTGAACATTTTTATCAATTAGTTATAAATTGGTTTTAAAAAGTTTAAACATATTAATAAATTACAGATATTTTATGATATAGTAAAATACTGTATGAATATATTCGTGATGAAATTTTGAAAATCACTCTAAGAAAAGATTGAAATAATAATATCAGTATGGGTATTAAATTAACGAGAATAAAATATTTGTGTTTTATATAACTTGTTTTAGTTGAAAATTTAAATTAAGGTAAATATGTGGATTTTCAAATCCGATCGGTTTATTTCCGAGAAGAGTAATATGAGTTTTCAAAAATCTTAAAAACTTGAATTCGTATTATTTACAAAAGAAATAAAATAGAAATGTTATAAATCTTGTATGCATTATTGATTTGTATATAATGCTTTGGATCAATCATAATTGAATGTCAACATTAATGAGGTACACTGAGATGTATCAGATCAATTTTCTTCTAAAACGCAATTCATGAGTGGACATGAGATTAAAAGTGATCAATGGTTCAAATCTCTTCTTACGCTTATCACTATAACTTCTCTTCTCACATGATCCTTCATCTATCTCTCTACATATATACACACACACACACAAAGAAGAGGGTGACTCGTGTCCCCTGCATCCACGAGTTATTAATCATGAATAATGAATCAATTTAACATAGATCATGAATGTTGTATCATTCGTCATGAATAGTTGATGAACTTCACATTTGTTGTTCATACTGAATGACATTCGGTATTCATATTGAATGTGAATGTTGGGGACATATGTTGATCGAACTCTAATCATCTTCCATAAATATTCAGATCACAATAAACGAACTTTATCATTTTCATAAATATTTTAATTGATTGATTTATATGGTTTATATGAATGACATAATTTGTATTTTAAATCTCTCTCTCTCTCTCTCTCTCACACACACACACACACATATATCATGCAAACCATGCTCTTCCGTCAATTTCATTGTTTAATCTTATGAATTTTTTTTCTTCATGGAATTGTTTAATCTTATGAAATTGTTTCGTATAATACTTTTTTTTGATGAAGTTGTTTCATATATGATTATGAAATTATTTCATATAATAATTATGAAATTTTAATGAAACTGTTTAATATATTTTTCTAAAATTAATATAATTAAGATGATAATATCCATGATTAATACCATTCATAATAAAAATGTTTAATCAACCTCTTATAATTACAAAAAAATAATAAATTATAATTAATTAAATAAAATTTATATAATTTTTACAAATAACATGGTTTACAAAATAAACCTTGTTTCTCTACTGCATATCATCTTAATAAGAGTTTAATATTTTTCCTTAAACAAATAAATAAGTAATAAAAAAGCAAATGTGAGGGGAAAATTTATGGTTGGGGGGAAAGAAAGGGGTTATGACTTATGAGTCTTTCAAGTCTAAAAATAACGTTTTTCTCAAAAAAGCTGAGAGAGAGAGAAAGCCCGCCATTAATGCCGAGCTCAACCACCACTCCATACGTAAATGTATCTACATATTTCAGAGTACAATTACAAGCTTCTTTTCTCTCTGACCTTATGTACCAGATAAGGTTTCCCTTCAAATCTAGGGTTTTTAACTTGAATTTCAACTTGTCTTGTTAACAATGTGGAATTCGGCTGAGAATCTGTCAGTGAGATCTTCGTCATTTCGGGAAGACGGAGACGATGAGGAGGCGTTGCGGTGGGCGGCTATCGAGAGGTTGCCGACTTATAATCGAGTTCGGAAAGGTATATTTACGAATATCGTTGGAGATTCCAAGGAAGTTGATGTTAATAAGCTTGAAGTCGAGGAACTGAAGCTTGTGTTAGATCGGTTGTTGAATTCTGCTGAAGAGGACTGGAAGCGGTTCTTCGATCGAATGCGACGGAGATTTGATGCGTAATAGATTTTTTCCATTTTAATTTTGATTTTAAATTTTTTCTGCCACCTTTTTTTGATGCTTTTGTTTGTCTATTAGTTTGCTTATTGCTTTAGTTTAGGACGTTCGGTGCAGAGAAAGCAAAGAGCTCGAACACGATACTGCAAAAACACTTGCAACCTACCGAGCTTATTTTTGTTAAATGCTAGCTTACATTCTTAATCCACCAATTCGTACAAGCACACATGAAAATCGCATTAACTTGGATTTTCTGATGTTATTTAATTGGATAGTGTTTTTTGAAGAATCTTCATTTCCAGGTATCAACAGAAAAGTCCGTACCTTTATAAAATTTTAGACAAAAGCTAAAAATCTTAGAACTTAAAAATCTTTTGGCTGTAAGAGAGAAATAAAGAGGTGGAGGTGCACCAAATTAATATTTTATATAGTTTGGACTCATGACATAGCTTCTTTCTTTTAATTATCAGTGTGGTTTTAGAGATATATATATATATATATATATACACACACACACACACCCATATGCACAAAAATCACATATAATCGTATCCTCAGACTACTTGGAATCTCCATATTCGTACCATGGACATATATCCTTGCAAGACAGCAGCAAATTCATTTTACTCAGTTTGCTAGGTCATTGTACTAATGTTGATTTTATATCTCTTGTGAATATCAAGAGTAGGTTAGTGTTACTAATCTGGCTTGAATTCAGATGTTTACTCCCTTCAAAATTAACCCAAGAACGGAATTATAATGTTGGTTACTTGAAGAATATCGATGATGGTCAACTGAACTATTCTTTATCATTGGTTTCCCATCATAGCTTTCATAACGTTCAGAATCATTACTGATTACGCTGTTACTAAAAATAGTCAGGTCATTAAATTTAAACGATGAGGTCATTGATATATGTAAGTCAAATTATTTTGAGGAGCTTTCCTTTTTATTTCAAGATAGAATCCAAGAACCATCCTTGTACCCCCTTTTTAAAGTTTGTTTTCCTCCATTTCTTATGTTCAAATTGCAGGGTGGATTTGGAATTTCCAAAGATTGAAGTCAGATTTCAGAATTTGAATGTAGAAACTTATGTTCATGTCGGTAGTAGAGCATTGCCAACCATTACCAATTTCATTGTTAACATGACCGAGGTATGTCATTTGCAGGCAAAACCATCTTTTAGGATCTGAATTTGATAAGAATTTATATCTAAAAAGTAACAAACACTTGTAAAAAGTAAAAAACACTTGTAGATGCTTATTGCTTACCATTCTCAAAATTGCAAACAGGGTTTCTTAAGGCAATTGAGGATATACAAGGGGAAGCGGAGAAAACTGACAATTTTGGATAATGTTAGTGGGATAATTAGACCTTCAAGGTGCAACATCAAGGCCAACTATTATTTTGACCGTAAAAGCGCGATCGTGTAATTAATGATGGATGACATTATATATGCAGAATGACGCTGCTTCTTGGTCCTCCGAGCTCCGGAAAGACAACTCTGATGTTGGCCCTGGCTGGACGTCTTGGACATCATTTGCAGGTATAAAACTTGTCTGTGATAATGCACTGTCACTACTATTCGTCCTACTAACAGGCATTCTATTGGCAATTAAGTATTTTCTCTTTCTTTTATTTACTAAATCCCTCCATGTGCAACTTGATTATCTCTCAGACGTCAGGAAAAATAACCTACAACGGGCATAGTCTGAAGGAATTTGTTCCTCAGAGAACATCAGCTTATGTCAGTCAACAAGATTGGCATATTGCAGAGATGACAGTTCGTGAAACACTCGACTTATCTGCACGCTGTCAAGGTGTCGGATTTAAATATGGTAACCTCTTGGAGCTTCTGTTTGTTTGACATGTTATATCTATGTTTCTGTGGGTGCACAAATGCTGAATGATAGGTCTCCATGATAGATATGATTATGGAACTCACAAGAAGAGAAAAGATTGCTGGAATAAGACCTGATGAAGATCTGGATATTTTTATGAAGGTATTAGACATTCGGTAATGCTTTGATCTTCTTTTTTCATGACGGCCCCTTCTTCAGTCGCCAAGTTGAAGGGTTCGTCTGCCATCATTATTTGAATTTATTGCAGTTTAACAAATCACTATTTGTCTTTTATAGGCTTTGGCCTTAGGGGGGCATGAAACAGCTCTTGTTGTGGAGTACATTTTAAAGGTATTTGCTATATTCTACTTCCATTGCGTACCAGGGATGGTCTTATTTTTAGTTCATATGTTTATGTACTTCAGGAAAGGGGAGATTATTTGACACACAAGTTAACTTTATATGGTTCCTATCTTGAATTTTCTACTACTTTCCTCGAACTACAAAGTTTGTTCCTCTAATTTCTCCAAGTCATGTTGATTGTCTTTTGGATATCTCTGCAACTATACTTAGTTACCCTCATTTAGCCTATGTTGGCCTCACATAGGATATTTTTTTGCACGACCTATTTGATCCCAACAAATGTAAATGGTATGTTCACCAACCATATAATCTCTCAATCTCTAGATTTTTCACCTAGGATCGATGATATTGGCATCCATGATGCTGTTGCTTTATTTGATTTTTCATCTTAATAATATACACCCTGCATTTTGATCTGCATACAATCACGAGTAGTTGACAGATTTCTTTCAGTTTGCATGAACTGGCAACTGCCTGTAAAAAATGTGCAGCTTATGAGCCATTAGAATGTTCTTGGCAAGAGGGTGACCTAATTTGAGTTTTCAGATATGACAGAGTGGCCTTTGTGGGATGTGCCACTTGAAATAGAAGGGCAACCTGGTGCACTAAGGCTCGTTGGCTTTTGAATGGTTGAGGAAGGAAGTCTTTGTATGCGGCCTTACTCTAGATTCTTTTGCAAAGAGGCTGCTTCCGTGACTCGAACCATGAACTTTGTCTTATCATAAAGGAGTACTCTTACATGTTGCTCCAAGGCTCACCCATTGGGCTGCCAATGAAGAGTTTGTTAATTGGATTCCACACAAAAAATTGAATGATACAAGAGCAAACATGGGGTGAGTTAAGTTTGTAAATCACTAAGGCAAAAAGGGATATAAGAACTTGTTAAATTAAGGAGTTAACTAAGGTGGAAATGCAGCAGGGAGTACATATTATAAGCTTAGTTAAAAATGGATACAGTCATTTGCATGTAAGATTCAGCTGTGTAAGGTAAATCTAAATAACAGTGATGTCATTCTGTAATTGATATTCCTTTGCTAGATCTTCAATATTTTCTGAAGTACTAAAATTTAATTTGACAAAGATTTTAGGATTGGATGTATGTGCAAACACCATGGTTGGAGACCAAATGCTCAGGGGGATCTCTGGGGGGCAAAAGAAACGGCTTACAACAGGTACATCATTTACAACTTTTTGATCATTATATATGAGAAGTCATGAAGTTGAGATTTGTATTGGATTTATATGGAATTAACATTGTAGACTGACTGCCAGGTGAATTATTGGTGGGTCCATCTAGAGTTCTTATAATGGATGAAATATCAAATGGTCTTGATAGCTCAACCACATACCAAATAATTAAGTACCTCAGGCATTCAACTCGTGCACTTGACGGGACCACAGTGATTTCTCTTCTTCAACCTGCTCCAGAGACTTATGATTTGTTTGATGATATCATACTCATATGTGAGGGCCATATAGTATACCAAGGGCCACGAAATACTGCTCTTGATTTCTTTGCATTTATGGGATTTCAGTGCCCCCAGAGGAAGAATGTTGCAGATTTCCTTCAAGAGGTAAGTTGTTGCAGGGTTATGAAGTGAATGACTTATTCATAGTTCTATTTTATTGAGTTACACAAGTTATATGACACAGGTTGTTTCCGAGAAGGATCAAGAACAGTATTGGTCTGTTCCAGATCGACCTTATTCCTACATACCCGTCAAAAAGTTTGCTGAAGCATTTAGTTCATACCGAGTGGGGAAGAATTTAGTCGAGGAGCTAGGTGTTCCATTTGATAGGCAATACAATCATCCGGCAGCCTTGTCAACTTCTCATTATGGTGTCAAGAGAAGGGAACTTCTTAAGACAAGTTTTAATTGGCAATTGCTACTGATGCAACGGAACTCATTTATATATGTTTTTAAATTCATTCAGGTAACGTCACCTTTTGGTTGTCACTGTAAATTAGTTGACAGATATTAGAACTGAACTCTTGTAAAGCATATTATTCTTCTTATGTTGATACTAAGCACCATCTGTTGTTTTCCAGCTTCTATTTGTTGCAATCATTACAATGAGTGTTTTCTTCCGGACAACTCTGCATCATAGAACAGTTGATGATGGAGGCCTATATCTTGGGGAACTCTATTTTTCTATGGTTATTCTTCTTTTTAATGGCTTCACAGAAGTCTCCATGCTAGTTGCAAAGCTTCCAGTGATCTACAAGCATAGGGACTTGCACTTCTATCCTTCTTGGGTTTATACGCTTCCTTCTTGGATCTTGAGTATCCCAACTTCCCTCATAGAGTCTGGTATCTGGGTGGCAGTTACATACTACGTTGTTGGACTTGATCCAAATATCGTCAGGTAGACTTTATACTGCATGTTGCTCCACATAAACTACGTAAGCCAAAGCCAAACAGATTATAAAAGGTTGATTTTTTTTATAAATCTTCAGGTTCTTTAAGCAATTTCTGCTATATTTCTTCCTCCACCAAGCGTCTATTGGTCTGTTCCGCTTGATGGGATCCTTGGGACGTAATATGATCGTGGCCAATACCTTTGGCTCTTTTGCATTGTTGATTGTCATGGCTCTTGGTGGATATGTAATTTCAAAAGGTATATTTGTATTTTCTTGTGATTTCAATTATGCTGTACGTTCTTTTAACCTTTTTGGCTTACTGCCTTGCAACAGATAGTATACCGAGTTGGTGGATTTGGGGTTTCTGGATTTCACCTTTGATGTATGCTCAAGATGCAGCATCTGTGAATGAGTTTCTTGGGCATGCTTGGGATAAAGTAATAATCTCTCTTCCAAAATAAACTATAGACTACATATTTAACGTTAATAGACTATTTTCTCTTTCCATTACAAAGTAATCTGTCTCCGGCTCAATCATTATATGATCTCATTATCCTTCCTCATCATCAGGGTCATAAAAAAGCCATTGTTTGTCTCAAAAAGTTCAACGGTACTCTCAAGAAAGATCCTGTTTTTTTTCTTCACATACACAAGTTAAAACTACAGCCAACAGGGGTGTAATTTTTATAGCATCATGCATGCCATGTTTTCAACTTTTGATACAATTTTTCCTACGAATAATTCAGTCTATAGGAGATCAAAAGCTACTACCACTACACATACGAGCCCATTGCATTCTCTTAGATGTATAATTTACATGTTCACCAACGTATTTAAAATGAGTATCAATGGATACTGAAGACTGAATTGCATGTAAAGAAACGAGCAGAGTATATCCCACCGGAGGGTGGGTCCCGGATGGAAGGGAGGTTGAATGTTTATTATGAAAAGAAGTTAATGCCTAACATGCATTGGGGTTACACTTCCATACGTTTGACTTCTTCAGATCATTCTGCCATATCAAACATCTAGCCTTATGCTGCCAACTCGGAGATACTCTTACAGATTTAATATATCTGGAGTCATACTTTTGGTTTTTTTCATGCAGAGAGGGAACCAATCAACAAAGACGTTAGGTGAGATGGTGCTGAAAGCACGCAGTATCTTCCCTCAGACTTATTGGTACTGGATCGGTCTTGCAGCCTTGCTTGGATATACAATTTTATTCAATGCCCTTTTCACCTTCTTCTTATCTTACCTTAACCGTAAGGCATCTCTGCTTTGCATGTGATTTTCTTTTCTCTTGCTTAAACTTCTTTTTCATTGAGGAATACACTTTGCTCAGAAGAGAGATTCTAATAGCTTTCGTCAAACTTGTAGCCTTGGGAAGGAGCCAAGCTGTTGTTTCAAAAGAAGAACTCAAGGACAAAGATGGAAAAAAGAACAGTGAAAGTGTTGTCATTCAGCTCAGAGAGTTTTTGGAGCATTCAGGTTCTTTCACTGGTAAGGATTGCTTCATTATGTCGGTTTTTTTCTCTATCTCTACATATAAGCTGATTAATTAAAACTGTATATCGTCGTTTGACAGGTAAGAATATATATCAAAGAGGCATGGTTCTACCTTTTCAGCCACTTTCCATGGCATTCAGCAATATCAATTACTATGTTGATGTGCCTCCGGTCAGTAAATTCATGTGTTCTTTTTCAATGAAAAACTTCTTCTGGGATAGCTGGTAACATCATATCTGATTACTTATTTAGGAATTGAAGCAGCAAGGGGTTGCAGAAGATAGATTGCAGTTGTTGGTGGATGTTACTGGTGCATTTAGGCCCGGTGTGCTTACCGCATTGGTGGGGGTAAGTGGTGCTGGTAAGACCACCCTAATGGATGTTTTAGCCGGAAGAAAAACTGGTGGAGTAATAGAGGGAAGCATCCATATTTCCGGCTACCTGAAGTCCCAAGAAACTTTTGCTAGAATATCTGGTTACTGTGAGCAGAATGACATCCATTCGCCTTGTTTGACTGTTCTAGAGTCACTTCTCTTCTCTGCTTGGCTTCGTTTACCTTCAGATGTTGACTGCAAAACACAGAAGGTACATCTTTTATTAATATGATGGATGGGGCAGGTTCATTTGAGAACTGTGAGAACCAACTATTCATGATGAATATCATGAATATTTATGATAAATATCATGGATGAAAATGCATGATATTCATCATGAATAGTTGGTTCTCATGATTCCTAAATGAACTTTCCTCTATGACGGATCTGCCTCTTCTTTTTTAAGAGCATGTCTTGTAAAGCCAGCCTTCTTGTTCTCTCTTAGATTTTCGTTGAGGAGGTGATGGAACTCGTTGAACTCATTCCACTCAAAGGTGCCTTGGTTGGTCTGCCCGGTGTTGATGGCTTGTCAACCGAGCAAAGAAAGCGTCTGACTATAGCCGTTGAATTAGTTGCGAACCCTTCTATTGTATTTATGGATGAACCCACTTCAGGACTGGATGCAAGATCTGCAGCTATAGTGATGAGAACTGTGAGGAACATCGTAAACACCGGGAGGACAATTGTCTGCACGATACATCAACCCAGCATCGACATCTTCGAAGCCTTTGATGAGGTTATTCCCTGAAACTTGTGTAGTTTCTAGACCTTGATAGAGGATAGGGATATGTCTTTCCTGTACCTGTTTCTATTTATATTGCCATTGATTCCTCATGTCTAGTTTCTCAAATTTACATATCTGTCTTTCTATTTGAATTGTATTGCTTACTCATATCTATCTCTTCAAATTTTAGCATATTTGTATTTCTCCTTTTCACTAGTCGGGAGTCTTCAGAGAAACAACCTCTCCTCTTCAAGGTAGAGGCCTTTTCTGCGTACACCTCCACCTCCACCTCTACATCCACCTCTGGGTGCGATATACTGGGGTCTTTTGGTTTAGTTTGGCTTATTTCCTGGAACTTGCTGTACTGATAAGAAAAACCTTATTTTCCTTCACATTACATATGTTTTACAACTATCTCAACGATGCATTGTTAATGCAAATTGATTCTGAAATGCAGCTCCTATTTATGAAGCGAGGAGGGCAACTCATTTACGCAGGTCCACTTGGCGCCAGATCATGCAAACTTGTCGAGTATTTTGAGGTTTGGTTTGCCTGTATGGCTATTGAGATGTACTCCCCTCCTTCCCAAAATAGATGTCCACAATGAGAAAGGCACACATTTTTATAAATATGTAATTATAACACTTTTTAATCAACTAAATGACAATTCCACCCTAATAATAGATCGAGTAATGAATTCCTCCATCTCATAATTAAGGGGGGTAACCGGAAAAAAAAGCACTTGCTTTTGAAAGTGGACAACTTATTCTTGAACAAACTAAATTAGAAACGTGGACTATTATTTTGGGACGGAGGGAGGGTACTTTCTAATTGGGTTTCATAAATTCAACCGGGTAGATATGCTATGTAGGCTATTGAAGGAGTTCGGAAGATAAAATCTGGATATAATCCTGCAACATGGATGCTAGAGGTTACTTCACCAGCAGAAGAAACCGGTTTAGGTGTAGACTTTGCTGAAGTCTATAGACGGTCCAAATTATTTCAGTATGTGCTGTTTTCCTCTTTACATTCTTTTCTTTCATTGTTATTCTCTGTTCTTCATTCTTATGCCTTCCATGTATTCTGTCTCAGACGCAACAGAGATTTGGTCGAAAGACTAAAGAAACCAAGAAATGATTCAAAAGAATTGCATTTTCCAACCAAGTACTCGCGATCATACGCAGATCAGTTTGCCACTTGTCTTTGGAAGCAATACCTTTCATATTGGCGAAATCCACAATATACTGCAGTTCGGTTTTTCTACACTTGTATCATTTCACTGATGCTTGGAACAATATGCTGGAGATTTGGTTCAAAACAGTGCGTATCGAATGCTTATATCATGTTTCTACACTTTTCACAATCTAGGTTCTTCATGAAAACAGTCGCGCTACTTTTTGGGGTAGAAGTCACGTCTGCTTACATCTTATCCTCCCCAAACCCACCTCAGGTGGGATATATTGGGTCCATTATCTTTGGTTTGGTTTGTTATGGTTTCCTCTGGTTAACTCCCTTTCTTTTTCAATTTTAGGGAAAGCCAGCAGGATTTGTTTAATGCCATGGGATCCATGTATTTAGCCGTACTATTTATAGGAATTACCAATGCCACTGCTGTCCAACCTGTTGTTTCTGTCGAAAGATTTGTTTCATATAGAGAGAGGGCTGCCGGTATGTATTCAGCTCTACCGTTCGCCTTTGCTCAGGTGAGGGTTCCTGCACTTTGGTCTTTCACACTACAACAAAATTGGTTCATAGGACGTCAAATATGTCTTAAAAGTTTGAATAGACTACTTTATGGTACTTGAGTTTATATAACCAAACACTTTCTTTTTTAAGACATTTTTCCAAATAATTTCATTTAAAAATACTTATAGGTGCTTTTAAAAACATGTTAGAACTTCTAAATGTTTTTTATGACACTTTTGAAATAAAGTATCATATTAGCTTTTAGTGTCCTTTAAACACATGCTTTTATAGGACATTAGTATTTACAAGATATTTTTTCAAATAATATCATACAAAAATAATAGAACATTTTATTAAAAAAGCTTTCTAAATACATGTTAGGGCGTCCAAGAACATCATATCAACTTATTGTAACCTAGATATATAAGGACGTAGTACAATTCTTTAGTCTTATAACTTAAGTCCTATAAAGCAGTTTGACAAACACACTCTTAGACATATATCTTTTAAAGCCGATTTTTGTTGTAGTCTAATTGTGAAAAATTTTCCATGGTATGGGTTGTTAAATACAAATTATGTGAGGAGTGAGAAATACAATAAATACTTATTGTTTTGTTGTGTGTTTGTAGGGAGCAATTGAGTTTCCATATGTGTTGGCACAAGCACTTATTTACAGTACCATATTCTACTCGCTAGCTGCATTTGAATGGAGCACATGGAAATTTATATGGTACATATACTTTATGTACTTGACCATGCTATACTTCACCTTCTATGGAATGATGACAACTGCTATGACACCCAATCACAATGTGGCTGCCATTATTGCTGCTCCTTTTTACATGCTATGGAACCTCTTCAGTGGATTCATGATCCCTCATAAGGTATAATTATTCAACCTCTCCCTTTACTTACTCACCTGCCTTTCTTTTCAGTTCAAAACCACATATCACAACTCAAAATATAACAGTTCTCGAGGCTATTTTTGTAAAACTTGAAGTTAATTGCAAATAATGACAAATAACTTTCACCCAACATGATATATATTGAAGTTTAAATGTGACGGGTTAAGTTAAACAATATTCTTATTAGCATATAGTACCCTTAGGGGCCGTTTACAAACACAAACGGGATAAACGCTCACTAGGTAAATATCATCACCCTCACTTATTTTACCACGTAAGATTCTTTGTCATGAACATAGCATTATAGTATAAGGGGCAATAGATTTTTGGTCCTTGCTATGCCTCTTACAAATAAGATTCTCAGTCCTTGTCATGCTTACCCCGTAATCATTTACCAAAGGCTTATAGGATAAGCGCTTACAGGGTGAGCATTGCAAGGACCGGGAATCTTACTTGGTAAGAGGCATAACAAGGACCAAGAATCTTACCTAGCAAGTTAAGGAACTCTTATCCGATTAGCACTTGCCAGGTAAGAGGAACTTATCAACAATCCATTTTGATGGCTGAAAATGTTACCAAATAAGGTAAGTGATGATGGTGACTATTGCAGATAAGTGTTTGGTAAACGGACCTAAGTTGGTAAGACACTAATCAAAATGGCAAAGAAGGATTGTTGGTAAGGACCAATATCTTTGTTTCTTACATGGTAAAAGGCAACAAGTGTTTAGTTACTCAATAAGTGTTTAGTAATAAAACCCCTTATTCTCATGCTTTATGATCTGTGTAAATTTATTCGAAGCGATTAGATAGTTGAAAGTCGTTATAATCTTGCAGAGAATCCCCATTTGGTGGAGATGGTATTATTGGGCAAACCCAATAGCATGGACTCTTTACGGGCTAGTCGTATCCCAGTACGGCGACTTAACCAAACCCGTCAAGCTATCAGACGGAGTCACCTCTTTGCCAATCAAAGAGTTAGTCAACGACGTATTTGGTTACAAACATGAATTCCTCGGAGTTGCAGTTTTCATGGTGTTTGCCTTCTGCTTCTTGTTTGCAGTCATCTTCGCTTTCGCTATCAAATCCTTCGTCTTCCAAAAGAGATAAAAGAGAGATGGCATCAAATCCTTCGTCTTCCAAAAGAGATAAAAGAGAGATGGCAGAAAACACCTCATGCTAGTTAAAGGTATCTAAAACACTCTTAAATTTGTTACATATAGAGAATGTTGTAGAGAGCAGCATGTTAAGATTTTATTCTTTTCTTTTTTGTCCAAAAAATAATGATAATAACTACGGTCGCATTCGCATGTAAAATGGTACGGCAAATTCATAAGTTTATACCCTTTTACGTCAAAGGTTTACAAGATATTCCCGCCGTCCCATAATTAATGTTTATATTTTTTTTCAGTTCGTTCTAAAATAAGTGTCTAGCTTATAATAAAGTCATTGGCCCAACAATATCCAGGTTACCTATGAAACCCAACCTCCTAGGGGGTCGTTGGCCCAACAATATCTAGATGACCTATAAAGTCCAACCCCCCGGAAAGACAAGGGTTCAAACCTCAATAAAGGTGAAAATTATGTGCTAGTATTTCTCGTATATAAAAATATCATATACTTTGAAATAGTATTTATGTGCTTTAAATTCTTGTACATTCAAAAACATGCAAAATGTCCAAAATGCCCCTCACATGAGGGGATGGTGCATTCAAAAGTCCCTCAGTTAGAGGTTGTTTAATTGATTTCCTGTTAAGTTGTGTTAAGTTGTGTATGAATAAAGTTATCTAGATAGATTAAGAAGATTTTAGTTTGACAAGCTTTTTCATATATGGAATAAACTTGTTTTTTAATAGGAGGGGTAAATTTGGAAAAAAAAAGAAGTTTGCTTTCAGCATGAAGCTTCCCCGTTGAAAACTTCATATATAGTGACCGAATAAGCTAAGTTCCATTAAGCTCATTAAGTTATTAAGAAAGTGTTGGTAAATGCATACTCTAGCGACTATTTCTATACTTGTTGAAACACAAGGACGATTTTCAGCTTTTCGATGAAACCACAGGGACCAAAAGTGAAGTTTACTCGAGTATTTTACGCAACAGAAAGCTTCGATTAACCGTAAAGATCCAAGATGTAACGACGAAACCTATGTATATACATCGAAGAAAACCGTTCCCTAACCTGTTCCTTTCAGGTAAAACATCGCGATGACTTATTGCATCAAAAATCTCGTAGGCCGAATAGAAAAATACCATTAGACGTGTAAACTACTTCCAAAGCTTAACAACGTTATCATTGTGACCGGCCGAAGCTATCAAACCAGACGTAGTCGATACAGCAAGCGCAGAAACAGGTTCTTCGATCGGCATCATCATCTTGTTCTCTGCCATGTTCCATAACTCCATACTCTAAACATCCACAACAATCAATACAATTAGAAACAATCCTTATACCAAACCAATAGTTTATACTTCATAGGGGTAAATTGGTAAATTTCCATTATACCGAATACTTTTTCGTTATTTACAAGTTCTTACACTTAGGCCCTGTTTACTAATCTCTTACCGCCTCTTACCCGTTAAGAGATGCTTACCTGGGTAAGAGGTAAAAGTGTTTACTTAACAGCAAAATCAGCAATCAGATTTCATGCCTCTGACCGTCCTCTTACCGGAGTCAGCCAAAAAAATGAATCTTACCCGAATCAGCACTTAATCTGTTACCTCCGAGAACCGCTATCAGAGGTCATTGTAATGCGGAAATGCAGAAAAAAGGAACACGATTGCCAACACGGGCATCGACTTCAAAATCTTGAAAAAGTGTGATCTTTTACCTGATAGCACCCGATTACGAGTAGAGAAGGATAGCACGGATGGAAAATCCCACAACGGAATCTCTTTCCAGTGACACTTAACTCGTGAACGCAATTCGCTTTCCCCATGGAATCCACTCTCCACACTTTTACCAAATCTTCGCTCACTGATATCAGACGCTCACCCGAAGAATCCCAACATATCGACTGCACATTCGATGCATGCCCCTACATCATTTAATTCACAACATATTACACACAAAACATGTGAACCATTAGGGTGCGTTTGGTACGAGAGCGAGGTAGACGGGTGAAAGAATTGTGGAAGGTTTTAAGGTTTTAATTTAACATGGGTAGTTTAGTAATTTACCAATCTTGTCTCGTCTGCCTAAATTTCTACAGGCGGAGAGAAAAACTAACTACGGACCTTTAGGACATGCTTACGAGGTTGAGAAAAATCCATATCCATTATAGATACAGTCTTTCCAACAACGACTGCAATATGCTTCGCGACACCGGATTGAAATCTAACCAAGTTTGCACCGCCCTGAAAAACAAACAACGTTAAGAACGACATTAAAACTCCCAAAAAACACCCTTAAAACAAACAAAAAAACAGAATCGATCGCTGTTTTTCAAACCTTGGCCACTTTAACACAACCGGCATTCTTGATGGCCCAGTAACGAATCTCATTCTCGTCACACGAACAAATAAGGTCCTTTTTGGGGTGAAAATCAATCGACATAACAGACGTAGTGTGTCCTGTGAATGTCCTAACCGCACATCCCGGCTGCATACCATAACTAATTCAATCATACATTATCTGAAAACCGAACCAAACCAAACCAAACCGGCCCAGTAAATCCCCCGGGATTTACTGGGATTATTTGGTTGGGTTTACGTTATGTGAAAAACGGAAGTTAAGTTAAGAAGCAATTGATGTACATTTTCAATGTCCCAAATACGGACAGTCTTGTCGAGAGAAGATGTAGCAATCCGTAGCATGGATGGACTAAAACGAATATCGGTTATCGCTTGCGAGTGTCCATCAAACGTAGCTTTAATTTCTCGCGAGTTTGTGCACCACAAACTAGCCTGCATCACAACGTTATTAAGAAAGCTCGTGTTTTTAGCCTACGCCATCGTTATCATGTTCAATAAGCATTTCAAGCGATGGTAACTCGCCTTTTTGTCTTGTCCGCCGATCGCAACCAATTTCCCATCGGATGAGATCTGACAACAACTGACACTAGTTGCTTGAACGCTTCCAACTTCCAAAAACGTGAAACCTTTACGACAAAAAAGATAAAAGAAATGCAAATGAGGTATTTAACTTCGTTTCTTCGGGAGATAAAATCGCGTGTTAATCATCCTCGCATCATATAAATTAGACCCACAAAACGAAAACATTAAATGGTTTAAGCAAAGAGGCCTCGAATCACCATCTACATACCATTCGAGGCGTCTACATCATGCTCAGTACCGGCATGAGATAACAAGGAGTTGTCGTTGCCATCCAACGCTCCATAATTCAAGAAATCGTCTATATTGATCTGCAAATCAATTTGATAATATTACTACCCAAACGAGCGTAGGATACATCCCACATCCCACTTGGATGGGATGTACACAGACCTGTCATCTATCCCACAGAGTAAATAAGCTATGACTTTGGTCTACAAGGTCCCATTTAGTTTCTCTCGACTGAAGGGTATTTTAGACATTTTACACGTTAAATAAAAAGAACCTTATCGTTATGCGGAGAGTTAGGCATCGACACCATTTCTCCTGCTGAACTTGAGAATACCCCGATAGCATTTGCAGTTCCAGAGCTATTGGCAACACCTGGAGACATCAACGGCTGTTTTCTCTTTCTTTCAACCGGAGGCTGAACTTTCCCCTCCATTTGACGGTGAAAGGATGGTTGAGGCGGCTGTACCATAATACCCTGTTGCTGCTGAAGTCGAGTCTGAATTTGGTCGAGTCCCTGTTGATGTGCCGTTAACATAATCACACCACTAATCTTACTACCCCCTCCGTCCACAAAATAAATGCCCACGGTTTTAGAAGTGTGCAAAATATTACACTTTTTAATTAGCTAAATGACAATTTAACCTTGATAGTCGTGAGAGTAATGAATTTCTCCATCTCACAAATAAGGGTAAGATTGGAAAGTAGACGCGCACTTCTCTTATTTTGGGACAGACTGAAGTAGAAACGTGGACACTTATTTTGGAACGGAGGGAGTATATGTTATAAAGATTAGACCAAATTGAGCTTAAGTTTCAAGTGCACCGTTAATGGCCATCCCTTCAAAGGCAAATTTGTTAAGACTCCGGTTGCTGCACAGAAATACGAAAAAGATGGTGGTTAAACAAGGCTTACCGATGGATCATATGAAATACCTAAAATACCCTTCAGTAGTGATATGCTTATGAATCCAAGATTCATAAAGAGTGGATCTTGTTCTGATTCTTGAACCAACTTATCCAACCAAATGAATCATGATCCACTTATATAGAGCTCAATTTGCGTAAAAATCGCATGAAATGACCCCATTAGAGACAAAAAATTCGCATTTTGATCCATGATCCAGTTTGAGTTTCAATTCGTGTTCTTGAAAGTTGAAAGTATCACACTTTCTACTGTCTTTTAGATCAAGAATGAAAACCCATGCGTGCCAAAACGCTTCACGTTCCTCATTTTACACACTAGTAAAATTACTCAAAAGCCCTTGCAAGTATTCACGAGCTTTACATATATACGAGGTTTGGAGTTAAGTTCAAGATTACCATGAGCTCCACCAGCCAAACCCTCAGGACCTTGAGCACTTGGATTGATAAAGGAACTTGCAAGACTATTGATGTCCTGATCCACCAAGAAAGCACTCAAACCATTTAGAAATAACATAATACGTCAAATACTGCAAATAAGGGCGTTTCTCGTGCACCAAGGCTCCTCTATTTTATGGGGTGGGCGACCAAAGTCCTTTTATGCAACATTTCCTTGATTTTGCAAAGAGTCTGCGATTCACATAAACAACCGCTCTACTATTTGGTCTGCTTCTATGACTCAAACCCCATGACTTGAAACTTATAGAATTATGTAATTATTACATTTTTTAATTAGCTAAATGACCATTTTGCCCTTGATAACAGGGGAAGTAATGAATTTCTCCATCTCATAGTTATGGGTAGAGTTGGAAGTAAGCACTTACTTTTGAAAGTGGACACTTCTTTCAAAACAAATTAAAATAGAAATGTGGGCACTTATCTCGGTTCATTGAATTATTGGGATTCATAACCGAAAGATACGTACATGTACGGGCGCCAAAGCTTGCTTCTGATGTTCGATTTGCAGGTGATTCATTGAATTATTGGGATTCATAACTATGCCCACATTGTCTCCATACCATTGCTATATGAAATACAACAAAGTTGTCTTGATAAATTTATTATAAGCAACTCTTTCTGAAAATTTGAAATCCGACTCAATACCTTTGGAACGGGTTGCTTCATAGGGGTCAGCGCATCGGCAATCCAAAGGTTTTTCCCAGTAATAGCATTGTTCGCGTTGATGCTTTGACTTTGATGTTGACCTCCTTGTTGCTGTTGCTGTGGTACTCTAATAGCCTGTAATCAAACTCAATGTAAGGGTCATTTACCAACACGAATTGGGTAAGCACTAACCTAGTACAAGTGCAGTCCGGGTAAGCACTGACTGAAAATGGTTGTTTACCAAGTGTCCGGGTAAGCGCTGACTGAAGCACTGACCAAATCCTTCCTTACTAGGTCAGAATATTTGTGGGTCTGAGTGTGTTGGTAAACTAGCTGATGCTGACTGAGTCAACTGTGCTGACTGAATAAGCACCAGTCAGTGGTAGGCAAAGTCAAACACATCATCTTTTCAAATTCAATATTGAAATGTACTTATATTAACATTAATACCAACATTTACAAACTAGACTTTGCTAAAAACTCATAATTCAAATATGCTCATCCAAACTTTCCCAAAGATTCAAAGAATCTATAAATCTTGAAGTTGTGAATCATCCTATTCGATCTCCAAAGTCAATGGGTATGCTTTTATCTATGAATAAATATGTCAGAATGCAAATTAAACCGACGAAATGCAAGCATCTGCTCACCTCATTGCAAGGCTCCACGGAGCCTTGGTGACGTTTGTACCTAGAAATAAAAGTATCCCAGAAGACAGTCCACCATTCGAAGAGGAAACCACGTGGAGCATCAACCGCTGAAATGATCAAAAACCGAAAAACAAGTTTAAATTGTTTAAACAACAATAAGATATTTGATCAAATAAACCGTTACAAGATTGTCTTCTTTTACCACGAACGTTGATGGGTACTTTCGCTTCATCTTCAAATGCCTTTTTTGAAGCAACAAATTTCCTCTTTGCAAGATAATCAAGAATGTATACATCCAACCTGTTCTTCCAACAAAACAGCTCAAAAATCTTGAAAAAAATCCCAAATCTAATAAAACAATATAATCATTAGTTCAAACACTACAACAAAATGGGTCTTTTAGGATGCCCAACCTGCTTATAGGACCAAGAACTGTGTGTCTTATCTAAAGACGTTACAATAAATTGTTACAAGAACTGTGTGTCTTATCGGTGAAGTTTGACAACCAACGGGACACAAAAAGTAAATCGTCCTATTACCCTTATTTTTTAATAGAACACTTTTCAATTTGGTTCCCATTTGTTTACACCATGTTCATGAGTTCATCCATTCTCCATTGATCCCATAAATGTGATTTCAAATACCAACATGATAACAATAATCTTTTTTACAATGATTACTAGAAATCTCTGCATTCTGGGACAAAGATATTATTGCATAACGACAAGTTTCAAAAAAACACATTTCCATATGCACATACATATACACATACACATATACATATATATATATATATATATATACATATACATACTAACAAATAGATACAAAGCTCAATGCAGGTTCAAGAAACCCTCAAATTCACCATCATAATCACACGTCAAAGAAACATTCAAGAATGCAAAAGGGAAACCCCCATTTGAGTATAAGAAACCATCCATCGATTTAGAATCAAGAAACGATCTAAAAACATAAAACCCCAGTAATCATCAATCATCCAGAATCTTTTAAGAGAAACCCCATTAATGAATCATCGATTCAGATGCTTACATTGTATCAGCATCCATGATGGGTTGTTGTTGTTGCTGCTGCTGTTGTTGTTGTTGAGGTTGAGACATGATTGTTAAACCCCAGAGAGGGCACAAACCCACACAGACGTCGAAATAAGCGAAGGAAAAAAAAGAAGGATGAAACGAAGAATGTTTTGAATCGTGAATTAAAAAAGGGTTCTTTTTGACTTGAAGTACACTTGCTTTTTCCAAACAAAGGCCCAAGACGGTTATATAATTAGTACCCTTTTCATTTCTCCTTTGCAATTTAGTGCAATTCAGGAGATCAAAAAGTCTAATAACTTTATAGTGTGGTTCACAATATATCTGTATCATTTAATGTTTGAATGATTTGACATAGAATGATTAAAATATTTTTATGATATAGTGTATGATGAAATATAATTGTTTGATAATTTTATACAATGAAATTATGGCTCTTAATGGTTATAGGGAATCCATGATACAAAATCATTCAGAGAGTTTTAGAACCATTAAAATGCAGAATAAATTAATAAGTTGTTTTCATAAGCCATTCTGGGTCCGTCCCTGCTCAAAAGTGCTTATTACCGGTACCACATCAGAATAAATTAATAAGTTGTTTTTATAAGCAATCCCAAACACCCCCTTAGAAAGCTGAAAGCAGGGTTCAGAAAGGATAAGATGTTTAAGAAAATTATATTATAATAAAATAATTAATTATTATTTTTATAAGAAAATTATATTATTAAACCAAATATAAATTACTTCGTTATTGAACCTAAATTAAATTATAATAAAAAAAATTGAATTAAAAAATTACACAAAAAATAGGAATTTTAAATAGTTAATCTATACTATATTATAAAATATTTGATAAAAACTTTTAAAACCCATTTTTTTTATATGAAGTACTGTTTAATAATGCATATTACTTAAAATTCAAGATTATAATTAAATTTTGCGTAAATATAATTTATTAAAGCTTTATTTTTAAATTCGTGTAACTAACTGCAGATAAATATAATAAAATACAGAATAAACATTTAATTTTAAATATATAACATCTAAAACATGATTAAAATAATCATTGAGTTATAATAAAATGCTTAATTATTATTTTGATAAAAAATTATATTATTAAATTAAAAATAAATTACTTTATTATTAAATCTAAATTATATTATAATAGAAATTTTGAATTAAAGAAATTACAACAAAAAAACCGAGAATTATTAAATAGTTAATTTGATATTAATATTCATATAATTTTTTTCAATTTTTTATGATATGTTCAAATTTATATTTCATTGAAAGATAAAAACATTATTGCTTTCTCAAAACCCCATAAAACCGTATTATATCGATAAAGACAAAAACTAAAAGCTAAACATTAAAATCGAGATATATTTCGGTGCATTGCACGAGTACCCTTCTAGTTTGATACTAATATCGATATATTTTTGTCAAATTTTTATAATATCTTCAAGTTTATATTTTATTAAAAAACAAAAACATTATCGCTTTTTCAAAATCACATAAGACCATACTATAACATCGTTTGAGATAAAGAATAATGAAATATTAAAATCAAGACGTATTTCGCTGCATTGTGTGAATACCCTTCTAGTTATTTATAATTTGTTTTTTACAAATTATCTATAAAAGGACAACATTCAATTACATTCTTAATCCTACAACACAAAATGCACCAAAGATTCTAAATCCTTCCAATTCCAAATCATTCCACAAAAATTCAGATCCCCTGAAAACATTTCGTCAAATCAAACTTGCCATAAAAAGTTCAAATCACCTGTATTATTCCCATGATAATCCTTGTTATTTGTAACTGATTTGATATTTGTACTTCATATTTTTAAAACATATCTCAAGATTTACGAGGAATTTGGTTCAGGCAGATGAATGAAAATGAAAATGACAGAGAATGAATTCTCATTCCTCCCGGTTTAACCTCGATAAGAAAATTTAGGCTTATGGGGGAATGAACCCATTATATTATATAAAACCAAACAAAATCTTTTATTTTCATTCTCATTTATTACTGTTTAATATCTCTAACCGAACACCTTATCAATTATCAGTATTTGATTGTAAAGAAATAAATATCATTTTCCTAACACTCCCTACAAACTATTGAATGCTTTGGCATTTTGTCTCTAATCATTGGAGAAAGTTCTAGATTTCAGTAAATAATGTTCGAGAACTTTCTTTCTTCTTTCATTATCTGAATATATATACGAATATTTAAATTTCAGTATTTTTTCTCCTTTATTTTGTTTCAGTATTATGTCTTATTTGTTTCTCGTACTTTAATTTATGTCTTTACATTATTGCATTTTAATTATTCGACGAGTTATATATTCCATTACATTCTTGTAATTATTTTAGGGGTCGTTTACCTAAATGCTTACCCGGTAAGCACTTATCGTTAGAAGTCAACAATATAATTTATTTTACCGGGTAAAATTGTAGTACATCAAAACGTATTTATGCAACATTTTACCTGGTAAGCGCTTACCTGGGTAAGAGTCGTCACCCTCATTTACCGGGTAAAACTCTTCATCCTTATCATCACTCTTACCAGGTAAGATTTTTACCCTTTGCCATGTTCATTCGGTAAGAAAAATTGCTCAGTAAGTACATATCAGATAAGCGTTTAATAAACGACCCCTTAGTGTAGACTTTGCATTTCTCGTAATTTTTAATTTACCATCATTTTTATTCATCGTAATTTTACCTTTAGAAAAACTAATGGTTAGATACGTTATTTGCAACGAATCATCAGATTTAATTGTGTAAAAAATTCTTAAACTGATGAAATTTATTTTCATCAAGTAGTTGTTGAAAACCCACTTAAAAACATTTCTTCGAAATCGTCATCTGAAATCATATCTTTTACTAGACTTTTAATTTAACTTTTTACGCCTTTTGATGTGGATCGATACTGGGTATTTTATTATTTTATTACTTGTAAAAGACGACAATAAATTGATAAGTATATACTTGCACAAGTTTCCATTTGCTAATGGTCATAGAGATTTATTTAATACTAGAAGCATACTCGCACAACGCAGCGAGATACATTTTGATTTTAATATTTCATTTTATTATTTATTTCAGTCGATATTATAATATGGTCTTATGTGATTTTGAAAAAGCGATGATATTTTTATTTTTGAACAAAACAAAAATTTGAAGATATCATAAAAATTTGACAAAAATATATCGATATTAGTGTCAAATTAACTATTTAAAATTCTTATTTTTTGTGTAATTTTTTAATTCAAATTTTTTATTATAATTTAATTTAAGTTCAATAACGAAGTAATTTATATTTTGTTTAATAAAATATTACAATCACTTAGGGACCGTTTACCAAACACTTACCTGGTAATAAAATTTAACACTGCCACTTATTTACCGGATTAGACTTCAGTCCACCAAAAGCATAAGTAAAGGTTAGTATATACATAAATAAAATAAATACATACCTGGGTTGGGTTTACGTGAGACCCTTGAGACCATAAAATAACACTTGAAACTTCACAGTAAAATATTGTGAAGGTAAAAAAAAACTCTGAACCTTCAGAGCAAAAACACTGTGAAGGTTACCTTCATTGTGTTTTGCTGTGAAAGTTTAGTATTATTTAGGTGGTCTCACGAAAACAGTCTGGTCTCACACGATCACAAGTCTGCATACCTTGATTATTTTTGGTATTTTATCTTCTTAACGTATAGTAATAAGGAAATATATACCTTGACTAGAACTCTCGTGTTGATAACGTGTTATAAATCAGCAATGGTTATCACTAAATTACCAATAACGTTAACGATTTATGATGAGAAAAGAGAGAATACTTGGAGAGATTGAATACACTTATGCAAGTATATTGAAATGTATTTTTTGATTAATCTGGATATCCAACTCGCTATGCGAGCTGACTAATCTCAGGTCTCAGGATAACCACCTGCTTGGCAGATAGCCCGAAGTCACCGCATTTGAACCTTCGTGGCCACAAGGGGATTTTTACTTTTACTTAAGAGGTATTTATACTACATGATCTTCTATTCATCTACATGGTTTAGATACGTAATTATTTCGCAACTTGGCTGTGGATTAGACATGAAAATTGAAAATTATCATCCAGAAATTAAAGGATCGTTTACCAAACACTTACCTGGGTAAGCGGTTATCAAGTCACATTACCTTACCGGATGAATAACAAGGACCAAGAATCTTACCCGATAAGAGTAAGACAAGGACCAAGAGTCTTACTCGGGAAGTGAGAACGACGACTCTTACCACGGTAAAAGCTTATCGGGTAAATTGTTTCATACGGTGCCGTTTTTGTGGACTTAGATCTTACCCTGTAAGTAAGTAATAGTGGTCAATTTTACCAGTAAGCACTTATTGGGTAAGTTTTTTATAAACGACTCCTAAGTCTCATACCTCTTTATAATACATTCCATTTAATATTTACAATATATAAACTTAATTTTACAAAATCCAATATAAATTATAAAATAATGCTTTTTAAAAGTTTTTCATATAAAATTCTCATTTCATAATTTCAAGATTTCAATTTCTAAAGAACAAGTTTTCTAAAGTAAAACAACTGTTTACCAAACGCTTATCTAAGTAAGTGTTTACCGACAAAATTCAACACTATCACTTACTTATCGGGTAAGATTTTAGTTTACGAAAACAGTATCATATACAACAATTCACTCGGTAAACACTGACCTTGGTAAGAGTCGTTACTCTCACTTACCGAGTAAGACTCTTGGGGCCGTTTACCAAACACTTACCCGGTAAGCGCTTACTATTTAAAATTAACCTGCTCGCATTTGGTTGCTACGAGGGAAAAAAACAAGTGTCTGTTTAGAAACCTATTTTCGAACTTACACAATCATCATATGTGTAAAAAACGCTTTCTCACGATAACTTACCAGTCTAATACAAATACGATACGATGAGCATCAGATGGACTACCAAAATCCCTACTCAACAGTCTTACAACACGAAACAAAAAACTAACTGAGGCTTGTTTTCCATAACAAAAAACAGTCGAACCCGAAACAATATACAACTTTTATTGCACACAGTACAAGTCGTTATTGCACGGGGTTCGACTGTTTCCTATATGAAAAAAAGAATACTAATAAGAAAACAAAAAGCTTTTACTCCTTGAAATCATCTTTATCATCAACAGGAATTGGTTGGTTCCTCCAATACACAGCTAAAGCACTCCCACCGAGCTGCATTCGGTTTTATAAGACGTTAAATATGTCTAATATATAAACAGATTGTTTGGCAGTTGCTAAATGATTTGGTGCTGAATTATTAAGTGGTCAAAATGATTAAGAGACTCTTATGATATAGTGCAAAATGAAATATAATTGTTTAGTAATTGTTTACATTGAAATTAGGGCGCTGAATGGTTAAGGGAGACTTAGGATACAAAATCATTTGGAGGTTTTTATAGCCATTAAGAGGCAGACTTTTTTTGCCAAACAAGATTCACCTCTTAACAATTCAGAGGTTGCCTTTTAATGGAACTATTAAAAGGTAAACAAACAACCCCTAACCAAACAGTTGTGCGTCATGTATTAAGGACATATTTGGATATCATAACAGGTTTTTTGGACATTTTTGAAGTAAAATGTCTTATTAGCTATTTTATAGAACTAAGAAACGTCCGATAAATATACATTTTTATATGACACATTTTCTAAAATAATGTTGTATAAAAAGACTAATAAGATGTTTTATTTCAAAAGTGTAATAAAAAAAACCTATTAAGACGCCAAAAAATGTCTTATCAACTTATTGCAACACCTTTACATATGAACTGTTTGTTCCATATAAACGTAAGTCGCATAAAGCAGTCTGTTAGGATATTTAGCTAAATTTGTTGTAGCGTTCATATGCATTTGGGATATTACGACCATCGTAAAATGTTTACGGGAAAGAGAAAAGGTTCATACCGCCATGCAAACGACGCTTACAGCAGAAGGTACGGCTACGAGAGGGTTTGTGAAATGCTTTTGAGCAAGCAAAAACCCGAGGGCGGAGCTCTGTGTAGATCGAGATAAGCACATATATTGATCAACAGATGGCAATATTTATATGATCTTTGAAAACACAAAGTGAAATGGACGAAAGAAAGTACCTGCATCCCGCATTCTATGGAGATGGTACGAGATGTTGATTCACCAAACGATAACTTAGAAATGGCGTAACCGATAAAGAACGCTGCCCCATGGAGGGCAGCCACCGGAAGTAACAACTGTAAGCCTTGTGTTTTCAAAACATCCGCAACTTGCCCAATCTAAAACCCGAACAAGTAAAGATTTATACACGAGAGCGAGAGTTGATTCTTAGCCTAGTCGGATTTATAGCTACAACAAGACGAGCTTAATAGAATGCCAAATATATCTAAATGTCATAATAAACTGCTTTATTGGCCTTAAGTTTATAGGACAGAACAATTGTGCGTCCTATGTAAAGGTGTTGTAATAAAGTTGATAGAACGTTTTCGAGCGTGATAACAAGTTTTTTATTTTATTAACCTGGATATCCAACCCGCTATGCAAGCCGACTAATCCCAAGACGACCACCTGCTTTGCAGATAGCCCGGAGTCACCGCATTTGAACCTCCGTGGTCACAAGGGGATTTTTATTCCTCCTTGGATTTGAACCTAGGACCTCCTGGTACTTTTGACCTTTGGAGCCAAACTCAAACCAATCAGGCACCACCCTTGTGGTTCCTAACAAGTTTTTTAGGACGATAGGATACTTTATTTCAAAAGTATCCTAAAAAACTTGTTAAGACGCCCAAAATTGTTCTATCAACTTCTTGTAACACCTTTACATAGAACACAGTTGTTTGGTTCTATAAAGCAGTCTATTATGATATTTAGACATATTTGGCGTCCTATAAAGCTGATTTTGTTGTAATGCGATATCGAGCATGGGTGAACTAACCGGGCTAGCACAAAGAAGAGTTGTAAGGAGAACTCCGATCAATGGAGTCACAGTAATGATTTTCGACGTGAATTTGGGGAAGAATTCATTCAACAACACTGCGACAAGAAAACCAAATATTTGAGTTGGTAAACACTCGTTAAGAAGCCTCGAGAAAATAGATACAAACATTACCTCCGAGGATCGTGGGTACCAGAACAACCTGAAAAGTGCTGATGGCAAGGCCCTGAAACGATTTAAAACGTGAAACATGTTCAGGCAAACCTACGTGTCGATTGTTTTTTAAGAGGTGTTGAACTCCGAGTCTTATTTCATTTCTCATTGATAAAAGGTGGTGTTGAAGTCAGAAAGCAACGTTATAACTTAAGATCTTTAACAGTCCCATATACAACCACTTACTGCTGCATCAACCGGAACAAGTTGACCGGCTAGAAGTTTAGTGAGAAGTGGTGTCATTATAATAGCCCCGATAGTTGAGCACCTGTAAAAATCAGCATAAAGATTGCTCGTTAAGGTCGGTGGCATTTGTGAATTCCCAACTTGAGGTGCACATGGCTCGGGCTTTTTTGGGTCTGGGCCTTCCAAGCCCGTTTGTAGTTAGCTAAAAAGAAAAGCTTGGGTCTTTTCAGGCCCGGACCAGGATTTTTGTGTGAAAATGGACCCGATCAAGCTTTTTCATGCCGGGATTTGAAAGGAAAAAACTTGGCCCGATTGGGTTTTTAGGCCCGAGCTTTTTTGGGACGGGCTTCAGGCTTTTTGTGCATCTCTAACCACAACCCTACCATAAGTATTGGAGTAAACAAGAGAAGGTAAGCTTACGTTGTCATGAGAACAGAGAGAGCTACATTTCCTTTAGATATATAGGTTGCCACATTTGAAGCCTGGCCCCCTGGGCAACACGAAACTAGAATCAAACCGGTTGCAAGTGGAGCAGATAATTTCATAGTCTGTCGATACAAAATTCAAGTTTTTACATCAATAAAACAGCCAAAAACAACAGTAAAACTTTTCCACGTAACGGGCACAGCTCGGGTTCTTGCTCCATTTTTGCAAAAGAAAAATGGCAAGATCCCTCTACTTCTTGTTGCCAATTTATTCAAAAAAAAGCTGGAAACTTTTTCTTTCGTTTCTAACCTTATGTTGGTAGATCAAAAGTTATACTCACTCGTGTTCAGAAATATGTTACTTTGACTTTTTAAGGTCAAATCTTTTTCATAAAGATTGTTCTTGAAAACACTAATTTCTTATATCGAACATAACAGAAAAGGAAATGATACACGATATGATGAGAAACTAGTAGGCATAGTCACATACCATTGCAATGAAGAATCCCAAGATGGGTTTGATCAAGTACTGAGCAAGAAACCCGACACCTACCTGATTAACCCAAAAACATATTCATCCTTAATATGCAAAAAGGAAGAGGAACTTAAACAAATGAAAGAAAAAAGGGGCGACCTTTATGCACCAAGACCCCGGGTAAGGGTGTATTTGGTACGTGGACAAGACTGGACTAGACAGGACTGGCATGAGGTATGCAGGTGAAATAATTGTGGAAGGTTTTAAGGTTTTAACTTGACATGGGTAGTTTAGTAATTTACTTATTTGGTCCCATATCCCTTACTTTTCTTCCACCCAAAAAAACGCATTTTTGTCCTACTCAGTCCTGTCTTGTCATGTCTCAGTCTAATTGTCATGTCAAACATAGGACAAGTTTTTGTTCTGTTCTATCCCGCATACCAAACTCACAGGTACTAACTCAAACCTATGACTTTGCATTTAACGACAGTTGTTTATTTACTCAAACCCATGACCTTCTAGTCACAAAGCAGTAACATCAAGAAAAATAAAAAAGGAGATGGCAAGAGATGCATACAGTCCATGGATTCCGTAAACAACGTCTGAAGTCCTCAAATTTTAAAGTCAATCCCATAGAAAGCATAAGAAAACCCAAGCCAACGGTGAAAAGATCTGTTTCTAACCAAGTAACCTGCATTACGACTCAAATGATCTAATCAATTCACATGTGAATTTCCATCAATTAGAGAAGGCAAAAAAATGCACACAAAAGGGTATACTTACGGCAGAAGGCTTATAAATCCCAATGATTGTACCTAGAATAACCTGTTAATGGCATCATAAATGAATTACTACACTTTGAAATGCGTAAAATGGTGGAACTGCGATGAACACGTTGTTTAAACATACCCATAAAGGAAAAAGGGTTGTTAACGTTTCAATTGTTCTTTCGTATGTTGTCATTCCACTAGCGGTATTGGCATTGGTAGGCACATCTCCTGGTAAATTTGTTGCTGCTTGGCACAGAATCTTCGAACTCCTAATTATAAAATTATACAAATTTGGTCGTTTAATAAGCGAGATAAACATTTAATTAAGTTTAAGACCCTTTTTGGTTTGCAAACGGCATAAAGTTGTAGATAAAGCACCAATATAGCATAATCTCCCGAACTATATGGGGTGTGATAACTTTGCATAGGAAGAAGAAATAGATAAAACCAAAAACAACACGCCATTAAACTGTTAAGAGCATGTGCGGACCCAATGTAGGGCATACGGTGGCCCATGCCACCGTATTGTTCGTCGTATAAAAATTTAGGGTAGTGACAGGTGTCACCGTATTAATTTGTTGTGTGCCACCGTATATATTTTGAAACTTAAAAACACAAGTTTTCCTTGGTAGAGTTTGTTTGCAAGGCTTTTCTTCCACCCCAGACCCGAATTCAAATCATGTTAGTGTCCTTTTCTTAGTTTTCAACTTTTAATTTCAGATTTATCGTGTTTCTAAAAAATTTGCAATAAAAGACTTGAACAAACACCTCACATATGAAAAGCAATGAACTAACCAACAGACTAATGATGATTTTGTGAAAAATATCCCTATATTTGTTTCTTATAGTCAAAAGGTGCCACCGTTTGAAAAAAATTCTGGATCCATCCCTGGTTAAGAGTCTCACGTCAGCTACACTTGAACCATTTCTCAATTTATGTTAGAATCTCCCTTCTTCCCTCAAGGGCTCTTTTGGAGGGTAATCTGACGGAGTTCCACATATTCTCACATGGTAGCCAAGGTCTACCACTCTAGGGACTTGAGACTCTAGGGCAATCTGTACCCGCCTAGCCCCCCTCTCAACACCCTGGAAAAATTTGTGCCCGTTTACCTACGTTTGGGGGGGGGGGGCTAGTAGAGTCCCACATTGACTAGACTTGAACCATTCTAATGGGGTTTTCATTTTTGTTGGTTTTATCACTTGCATGTTTGATAAAAGCTCAAACCACCATTTAAAACCTTTTGATCTATGTGTTCCTTCACAAGATCATCATCAATCTTTAGCTAATCAACTGAATGTTCGCCCAAAACAGGTTCCTTAACTAAAGTAATCAATAATCTTACCAAGTGTCAAATGTATTAGGCCGTGTTTAGCTAAGCTAGCTTATTTCTTGAGGTCATTAAAAAGCCCTGTTTGGTAAGTCATAAGCTAGCTTTTTGATAGCTTAGTAGGGCTTCTTTTCCCAATTGTGCCCCTTATATGTTACATAAAGCTCCCTTATATTCTCCCTTCTAAGACATTTTACATCGTATTGTAAAGGACTGATGGTTTCTAGCTGACCGATTAAGCCATAGGCTGAACGAATAAGGCACAACCGAACAGCTTTTTATAGCCAAGAGAATATGCCCATAACCCTTATACAGCCTATTAAGCTCCTTCCAAACTGCCCCTAATTAAACAATCCATAAAACACATATATATACAGAGTACCTGGAGGCTGAAGATTGAATAATTGCTGGAGAGAATCGCTTATTCTGAATAGCCAAACAACTTTTAACATCACCAGATGAACCAACCCCACTTCTAAAACCTGAAAATTTTCACCAAATTTCGAACAAGTGTTCATCATATAAGTTGTAGCCAATGTACTTGAGCAGCAAACTAAAGAATACCCAATTCGAAAATAAGTATAAAAGTAGATCAATATACATACAAACATGGTCTCGAATCCCTCTTGGGGGCAAATCATATCTGGGTCTTTGAAGAACAGCATCACGTGATTGAAATTTACAATCTTTTGCAACAATTCTTGATATAGTCGCCATTGAAGATGAAGAAAACTTGGTGGTTATTTGGGCATATGATTCCGTTTTTGAATTGGGGAAGTGAGATGGGGCCAAGATTTGCAGAGAAGATATAGGAAAGAATCGTGGAAAACAAAGGGGAACCACACACCAGATTTCGAGCCAATCCAAAACCCCAAACAAAATGTTACTATCAAAAGCGAAAACTGAATAGGGTACAACTTATGGTGCTCGTTGTACTACTGTTCTATACCATAGTAGGATCTTGAAATTGAAAGCTTGATTTTGGTATGCGAATAAAAATATAAAATGATATTGTATTATTGATCAGAGTTGGTGAAACTGACCACCAAAAAAATGGCATGCAAAGAAAACTATTCATTATTTTAATAGGAAATATATTCCTAATTGTTGCTGTGTTGTATAGTTGAACTGAATCCAGACGTTGTCAAAATCCTTGTGATGATAAAATATCGACTCGTGTTATTTGTAAAGACAACCAACAAATCTTGTGATCTCAATTGGCACATGAGTAAGGTGTATTTTAACTGTGGGCTCAGTTCAACTGACAATTATAAGACTCGGGTTTTTGTGGATCATCCTCTGAGGTCATCAGTTCGAGCTGAAGTGGATCTAGTGGTTGCACTAGATAAATATCTTTATAAATTTTACATATAGACCTTTATCCTTTCAATATTTATGATTGTACATAACCAAATCTATGGTTTTACCGTTACAGAGTTTAAAAGATTAATACTTCATGCAAATCAAATCTATGGTTACACGTGATACCATAGGAATACATGTAGATCCTCCCCTAGGTTCGCTGCATGACCTCTCAAATTACTCGAGGTGCGTATAAGCTAGACTAGACACCACGGTTAAAAAAAAGGTATATTTATCAATTCCCCCCCCCCCCCCCCCCCCCCAACCCTCGCCCATCAATTTTAGTACAATTTGATTAAATGGTTAAACCTTGTTTAAGATAAAAATAACATGGTTCTTTTCAACAGACAAGTAAAACCAATCATGTACTATCCTGTGTATTTCATTAAATTATCATTACCTACTGTACAAAAATTTCATGTACATCGACTCCACCACGGCCACGGCCACGGCCACGGCCACCCTGCTACGCCTAAATGAACAGTTTTGGACTAAAAGTGCCTAGCATGATGGTGTAGTGGCACTCATAGTTCGATAATCTGTCCAAAACCATTCATTTTTGCAAACTACGATGTTTTCGTGCATATATACAAGAACGATAAAGAAAAATCAGCCACGGCCGATGAAGCTTTTGGCTCTCCTCGAGAACTTTTTCACGAACCTTGAATTAGAGAAGGTTAAAGGGAGGTCTTCCTCGACCGCCTCTTCATTATCATACCAGCCTTGAAAATCTTGAGTTGGTTGGTTTGTTTCATTCTCCATGAGTTCATCTGGTATTTCAGGCTCTTCTGGTATGTCTTGATATAAATGTTTCAATATGAACAATGCAGTATCCATGTCTCTCCAGTAATTTCTGCATCACATCCAAGCTATCAAATTGAAGGTTTTAAAAGTTAAGCCAAACAAACAAACGACGCATAGGTGGGATCCTTTTTTTTGATGTACGCAGATTTGAAAATACATCCCTAGTTTCACAGTAAATTAGCAAGGGTGCATCGTTGGTGGCGTGACAAAAACTTCATCCCTTTGGGTGTGGTCCTGCTGTTCGGAAGAAATGGAAAGATAAAGTATTTCGTGATTGATATATACTTACGTATGTGCTCCGACAGCAGATATGTATTGATGCTGAAACGTTTTGTCCTGCATTATTCAATTTAAAGAAAGTAAAGTGAACAAATGTTTCATCTGTCTGATTGTTTAATCCCCATTAACTAGGACACTAGATCCAGTTTTATTTTTTAAAATGCTTTATTCAAAGATTAGCAAGAATACATACTTGAAGGACATGATCGATTCGCCCATCTTCACTCCCTGTTAACTTCTCCAGCATTATGGAACCATACGATCTCTCTACTATTGCAGGCTTTTCTGATGTCTCAGCTGAGGCTAAACAATAAATATATACATATATATGTATATATGTATCAATACATGGTAGAACACAAGAAATGAACAAGGCGAGCCTAAATGAAGACATCAAGCAGCACAATTATACAAAAAAAGAGGGTAAAAATGTGTACACTTTTAGTACCTTCAATACCAACACCGTCCTTCGATTGGCATAGTGCCAGTACTTTACCCTACAAAATGGTTTGACAGTGAAGATCATTTCATAAGCCTTTTTACCATAAAATAGCAAAATAAGGAGTATGGAGATTGGTTAATCTTCTAACATAATGCAACATCAGGGAAGAGCCTTATAGAGAGAGAGAGAGAGGAGAGGTTCCTAAATACATAAGGTCAGGTTCAGGAGAAAACCACAACAAAATGATAAACTCTGGAACAATCTAGTAATCGTTCATCTGGATGGTATGCACATGTGCATACAAGTAACTTGTAAGCAATTTGACGGTATGCATACGTGCATAAAAACCAAGAAACAACTTCAATTACTTGTATGCACATGTGCACACCGTCCAAATGAATGGTTACCATGGTGTTACGCGGTTTGTATTTTTTTGGGGGGGTTTCCCCTGAACCTCCCTCCCTCCCTCTCTCTCTCTATATATATACACACACACACACGTATATATAGGTTTGATGGTTCGTGTCTACCCAATTTAGTTAAAATTGTTGACTCAGACCAGCTACCAACAATCTTCATGCTTTTAATCGTAACACATTCACTCAACATAACAAGTGATTGAATTTTGAACAATTGTACTTCGCTATTAGTTGTAGGGGTGCACAAAAAACCGTCAACCCGTAAAACCCGCCCAACCCAACCCACTAACAACCCAATTAAACCCAACCCGCCTAACCGCCCACCCGCCAAACCGCTAACCCGCCAATTAGGGGGGTTGAAATTGGGTTGGGCCTAGCTCAACCCGCCCAACCCGCCGCTAATATATAATTTTTATAAAATTATATATATATATATGTATGTTTATTATGTATAATCTTTATTGATATTATGTTTGTATTTTATTTTAGCTAAACGTATAGGTTACCAAAAGAGATTTACGATCAAAGAATGAGGACAAACAATCTAATTAATAAGAGAAAATTATTGAAATCTTTTTTGCAACAACAACAAATTGATATATCGAAGAATATGAATGATATTAATAGATATTTTGTTGATGAATCCATCAATCTAAATACCCCGCTATTTGATGTTGTATTTTAGTGGAAATAAAATGTTTAGTTATAGCATTTCGCTACAACAACATTAGATCTTATAGGATGCCTAAAATGTCTAAGCATCCTAATATGATTCTTTATAGGACGAAACAAGAAAAATGTTTTACTAAAAGAGTTACAATATGTTTATAGGATGACTTTGGGCGTCCTAACAAATTCTGTGCCGCTTTTAAAATAAAGTATTATATTAGTTATTTTATATGACATGACTTGAAAAGTGTATATGAACATAGGCGTCCTATAAATAGATGAGTTTTAGGGACACTTCTCAAAATATTTATATAAAATAACTAATACGACATTTTATTTAAATATCATTCTAAAACACTTGTTGAAGCGTCCAAAAAAGTCATGTAAACCTATTGTAACTTTTTTAGATATGAAACTTTATAGTATGGTCTATAAACTTAAGTTTTTTTAATTATTTTATTCGTCAAATTTATGTAACTACTAACCCGCCAACCCAACCCAACCTGCCTTAACCCGCAAGGGTTGGGTTATACTTTTGAATGGGTTAGGTTGGGTTGGGTTGAGATTTTTCCACACCGCCATAATTGGGTTGGGTTGTAAAAGTGTTGTAAACCGCCCAACCCAAACCGCGTGCACCCCTAATTAGTTGTAGATTAACCATCGTTCTAGCAAAGATTACCAAAGAAACATAATTTCAAGTTTCACGGATGAACTATTTTGGACAAATTGTGTACATTTGATGAAAAAAACATCTTACTTGGTACTTTTCCGTCTAAGATTGTGAATTTTTGCAAAACGTAGTGTTATTTTTGAATTTCCCAATAACCATGAAGTGATAGTAACAAAAATCCAAAGTATAATGGTTCGAGAACTCAAATAACTCAAAAAAAAAGTTAAAGAAATCTCGGTGAAACCTACAATATAGTATATTATTTATAGGACAATCAAACAGAATACAGACCTTTACTGAGCTCATACGATCCATTACCACCTGAGAACTTGATGCAACATCTTCTACGAATTCCTGCACCATCATGTATAAGCAGTATCCTAGTGAATGCTAACACCAACAAGTGGTTCAACTGAATAAGACTTACCTGCAAACCGATATGCAGCCTCTTTCCACCTCTATGATAAGGAATAATGACTGGACGTGTGTTGCGAAGATCTTTACAGACAAGTGGTTCTACTCTGTGGAAAGCCAATTTATTTCATTGTTAATGTCAAATGTAACTGGTTATATCGCTACTCCAGAGCAGATTTAAGGAAGAGGGAGGGGGTGTCCGTGTTACTGCTCTATCGTGCCAAGTGCCAACGTAGTGGGAAAAAATTAGGATTCTTAAAAGGAGCATCGGCTTTAATCTGATGTGTGCTCCCTTCAGTTAAAAAAAAGTGGTTTGTCATTGCTTTTGGTATTATAGGTTGCAAGTTTGAATCTCTTGGCTCTCTTTTCTAATTCTTTGGTAACAATTGTAGAAAAGAAGAAAAGAACCACTTTTATTTTATATTATGCTAATTATTTTGTGGTCCGCTTGGAAATTTTTTCTGGATCCACCTCTGTTGCTACTAAGATCAACCCTGATGAAGACATGCATGATGAAAATGAACTAATAGTGCCAACGAGGAAAAGCCGGGCATACTAGTAAAGAAGCAACGGGATCAGAGATACCTATATGCCACAGGATCAAAAGGATGAAAAATATTGAACATTTGCCGACAAGATGGCATCTCTTCATTTATATTTTCATCATCCCAGTAGTCTTTTCCTTTCCCTAGAAAAATTAAAATTTCATATAAATATGAGATTCTACAACATATGCAACCAGATACGAAATAACAATGCCTACTGTATATTGGTCAATGATTGAATGGAAAGATAATAACAAGCAATGAGAAACCTGCGAATACCCAAGAAAATGTAGATATAAATTCAAACTAGGTCCATGAGTACGATCAACAACATGACTAACTACTTCCCTTAAAAAAAAGATATATCGAGAAGAGTTAATTGGCCCCACACTTTTTCTGCATACAAGTTATACAAAAGTTTCCCTTCCCGTCCTAGTTTTGTAAAAGTTAAAAGATTGATCATAAAAGGCCGAACTTATAACATAGGCAACTTATTGAATAAACAACAATTTACCAATTCCCATACGGACATTGCGAAGAGCAAGAAACACCCCAAGAGGAGACCCGACCGCAAAGAAAGTATCAACCTGGCATGAATACAGATGTTAAATATGTCCAAGGCTTTTTGAGCAAACAATCTAATTTGAAGGAGAAGTTGACAACAAATTCATGGACATTACCTTGAACTCTAATTTTGTGTATTCTATTAGAGGCCTGTACCTCTTCAGTGTGTCATGTTTGCAAGATGAAGAACCTTTGGAACCGCTTGCATTTTTTGTTGTTCTAACTTCATGCTTATCTCCTGTTTGGAATGCAGACGAGTAGGATGTATCAGCTTCTAAAGAACCAATATGCGGCAAAAAGATACACCATATATAGACATCATTTGAAACCGAATATTCATATTCCATCAGGCTGAGGCAGCCTCTAACTGTACCTTCAGCTTTATGCGACTCTAGCTCCTTGATTCTGGCATTCAGAAAATCAATCTGGAAGAATGGAAGTACTATTAATTAGGATTAAAGAAAGGATCACAAAAATAGCCATAATTGAAGTTGAACCATCACAAAATGACCAAATTTTTCCAAATTAGCACAAAATAGCCACACTTTCTGCAAAAAGAACATGAGCAAAAACCCAATTTTTGCAAAGTGTACTTTTTGGCATATTTTATTCTATTTTGTGGGCCAATTTGCAAAGACAGTGAGCAAAAACCCAATGAGAAAAGAGGGTTTTGTTCACCCTTTCTATGAAATGGGCCCACAAAACCGAATAATATATGTCAAAAAGTGCATTTTTCAAAAAAGTGGGGTTTTTGCTCATGCTTTTTGAAAAGTGTGGCTATTTTCTGCTAATTTGGAAAGAGTTGGTCATTTTGTGAGGTACCCTCACCCAAAATGGTTATTTTTGTGGATAACCCTTAAAAATGGTTGCATAAAGGGGAAGCCTAAAACCTCTTCCCTCAATGATTTGATTGTGGTAGTTTCATCATGCTGACAAACTTCCTCATCGATTTGATTTGAGCCATTAGCTAAAACTTCACTATCCATGCCTGTACAGTCATCCAAACGGCTGTCCTTCTCGGACAGCACTTCACTTGAACCCTGGTCAAATCTAATACCAACTCGATCGAAAATGAAACTATCATGTTTCTTAGAATCCATAGTTGCTGATGGATTTTCATCCATGGCTGACACTAGAGGAGTGAGCATAGAGTTGGACTGTGCAGCACGCAATCCAGGAAGCGAAGATTCAGATTGGACCCTTGGAATGTTCTTCCGGGCGGAAGCTACCATATCCCTACCCACAATTGCGTTGAAATCCGTTCCAAATGAATTGGAAGAGACGTTGCACAGAGAAGAGGACATCATGTCATTTGGTGTAGAAGTTTCATAGTTAATCTGATCCTTGTACATCCATTCCATTGGAAATGGGGAGGTCAAAGTCTCTTGATGACAAAGAATGTCATAAGAGAGAACACTTCCCAAAGAATGACCATATAAAGAAACCTGTGACCTCAAAGTCCATAAGAATAACTTAATCAATTTAAATATTTGAAATTCAATCAAAATAAGTGCATGATCCACACTAACCACTCACCTTTCCATCATAACCAGGATTCCTCTTAAGGAACTTTAAATACAACTTATTTAATTGATTGGAAACCTGCCCAAAAGTCCAGTGTATCGTTCAGCAAAAGATCCCACTGCATATCATTTTTTAGGGAAATTGACCAAAATAGCCGTTTCGGACTCCCCAATTCATTTTATAGCCGTTTTCCTACTAAATTGACCAAAATAGCCAAGAATTCGCAAGTAGCACTTTAACAACTTGTCAAATCTATTTTTTATGAATCTAATATTCATAAAGTAACACTTTAGCAAGTTGCTAAAGTGCTACTTGCTAAACGCTGACGTGGCAAGTAGCACTTTAGCAAGTTGTGTAAGTGGAACTTCCATGTCAGCATTTCACAAGTAGCACTTTAGCAACTTGCTACTTCATTAATATTATATTCATAAAAAGTGGCTTTCACAAGTTGCTAAAGTGCTACTTGTGAAATCTTGGTCATTTCGATCAATTATGTAGAAAAGCGGCTATAAAGTGAATTGGGGGGGCAAAATGCCTATTTTGGACAATTTCCCTATTTTTTTTAACATCAAATCTAATTACTTGATTAAGTATATTCACAAAGCTAATCAATTTCCAAATGATGACCAAAGTGAAGAAGAAAATCAAGAAGGCTGAATAGAACGATGAGCTTATCTTACATAAACATACCGAATCAATTATATCCTGGCAGTAGATTGGGCTCATGTAGTATAAGACATCGTGAACAGTTGCACTCAACATTACCCGCAATCCACGTACACCAGGTAATGTACATTTTTCTACAGCAGATTCGCCGCTAAGCTTTAAATTTTTCCTCCACTGGCAGTACAGTCAATCACATCAAGGATAATCCTCTAAACAAGTACCACCATAGCAAAATCATTTACAAAAATTACGAATATGTCAACCCCTAAACATAATCACTACCTGACATGGAATGAAAAGAACTCTTTGTGTTCTATGCTGGTAGGATGTTAGATGTTGTTCAGCAAGGCTAGCAGTAATATGACGGAAAGTGCCAACGTCATCAACTAAATTAGCTTTCTCCAATCTTTGACCAATACCATGAACCATGAACACTAGATGCCGAACTGGAACCTATAAGAATGGAAGATTAAAAGCATTAATGTATGCAAGTTAACATGAAGCAGATAAAACTATGCAAGTTCACTGTAATGAATTTAAAGGAAAGAAGGGATGTCAAGCAACTAATGGTGGTGTTGACATAACGACGAAGAAGACATAGTGGACTTTCAAGAACTTTCATATAAGTGGAGCCTCATCAGTATTAAAATATATTTACATCATAAAAACAGCCAATGTAATCGACCAGTAAATAAGACACGGACATTAATGAACTTAGGTGACATGGAAACATATAAATCTTGCAAAAAGTTTAATCTGCTTCCATCTCCCTGTTTCTAGTAACACCTAATTCATCAAGGAGAGACATTGACATAGAATGAAAAAAGAATAAGGGGTTGAATTTATTTATAAGTAATATATTCTAGCCTGAGTGCACCTGTGATCTGCTCAGCAAGTTCCATTTACACTAAGCTAAAGGCCACATGCTGTACTAACCAACTTAAACTCATCTCCAGTTTTCAAAACACTGAAGTTAATGCTACAACATGCTATTTGATGTAAAATAAATTAAAACCATTTCGGGTTTATTTATACTTTCTCGATCAAAAAGATATCAAGGAGACTGCAACGAATCTTGCAGCAACACAGAAATAATGTTTGTACAGCAAGAGTCTCGGTTATATGTACAAACATATGAACGAAAAATGTGTCATAGCTTTACCTCTGAACAGTAATCATCTATATCTTCCTCCTTCTGTTGACGTAACTCATCCTACCAACAAAATTTACTAGGTAAGATATCAATTTGATCCTTTCAGCAATGAATTAGAAAAACCGTCGCTTGAGCGAAATAGATACCAAAGACAAGTAACTGAGTAAGCCACGACACTGCCATATGGTTCATATTCTTAAGATCTTGATAACCCGTGAAGTTTGTGTGACCAATTTTTTATACTGAAAACTAGCATGCTGGCAGAGCAAAATGTAGATATTCTTATCAATAAACCAATTACAAATTTTACAATCTCCTCTCTACCTCCACACTCCTTCCAAAGATTTCAAGCTAAATCAGTTCGTCATATATTTGTGTTGTTAAGAGTCATAATTCTAATACAACCTGAGCTTCGAGAATCTTATGTTAAAGATTCATTTACTCTTTCATTGACATAGAAAAGGGGATTCTTCATGTTTCACAGCTACTTGCTACAACCTCCATCCCAAAATGCGTCCTCTCCTTTTGGGATGTCACAAAATAAAACTATTCCCTTTTCCAAATTAGAGGAATGATTACATAATTTACTAGTATACCTTGTTATTCATTTAAGGAATCTTGAAAAGGAAGGAAAGATCAAACCATTTGGAGTTGAGTGGAAGTTGAAATTTGTAACGCTTGCACTCTTTAACAGTTCAGGGGTACATTTGAAACAAACTACGATCTTAATATTTTACGTCGTCGACTTTCCTCAATTAGCATCACAAGTCGAACAATGCCATTTATTTTTAGAAACAATAGATGTATACCTGTGTTGGTTTTGGTGAATGAGCTGGAGCATAACCACGCCTTAACTTAATGCCTGTCCCCCCAAACTTAACAATGCTAGAGAACCCAGATGCATCAACACTTAGCCAAGCCTCCCATGTATCATCCTCTCCAGTAAAAAGAGCATGCAGCCCCTGCAGGCAAGAAGCAAAATGAATATATAAAAGGCGGCACCAGGCAAAGACCCTGGAAACTAAATTAGCATCAAATACCAACATACCGGACTAGACCCTTGCATGTCAACTCGGGCTGCAAATAGACCAGATGGTTGAAATGTCCTACGACGCCAAACCTAGGAAAAACACCCAACCGAATCAAACAACAAAAAATAAAAGCAACAAGAACGTAAGTGTGATCATCTCATTCTAGGAAATATGAACTCAAGATAACAAAACCAAAAGAAGACAGTAAAACTAAATGCACTTATACTAGAGAAGCATTCATGGTTTATGAGTCACATACCCTGCCACAATAAGCAAACTCCAACTGTTCAGAAACATCCTCACGGAGTGGAAGCCAATCAATACCACCTTTACGAGCAAACCAGTGGCCTCTTAAGACACGGCGATTATCTCCATCCCAATAAACAGGGAAACAATGCCTCCTTACCAAGTCTACCTGCAATTAACAAAGAACTGATGATACCAAAATATTTACGTAAGAATTATAAGACCTGGATATTTGTCAGCTCTTACAAATACATCAATAAATATAAAATATTGAAACATAAACCATGTTTCGGTGTGAAGACCTCTCAGTGCCTCCAAATTATTTAGAATCTCAAATGAGTGGAAGATTAATAAAATTTATTTCTAACATTGATGGAATGCAGAAGACACAATCAATCCATTGAATATATAACCCAGATCACCGACTCATCTTAAAGATCTTGTAGAAAGAGGGCCCAAGAATATCAAATTTCTGCTTCTACATTTTTTTAGGCGTAGACAATAGCTGCTATAAGATACAAATCACTGGCAGGAACTAGAAACATAAATGGTAGTCGGAGTACATGGCAATGTACAAAACCACAAGCCAAGAATTGTAAGACAATGAAACCACGAACTGGTGTGGAAACAATATGATTTTGCATGATAATATTAGGAAAGGTTTGCATACTGAGGTCAGTCTAGCAGCTAAATTGGGGTACCTCTTTACTGACCCATGTTGGGTCGTAACTTGGAGAGATAAGCCTTCAAAGATTAAAGATGTCCCTTGTCGCCTCTAGGTTGATCTTGGAGATGGGCCTCAAGTCGCGGGGATGACAGTTATCATCCCTTAGGTAGGGGGTATGAAAGGAGGTGTCTCCATATTTTCACATAGGAGAAGACAGAATAAAACATAGTGAAATTGTAAGCATTCAAATGACTGTCTTGCTTAAACTTGGATTACTCCAAAGGCCCAAAACTATAAAAGGTCATCAAACACCATAAAGAGAAGATAAAAGAGACAACACCTCATACAAGCCTCCTTTCACAGGGACACCAACTCTCTCTTCCTCATCTGAGTATGCTTTGCCTGATTGATTAGTTTCTAAGGGGAATGGTTTTAGCAGCGGATCTGACTTCGTTGAAGCAGGTGACCCTTTTGGACCTTCACTACATTCTGCGTATTCTTTCCACCAAATTGAGAGCAATTCCTCTTCTTGCTGTATATGTACATCAGTAAAGGCCTCACAATTGGTGCATGTATAGATGTCTATATATAATGATTCATTCATAACTCTGGTAATAAAAATATAAAGGCAACTTAATAGCAACAGCAACAGTTTGCTAAAAGAACCAAGGATGGGTGTTATATAATGATCAACTTTAATAGCTTCAAACACAGATGATATGACCTGCAAGAATGATGCCTCTATTGCAAGAGAATCTCTCATACCAAATCGAAAATAATCACTCTTCTCTACTATTTCTGCACGTGGGACAACAGCAGCTACCTCTGTACAAAAGCAATGGAAGCAGCATATATGGAGTCAATATGACAATGAAAACAAATGTTTCTGTGAGTTCAATTCATTTGCAAAAATTGATGCATTCGAACTTACCCTTCCAGAGTTACATGGGTTTAATTCATTTTTCTAAAAAGATAGAAAAATGATCATGTCCAAAATGATATAGAGGTATACTGGAAAATTACAGAATGCCTCCAATCAGCATATGATCACCATGTCATATAGAACTTACACTTCCAGTTAAATGGAAATTTCTGGTCACATTCAACCCCCCCTGCTTTTATCACATAACTGGCCAAAACCCAATTTCCCAACAGAATTTCTTTCTAATAATTAACAGATGTTTGACCAGAATTTCATAGAGCATCAAACACCATGTAAAGTAAGATCCTTCAATCAAGAACTCACCATTTTTCTCCATTGGAACCTTACGGAAGAACCACCTAATATCGCCTCCGTCCGATGGGCTTCTGGTCCGCGCAAGATACTTCTGTCGCCCCTCACACTGCTGTATCTCATCCGCCAGCCTCCTTATATTCGACGGTGTATTCCGTAACGTATTAGCAGAAGTTTTCTCCTCTTCGTATTTCGTATCGTTTTCCGCCATTGGAGATGGCCCAAAGCAGATTCAGATTTGGGTCCGGCAATTTATCAATACAGGTGTTGTGCAACACCAAGAAACACGCATCTTTCTAACAAAAAATGTGCACCCCAGTTGAACAAACACGAAAACTCGAATGATTCAATCAATAATCGTGGACGTTAAAACTGGGTGTGATTGAAAACACCCTCCCTATGATTTTCAAATGGAACGAATTACAATTTCGGCTACAAACACGACGCGATGAAGAGAATATCAGGAACCTTGCGTTCAAAGATGGGATAGATCAAGAAAATGGAGGCAAATCATTGAAATCTACGATGATATTTAACAGAAGAGTCTTGCTCTTGCATGTAACGCGAATGGAGAGAAAGAAAAGGATGCGGCTTGGATTGATCAAACGATTGTTATATCTTGAACAAATAAATCGATCATGCGAATCTTCCCAAGATCATGCGATTATGCGTGTGTAGTGTGTATGTATAACGGGAAAAGTCCCGATAAAAATTTCAGTAAATTACAAATTTGGTCCATGTGGTCTGTTGAGAATAACACTTTTTACCCCTACATTTTTAAAATTATAAAAAGGTTATTGTGATTTGTAAGTACGTTCAAATTTAGTCTTCTTTCAAATGGTCGTTAAAAAAATTTGTTGAAATGAGGGGTATTTTGGTTTTTTATTGATTTCTCTCTGTCTTTTACCTAATCAAAATCGATTTTATGATTTTCATCATGTGATTTTTGATTGCGTAAAAGACAAAAATGGATAAAAGAACGAAAATACCTCGTATTTAACGGAAATTTTTAACGGTCGTTAGATGAAGCGACTAAATCCGGATGTTTTGTAAATGAAGATGATCATCTTAAAATTTCAAAACTATAAAGATGAAAATAAAACTAATTAACATATGAAATAATGAAAAAAAATGAAGAAAAAATATTCAACGAACTTTCATATTTTGAATAATTAAGTTTCTAAACATTTTTTTGAACAAATAAATCAGTGCCCTTATAATACAAAAGAAATATACATTTCTCTTGATGTATCAACAGATAATTAGCAAATTTCAATGAAGTGAATGAAAAAAAAAATGTATCATCTCTATTAGCATTTCCAAAGTAATCTTAGTTTCATTATATAGCTCCTCCATTGATCCCCCTTTGCGTCTCTTATGTCGCTCATCTCGCCAGTTTGTTCCTTAATCTTTCTCGCTGCCACCTATTGGTATATTTAGCCCCCGTTTTCCCTTCTCCTCGTTGCACCTCATACGTTGTGTAAAACTCCAATTCTTTCGTTACCGGAAAGGTTTGAAGACTTTGTGGTGTATAGTGGTGCATCCAAGATGTGCATGGGATGTGTCTTCTGCAACGAGGCAAGGTGATTCCCTACGCATTGAGATGGCTCGAGAAACATGAGTGGAATTATCCTACCTATGACTAAGAATTAGCGATGGTAGTTTTTGCTTTGAAATTATGTTGACACTATCTTTATGGCACTAAGTGCACTACTTTTATTGACCACAAGAGTTTGAAGTATGTATTCAATCAAAAGGAGTTGAATATAAGGCAGCGTCGGTGACTGGAAATTCAAAGACTATGACTATGAATTGCACTACCACCGGGGTAAAGTGAATGTGGTGGCAGATGCGTTAAGTCAAAAAGAGTACAGTTGAGGTATTCGAGCTATGCTTACGAGAAGCGATTTGGTGTCAACTCTAATAAAGCAAATCAAAGCATCCTAAAAAAGAAGCACTTTTGGAAGAAAGCATCAAGAATGAAGTAATGGTGAAGCGACGCTTGCTTTTAACCGAAGACGATAGAGAGTTGAAGTTATTCCGATGGCGTATTTGGGTACCCAAAATCAGGGGCAACCGAAAGTTGTTACTAGAAGACGCACACAAATTCTATTCATCCTGGGAGCACCAAGATGTTTAGAGACTTAAAGTTGATTTGTTGGTGGCCCGTTATGAAGCAAGGTGTGTCCATTTACATAGAGAGGTATGTGACTTTCTTGCAAGTGAAAGTGGAACACCAATGACCATACAGAAGCCTTCAATCCTTGGAGATCCTAGAATAAAAGTGAGAACACATCACATTGGACTTTGTGACTAAGTTGTCGAATACTTTAAGAAATCACTATACGATATAAGTGGTGGTAGACCATTTGACAAAGTGTGCTCATTTCTTGGCAATGCGAGAAACCTTGTCGACGGATAATTTCACCAATTTGTATATCGATGAAGTTGTCTCGAGGTATGGGGTACTGTTATGAATTGTATTTGATAGAGAAAATCATTTCGCTTCCAATTTCTAGGATGACTTGCAAAAGAGCTGGGTATGAGGGTGAAGTTGAGTACAACTTACCATCCTCAAACCAATGGCCAAAGTAAATAATACCATTCAAACTCTCGAAGGCATTCTCATATCATGCATCATTAATTTTGGCGGGAATTGAGACTCTCACTTACCTCTTGTAAATTTTGCCTACAACAACAGTTACCATTTTAGTATTGGGATATCATCATTTGAATCCTTGTATGTATGGAAGTTTAGGACTCTGGTGTGTCGGCTCGAAACGGGTAAGAAACAATTCACTAGTCCTAAGATTTTCCAAGAAACGGTCATTAAAGTGAAGGGTGTCCATGAACGCTTGAAGGCAGCTCCAGATCGACAAATGAGTTACGTTGACAAAAAAAGAAGGCCAATAAAATTCCAAGTGGGCGACATGTGATGTTAAAAGTGTCCTTTTAGAAAGGTATCATATGGTTTGAGAAGCGTGGGAAGCTAAGTTCTCGTTGCCTTGAACCGTTCACAATCTTGAGTAAAGTGGGGATCCAAGCCTACAAATTGGATTTGCCACTCGCGATGGTTGGAATTGACAACACTTTCCATGTGTGTTACTTAGGAACATGTTTTGGCAAAAGATGAAAGCGTGATTCCCCTCTCGAAGATTCGTTGTATGAGAATAATTGTTGCATTGAAGAGCCGAAAATGATTCTAGAAAGAAAGTCGAAGATGTTGCACCGTAAAGAAATCGTGATGGTCAAAGTTCAATGGAAGCATCACCATGACTCTAACATAACATAGGAGGCAGAAGAGGATATGAAAAGGCGTTACCCTCACATTTCTTTTCAGTTTGGGGTTTTGGGGACAAAACCAATTTCAAGGGTGGGAGGATTATAACACCTGGATTTTTGGTATCTATAATTTCAAGGTTTATATTAGTCTAAAAATATTCTTAACAAAGTGTTGTGAGTGTTGGATCAGTTAGGTATCGCATTGGCAAAAAAAACTGGAATTACATGGCTCACGCTTATGAGGGTTTTGGTTGCATGGGCTTGAGCCTTTCACAAATTTTAGGCAGAAAGTAGGCCAAGAAAGTGTTGGAACTGGACAACCTAGGGTCACGTATAGCAGGTTGCGTACGACCCTTTGATGTTTAATACCCCCTCATTTATTTCACAACTACTCTCCCCTCCTTATCTTAACTTTGATCCTTAAGTATTAAAGTCACTATATTGAGAGATTTAGGGTGCATTTAAGATATTAATGCTAGGGATGCAAAACTTGTGGATTTAAAGTCAAGATCTTCATCTTCTCCACTCTTTTCCACCACTGTTGATCATATTTTAGGCTTTTTGTTTTCTCAAAAACTCATTTTTTAGTTCATTCTAACTTTTCTATACATTTTTACATGTCCAAATGCTTCATTTAGTCTCCTAAGACATTTCTACTGATGTATTTTACATATTCGTGGATTTTGACCAATTTTGGGTATTTTGGGTATTTTGGGAGATTTGGGTTTTTTTTACCCTTTTGTTATTAAATGATGAGATCTTCAAGTACGTGCTATAATGTAATATGGGTTCTTGGAGTCCGCCATCAGCCATTGACCAACATAATGTAATTTCCAAGTGAAGGAGCTTAACTTGGATTTTTGAGATCCCAAGGTATAAACCTAACGTGGTAGAACTTGGTGACTCCACAAGTTAAAGACTTTGAGTAGTTTAGCTTGTTAACTCATTAAACTATAAACCTGGATTGGTTGATCTTAACGATTGTTAATCGGTAAGTGATTCTCATTAAACTTTTATGTCCCATCAATGTCAATGGTAAATCGGGTCTCCCCCATCTTCGTAAGATTTGTTTTGGACCTTGTGGTCCTTTTCGAAATTATGTGAGCTTTGGAATTTGTTCAAGTTTATACAACGTTATCTTCAATTACTACTTGTTTTATTTTATAAATTGTTTGGATTCACTAGGCATTAAGTCTAACATTTTTTTTTTCTTAAATGACATGTATATCAGGTTCTCTTAGGGTGCGTTTGGTAAGCTGGACAGGGTGGGACAGAACAGGACAGAACACATTTGTCCTGTGTTTGGTGTGGCCTAATATTGGACTAAGTGGAACTAACTTGGATAAGCCTTGGACACGCGTGTTCCATCCTACCCCCTGGAACTAAGTGGAACACAACCCTATTTCCCTCATTACCCTTTTTCCCACCCGGCTGCAAGAAGAACGTAACCAAGTCGATCGCTCCATCCTCTCGATCGATTCCTCCTGTCGACGGCCGGCGAGTTCCAATCGACGGCGAGTTTCAATCGACGGCCTCCATCGCCTCCATCGCCACCATCGCGTCTCTTCTCTCCATACCCAGGTACAATCGCGTCTCTTCTCTCCATCGCCTCCATCGTAAGGGAGAAAAATCTGAAAATCAGAAACCCTCTCGCCCTCGGCCTCTGACCGCTGCTCCAACGCTCCTTCCTCCGGCATTGACTTATTCTTCTACGACCACCCTCTCGTCGAATATTGAAACCCTAATATTTGTATTTGCAAATTCTTATTTGTGAATTGCTGTATTCTTTTTACATATTCGTGCTGTGCATATCACCATCTGTTCAAAATTAACATCCAAAATCCCTAGATTTCGAAAAAAAGCAGATTGTCTTTATCCATTCTCTGATTATCTGAGGTGTGTAGGCGCCCACTTAAGCCAACTTTTAGAACACTGTGAATAAGGAATTTTGTTATGAAATACTAATTTTTTGACTTGACACACTTGAAGCAAATCCCGTTTTCTTTATCATTTGTGTTTTTGTTTAGCACCGAGTATAAGAGTGGAAATTGTTTATGTGAGGCATCCATTGGAGCTGCACTAATGTAATAGAATACAAGGGCTTGAATTGGGGAAATAAATAAAAAGATAGCAGCAGTCGCACTCCATTTCAAATTTCCTGATTGTCAATCTGTATGTTTTTCAGTGTTTATTGCTTATCATACAGAGAGGCAATGACAGCTACCTTACAACTCATACTCGCTTATTAATTCCAAAACATCAATTGAACATATGATCTCCATTTTCAGTGTGCTTTTTTTGAAACTGTTTTCTGTTTTCTGGAACAGCAAAGGGTAACTGGAAATTTCTGTTTTCTATTCTGTTTGCTCGAGTTGTTTACCTTGATCTGAGATAAATGCAACCACAAGTTCATCTTAACATGCCATTATCAGTTGCATTTTAGATTTCCATCTTAACATGTTATTGTTATTACCCTATCCATGTGGTTTATAATTTGTTATAATTCGTCGGCATCTAATTTTTTAAACATTTTATAGTGACTCCATCTTAATTTTTTTTATGTAGAATGGATCGAAACCATGTACTTGTAGT
>NC_037535.1:3271954-3272990 GCF_001531365.2 Cynara cardunculus var. scolymus
TAATGTGATTTTTTAATTACGATTGATTTTGGAAATTTTTTGATATTTTTAAATAGTATTTGTAAGCATTTATTATATTGATTATTTAGARAAAAAAAACACTAAACAGGTTACTGGGGGTAAATTGGTCATTTTAACCTGTCCTGTCATGTCCTGTTATGTCTTACCAAACGCTGAACACCTGTCCTGTCCGCGCACCAAACGCACCCTTAGCAATGGGACTCCAAAGACTTGAGCAAAGTGTGTGTGTGGATGCCGATAAAGTCACCTTTTTGGGATTTATAGCTTTTGTCAGTTTGGCGTGCTTTTGGTCATAATTTTTTGATGATGATAATGGCACCCGTTCATAATCTGAACTTAGGATAGTTTAGATTAGTAGATTATTATTTATCATCATTTCCTTGGGTTGTAAACGCTTTACAATTTTTCCCATTTTAGGTGATTTTTATTTATATAAATATTGATTTCATTTCGATTTTATGGTTAAAATTTACTCCTCTTTTAGGGGTGTTACAAGAACCCACTTTTACCCATACGTCTGGTCACAATCATTTTTACAGTCAATAAAATGAAATTGATTGGTTTCAGAAAAAAAAATCAAGTACTTGTTCGTTCAAAATACTGTCATTAACTTAATCAGTTAAAATATAAAATTCAGTTGGGTTTTTCTCTTAGATAATCAACGATGTTTTGTATGTAATACAAATTATGAATGTATTAAGTGTCATGAATGAACGCGTATGGTTTGTGGAAACTTTTACAAAAGAAAATATCAAAATCACTGACATATTTAGCTGTTTAAATACATATATGTATGATTGCAAATAATTAAAAAAAAACTCAAACACATATCCAAATACATTGCAGCTTAAAAAAAACCTACTGAAATTTTCTCCTCCCAGAAAGAACTGACCAAAAAATCGATGAATTCCTTCACCTTGTTCTTCTTCTTCTTCTTCTTCTTCTTCTTCTTCTTCTTCTTCTTCTTCTTCTTCTTCTTCTTCTTCTTCTTCTTCTTCTTCTTCTTCTTCTTCTT
>NC_037535.1:3273100-3283280 GCF_001531365.2 Cynara cardunculus var. scolymus
TTCTTCTTCTTCTTCTTCTTCTTCTTCTTCTTCTTCTTCTTCTTCTTCTTCTTCTTCTTCTTCTTCTTCTTCTTCTTCTTCTTCTTCTTCACCCTCTTTCCTTCTCCCCCTGGTGGGTTTCACGATTTAGAGCAGAACATCACCGAAAACACTTGGGTTGAAATCATTATTGTAGCAACACCACTTTCATTGTTGAAACCGTCGTAGAAGGAGATCTGGGCTGACATTAGCAGCAACAGCACCACGATCTGATCACAAAGGTTTCTAGTGGGATTCACAATTTAATGACGGTTCCATGATATTTTCTTTCGATGTGTTTTTCTTTTCAAGAGTGTTTCATAATGGCGTAGATGTAAAAACTAACGGTTAAACGTATACAACACATATTTACTCGGTTGACCGAATAATCCACTAGTTAACAAAATAAGCCACATCCAAACAACCGTGTATGACATACTGAATAAGCCATACAGCCTATTCCGCTCATTAAGCAACAACCAAACAACCTTTTACTCGATAAGTGATTGATGATGACTTGGACCTCACCTCACCTTAGCTAGTTAGTCCCGATCCAATATATGCTGATAAACAACTCTTTATTCGCTCGGTAATTTAAGTTGCGTTTGTTTTTCATTTATTTTTCTATATTAATGAAAATTAATTAAAAAATTTATATTTATAATTGGTTCACCAAAACACTATTTTTCACATAAATAAAATTAAGTCAATGGATAGGTCAACAAAAAAGTAGGTGGTTGTCATGGGATTAGTCGGCTTACATAGCGGGTTGGATATCCAGGTTAATAAAAAAAAGGATGATTGAGTAAAATGGTAAATCTGTAATTTAGGTAATTTCACATCCTAAATGAAGAAGAAAATGAAATGAAAGGAAAAAAAATATTTATAAAATTACATGTATACCCAATAATTATATCCCACTATTAAATAAATAATGATATATTTGTAAAGGGTTGGGTTCATGTGAGACCAGTTTGTTTTTGTGATGCCACTTTTTTACACTTGAAACTTAACAACAAAACGTTGTGAAGGTAAAAAAAAGTCAAACCTTTATAGCAAAAACACTGTGAAATTTACTTTCACAACATTTTGCTGTGAAGTTTCAAATGCAAAAAAATGGTCACACGAATCTTACGTGATCCCAAATCTATTTGTAAAATGACATTTTTTTCTCTTACTCAAGAACATGAAAATTTATTTTTATATTAATTCATTTTCTTTCCTTTTCCTTTAACAAATATTATTTACTACTAAATAATGTTAATTAATAAATAATTAATATTTTTCAAATTATTAAAATAATATTATTTTCAATTTATTAATTAATTTTAATTGTAAATTATAATTAGTATTAATTATTTGGAATTATTATTAATTTTAACATGTTATTTTTGGTCAATTTACATTTTTCAACCAATTTATCAGCTAACTTATCAATCAACAATTAGTTTATCAACCATCAACTAGTTTATCAGTTACTCTGACAAAAGTAGCCCAAATCTATGTTCTCATGTGCTTAATCATGCAATTTTGTGCATGTTTGCAAAAATTACGGTTTCATTGATATGTTTGCTATAGGCCCTTAAGTCTAGTTCACAACGTGAAACATTAAGTCGTACTTTAAATATTATAAGATACGTGTATCCATGTGGTGGGAAAAAAAAATCATATATGGTATACATTGTGCACACATTATTTGAAGAGAGGAGGAATGAGAGAGAATATAGTATTAATTAGGAGACAGGAGAAAGACAAAAAATAGTGAAAAATAATATTAAAACCGCAAATTACCCTTGTAATTTATGTCACATTTAACAAATGACAGTCGTTTTGGCAATAATAACAAAATTGACATTTTTGATATGAACCTTTTAATTTAAATTGGTGGCAGTTTGAGGTTAGATCTCACGATCCTCACGAAAATGTCAGGATTTTCTACGAATAGCCCCATATCCAGTAATCAGATATAGTATTACAGGTATTGTTTTGGTTTAGATATACCGAGCAGTGTAACGAATACTTTCGGTTAGATGCGATAAAACGAAATACAATATTTTGCTAGTTAGGTTAGCCTCTTTTGATGTGTCTTTTCAAACATGTGACGGATTTTACCACTTGATCTGTTGTGCTATTTGTTACTGAATGATCAATACCCAACTAAAAACGATGTATTTATATATTTTTATTCATCGTTTTTTACACCCAAAAAAAAAAACATAACAAATAAATGTGTAAATTATGTTTTTCGTCCATATGGTTTGTTAACGATTATTATTCCACATTTGTACTTTTGAAATTCGGTTTTCATCCCTATTATTTATAATTCATTATTATTTTTTTATTAACCTGGATATCCAACCCGTTATACGAGCTGACTAATCGCAGAGCGACCACCTGCTTTGCAGGTAGCCCGGAATCACCGCATTTGAACATTCGTGGCCACAAAGGGATTTTTGTTCCTTTTTTGATTTGAACCTGAGACCTCCAAACACTTTTGATCTTTGGAGTCAAGTTCAAACCAATAAGACACCGTCCTTGTGGTTCATTATTGTTTTTATTCTTACGATATACAATCTATTATTGTTTTAATCCTTACGGTTTAAAATTTATTGTTTTTTCATCCTTCGTCTTTGAAGATAGGCGTTAGGCTCCGGAACTAAAAATAGCAATGAATTGTAAACCAAATGGACAAAAACCCCAATTTCGAAATGAAAGTTGCAATTTTTAACAAACCACAGGAATCGAAAAATATAAGTTGTATATATGCACAATTTACTTGTAATATTAAATTTTAAGTAATATACATCAATAAACTATACTTCGTGCATAAAAAATCGTTTTTAAGAATTTTTGTCAAATATTTTATAATATAGTATAGATTAATAATTATCCATTTTTTTATACGAAAAAAATATTATCAAATTTTAAATTAATTCTTGTAATATATCTAATTAATAATTGCATTTTTGACGTAATATTAACTTCAAAATATATATAATTATGTTGGTTTGTTAACACCCACGACAATTTCAATTTCAACAAACACTCGACCACTTTTGACCCCAACAATTTTCGTATGTATTTTTAGTAAACTACAAATTTGGTCCCTATATTTTATTGAAATGTTTAAAAGTGGAACTTAAAATTTTTAACGAGTCGAGTTTTTATCCATCAAGTATGCATTTTGCTCTAAATGTTGGACTTAACTAGGGATGTAAATGGGACGAGTAATGGACAGGTAACTCATCCCCTGTCTCTCACCCTCGTTTAAGCTGTCCGTTGCCGACCCTCACCCCGACTAATCCCCGGTGGGTTCGGAGGGAAGGGATCTCCGGCGGGTTCGGGGAACCCGTTGAGTACCCATTTAGTACAAAACGATCTATTTTAAAATTAAAATTATAATGAATTGTCATTATATTAATTATCAATACTGAAGATCAAAATATATTTGTCATTTAATAATAAAGGCGAAAGATAATGTGAGAAGGTAAGTTATGGTGATAAACGTAATAAAAGAACTGAATCCTTGATCACTTGTAATCTCATGCCCACCCAAGAGTTGTGTTTTAGAAGGGATTTGATTTGGTGTATCTTGGTGCATCGTATTATGTTGACATTTAATTAGGATTGATACAATGGTAAAGATCTATTATTACGTTTCTTATCATAACTTCTCTTCTCACCAGAACTCAACCCTAATAATGAATGCACACACACACATACATGATTGGAGAAGCGTAAGAATAAATCTCTACCCTTAGATGCACATTAGGATGAGATGCAACGAATCAATCCCCGTATCAAGTGCGAATTATGGGTGAGTTTGAGAATAAAAATGATCAAGGATTCAAATATCTTCTTATACTTCTCATTTTAACTCTCCTTCTCACACAATCCTTCGCTTATATACACACACAAACTATACCATATTTTAAGACCTACTTCCAAATATTTTGAAATCACTAAACCTCATGAACCAAACTTATATTTTAATGTTAAATAAATAATGACTTGTTTTTATTTTTAAGTTAAAATATTAAATATTGTTTTTTAATTTAATCAAAATAACTATAAAATAATAACAAAATAATTTTAAAGTAAGGGGAGTAATAATTACAGTACAAACAATAAAATAATTTTGTTTTTTTTAATTCAAGCAAAATAATTAAACAATAATTTTAAAGTCAATAAATAAAAATAATAATTACATAAACTACTTAGAAGTTAATAAAAATAAAATATTAAATAATATTATATGCATAAGTATTTTTATTTAATTATTTAATAATAAGGGTAAATTATGGATTTGATCCTTGAATAAGGTTTAGGGGCTGTTTACCAAATTTTCTATTAAGTCCTGTATGGATAAATTTGTCTGTCTGGATAAATTTAGCTGTCTGGATAAATTTGGTTTGCTGTTTACTTTTCTATCTGAATCAACAGTCTGAATAACAAAAATGACCAATTTACCCCTGAATATTAACTATGGGCTGTTTAGTATATTGTTGTTCATTTTTTAAACCAAATAATATTTCTGAAAAATAAAATATTTAAATAACAAAAACCCAACCCAAAAGAGCTGCCACCACCAACTTCTCCATCTTCCTCGCGCCTGCAACCTCCACCAACCCCCTCTTCACACCYTTAAAAACCCAACTCTTCCCAACSATGAAATCCTCCCCCACCCCTAGAAAACAACGACGCTCCACTCTCCAATGAACCACAAGTCCCTCTGCCGGCCTCCCGTTCGTCTTCCCCAACTCCTTCACCACCCAGCAACTGCTGCCTTCTGTGCCTCATCTTCATCTTCGTCGCTCAATGGCGGTGTTCCAGATCTTTTTCGATGGCGATGGTGCTTCCAGGTTCCAAATCTGGGTTTTTGATGCATGAAATGGGTTTGAAAACCTTCGATTTAACTCTTTGATGTATGAAATCTTTTTGTTATTCAAAGTTTTTGATTCAAGATYTGGGGTTTTGATTCAGAAGCAATAAACAAGCTTTTGAGAAGGAGCGACTATTGGAGGAGAAAAGAGAGGCGTGGGTTTTGTTGAAGGGTAGGCAGGTCTTTTTGTTGGCTTAACGTGGACAAGGGCTGGTATCCTGCTGTGCGAATAAGCCCATGTCTGGGCGAATAAGCCCGAAGTAAACAGCCTAAAATGGCTGTGCGAATAAGCCCATTTATCGGGTAAGCTCATTAAGCCACAAGTAAACAGGCCCTTAGTATATTTGAAAGTAAGACCTAAAATATGATTGGACGATTTTATCCTCGACTTTAACAGAAAAATTAAACGGAGTTAACAATCAGATCCTACTTTCAGAACAAAATGCATAGCTAAAGTATGAAAATTCAATATCACTAAAGTTTAGGTTCCATTTTTAACAATTCACTAAACCTCAAGGACCAAAATTGTAATGTTCTGTTCATTTCTTTTGACCAAAATGAATTACGTAAAACACATTAAAGCACTTTTTTCGTCTATAAACTTATGAAATTGATGTATTTTAAATGCTTGCAATTAATCATGTTTCAACTACAAATTATTGAAAGTATTTCAACGCATATTTAATAGTAGTATTTAATTTTAGAAGTGTTCGTAATAAATGATAATAATAAAAGTGCAAGGGTAATTTTGTCACTGCATAAATGTATAACATGACGTTCGTCACATGGAATTGAGGAGGCGATTACGACCTTTTGATGGGTTTTATCAAATTTATCTCATATTAGTTATATTATTTTTGTATAATATATCTGTTATGATATGATCGTTGAGATTTGTATAATCCCACATCGTATTGAACAAAAACAACCAACTGATGTAGTTTTAACAATTTAAGTATATGAAATACAATTGGGATGAGAATTCTAAAATACTGATATGTGTGTGTGTATAGGGTTGAGTTCCAGTGATAAAGAAAGTTATGGTGAGAATCGTAAGAATATATATATCCACCATTGGATAATCCTAATTGAATGTCAACACTAATGAGGTACACCGAGATGTACCAGATCAATTTCCTTATAAATGCAATTAATGGGTGGGTATGAGACTAAAACTGATCAAGGGTTCAGATATCTTCTTATATTTTACATCATAGCTTCCTTTTTTCACACTATTCTTCACCTACACACACACACACACACATATATATATATATATGTATATATATATATATGTATATATAGGGTTAGTTTATGGTGAGAATGAGAGATAACATGAGAAGCATAAGAAGGGATCTCCACCATTGTCTTTCCAATTTCTTACATAGCAGGTGATTGATTGACTATAGTTTTTAACTTTATTGGCACTGGAGCGATGCCTTTCAGTTAAATGCATGCATGGCTCAAGTAATATGCCGAATTACCAATCTCCAAAAGGTCTACTGGTCAAATGGTATTCACGATGACCTTTGCATTATCTTAGTTCCATGTTTTTCCTTGTAGTCTTTGTTTGTCTTGGCATGGAGTTCTTAAACTAACCATGAAAAGTTTGTAGGTTTTTTTTCAAGTTATAGCTGCTTTGAACCAACCATTTCCTGGTGGGAGGTTTTATCTGATTGAGTCAATGGAAAATGGAGACCACGGACTCAAGGTTCTTGCTTTTCTAGAGAAATATTTGAAGTTCATTTTTATTGAACTAACCTCAACCAATGATCCCAAAAGTTGTGTGCATTCAGAAACCTGTATCAGATGGTATTTTCTGAAATCGAGTGAAACTTACCAGCAAAATTTTCATTTTGCAATATATGCCTTAATTGTAACTATAATTTTCCAAATTCGTTTATTTGGTTCTTAACTTGTAATTTTATGTTCTTAAGCTGGTTCTGGGAAGTAAGGATCTTATATTTTGTTTCTAAGCATTCAAATTCAAGTTGTTGGAGGTACACAATTACTCCAAACTGAATGTATTTTTTTTATTAACCTGGATATTCAACCTGCTATGCGAGCCGATTAATCCCAGGACGACCACTTGCTTTGCATATAGCCCGGAGTCACCGCATTTGAACCTTCATGGCCACAAGGGGATTTTTATTCCTCATTGGATTTACCTGGGACCTCATGCTACTTTTGACCTTTGGAGTCAAGCTCAAACTAATCAGGCATCACCCTTGTGGTTGAATGCATTTTTTATATGTTCACATATATAAGTGCTTCATATTTTAAAAAAATAGTCAGTCTCTATGACACTTATCTAGCTCTATGGAATCACTTGCCAGCTTACTCGACTTATACTTTGAAATTGTGCAGGTTTGTCGACCCTTTGCATTGAGCTTTTTGAGCTTCGGGACTCAGAGCTTATGTTGGGATAGTTAGAGCACCACAGATTGAACACCTTGTGGTTAAAGACTGTAATTGGGTTAGATTTCATGAGACGAATTGCTTAAAGAATCCTTCTATTGGTAACCATGATGGTCAAATTCCAAATTTTCTCATTTCATTGGGATGTTTGGATGTGCGTTTAAACTCACGATAATCAACTTAAATTCTGGTCTTATTGCTCTTGCAGTGCTTAACTTTGGACTTTATTACTGATATGATTTCATTAAGTTGAAATTAGATATAACAACTATACATAATTTCATAAATAAGTGGGAATTGGGATATCATAAACTGCTCTGCAAATGTGTAAATTGGAAAATATCTTACATTTCATTGAGTATATAGAGGCCGTTTACTAAATACTTACTCGACATGTGCTTGTCGGTAAAATTTAACAATATTGTTTACTTACCGTGTAAGATTTTGGTCCACCAAAACGATATCATATGCAATAAATTACTCCGTAAGCGCTTACTGTGGTAAAAGTCGTTGCCCTCACTTACCGGGTAAGACTCTTGGTCTTTGTCTTGCTCTTACCGGATAAGATTATTAATCCTTACCATATGCATCGGGTGAGGTTGTATGACTTGATAAACGCTTACCCATGTAAGCGTTTGGTAAACAGCTCCTTAAACGCACATTACAAACCAACTTGATGTATGATATTAATTAGTTTGGTCTAATAGTCCAGATACTATTCATTCATTGCAAGTATAAAATAATACATAAACGGATTTTTCTAGTGTCCAGATTTCTTTTTACGTTTCTCATCTTAACTCTTATTTTCAAATGATCACCCATCTCACTAATGATAGGCTCCATAAATATACATTTACTCCATAAATATCTTTTTTAAAGAAAAATTACATTAATTTTTCATTGTTCTTTTGTGAGTAAAAGGTTTATCGACTACGCTGACCGACCCCACATAGAACACGCCTCATATGAACCACATTTGAGGAGATATTTCAGAGCAAACTCAACGAATGAGAGTCGTGGATGCATTCAAGCATGTCTCCTACATCATTTGAACTTGAACCTGGTGTGTATTTGAGCAAAGTTGCTCCGTCCTTTTACCAACTAAGCTACACGTCTGAGGGCTTTATCTTTTACTATTTACAACAAAATAATACCCTTACTCACCCAGCTGCATTGCATGAGTAGGGGTTGGCTCAAATGTTAACCAAGTTTATTGTGTTAACTTTGTTAACCAATCTTGGTCATTGATTCTTACAATAAACGGTTGTAATTTATCATATTAAAATTTTAATTTTTTTTTTAAATCTACAATTTCACAAACATATGTTAACTAAGTGGAAAAGGGTATTTATGTAACTTCCATATCATTAATTGGTAGTTATAGAATCAAAAAAATTCATGATTTTTGTTAATGTAAGAACCATATGAACACATCTATTTATATGAATCATTATGTCAAATATGAACAAATATGACATATATATGAACTTGGACTGCATAGCATTTATGAACACAATATGAACATAATAAGAATAGCTGCTACATAAAAGGAAATAAATAAAAAAACAGATATGAACACAATATGAATAACTTATGAACAATAGTTCATTCATTATGAACACATTCAGGAGCGAGTCAATATTGAGATATGCAACTAATGTACATATGAACATAATATGAACACTTGTGAATAATAGTTCTTTCATTATGAACACATTCAGGAGCGAGCCAATTTTGAGATATGCAACTAGTTTACATATGAACACAATATGAACAACTTGTGAATAATAGTTACTTCATTATGAACACATTCAGGAGCGAGCCAATGTTGAGATATGCAACTAGTGTACATATGTACACAATATGAACACTTGTGAACAATAGTTACTTCATTATGAACAATGAGTTTATCCATAATAACTTAACATTATTACCGGGTCTACTCTACCAATCACAAATTCAAAAACATTATAGATAGAAAAATCAATATTATAAAAAACAAGATCAATAATAAATTAACAAAAATCATGAGATTTTTTGATTTTGTAACTCCCAATTAATGATATGGAGTTACATAAAAAAGAAAATTTCATATTTACCCTTGTCATTAAATTATAAGATGAATATGAACCTATATATAAGATGGTTTGTCATTGGTTGAAAATGGTTAACAAAGTTAACACAATAAACTTAGTTAACATTTGAACCTGACACACACACACACTCACTCACTCTCTCTCTCTCTATATATATATATATATATATATATGCATACATATATATAGGGGCCCATTCAAGGGAGAACTGATTAGTTTATGGTAAATGTGAGATCCAATTTCAACCACAAATCAACGGATAAATTAGAAAATTAATAATTATGGTAGTTTGAGTTAAAATTATAATTAGAGAACATTTTAGGTATTTTTAAAAAACTCATCTCTCTTCTCTCCTCTCTCATCTCTCCGACCTCCAATCTCCGGCCTCCGGTGAACATTAATCCGGCAGGTACCAAGTAATCACAAAGATACACAATGTGATACTCATTGTGATATACTGTGATACCATTGTGATACCAACTCAAACCTTAAAAACAAAGATACACAATGTGATACCCATTGTGATATACTGTGATACCGATTTCATCGGAGGCCGGAGATTGGAGGTCGGAGAGATGAGAGAGGAGATAATAGTTTTTTAAAAATACCTAATATGTTCTCTAATTATAATTTTAACTCAAACTACCATAATTATTAATTTCTTAATTTATCCGTTGATTTGTGGTTGAGATTGGACCTCACAGTTACCACAAACTATTCAGTTCTTATTTAATTTGGCCCATATATATATATATATATATATATA